>NC_060142.1:338863-687560 GCF_021461385.2 Schistocerca piceifrons | reverse complement strand
TCACTTCAGGTTTACTGTATCCCGCTGACCTTCTTATTAACGATGAAACACAGAAATTGCATCGGAATTAAATACAAAAGGCACTATGCCGACTTAAGTACAAGAAGACTGACTCTTCTTAATGACTATGCTTTGAACAGTTCCTGTGACACTAGTTATAGATTCCGATGCTTCACTTCAGGTTTACTGTGTCACTTAGACCTTCTTATTGACGATGAAACACAGATATTACATCGGAAATAAATACAAAAGGCACAATGCCGACTTAAGTACAGGAAGACTGACTCTCCTTACTGACTATACCTTGATCCATTCCTGTGACACTAGTTATAGATTCCGATGCCTCACTTCAGGTTTACTGTATCAGTTAGACCTTCTTATTGACGATGAAACACAGAAATTGCATCGTATTTAAATACAAAAGGCACAATGCCGACTTAAGTACAAGTAGACTGATACTTCTTACTGACTATGATTTGAACCATTCCTGTGACACTAGTTGTAGGTTCCGATGCTTCACTTCAGGTTTACTGTATCCCTCTATCCTTCTTATTAACGATGAAACACAGAAATTGCATCGGAATTAAATACAAATGTCACAATGCCGACTTAAGTACAAGAAGACTGACTCCTCGTACTGACTATGTTTTGAACCATTCCTGCGACATTAGTTATAGATTCCGATGATTCACTTCAGGTTTACTGTATCCCTTGGACCTACTTATTAACGATGAAACACAGAAATTGCATCGGAATTAAATAGAAAAGGCACAATGCCGAGTTAAGTACAAGAAGACTGTCTCTTCCTACTGTCTATGTTTGAACAATTCCTGTGACACTAGTTTTGTATTCCGATGCTTCACTTCAGGTTTACTGTATCCCTTGGACCTTCTTATTGACGATGAAACACAGAAATTGCATCGGAATTAAATACAAAAGGCACAATGCCGACTTAAGTACAAGAAGACTTACACTTCTTACTGACTATATCTTGATCCATTCCTGTGACACTTGTTATAGATTCCGATGCTTCACTTCAGGTTTACTGTATCCCTCTGACCTTCTTATTAACGATGAAACACAGAAATTGCATCGGAATTAAATACAAAAGGCACAATGCCGACTTAAGTACATGAA
Organism: Schistocerca piceifrons; assembly: GCF_021461385.2. Taxonomy (NCBI): domain Eukaryota; kingdom Metazoa; phylum Arthropoda; class Insecta; order Orthoptera; family Acrididae; genus Schistocerca; species Schistocerca piceifrons. Next base: position 686,423 of record NC_060142.1, on the reverse strand, counting down.
GACTGACTCTTCTTACTGACTATGATTTGAACCATTCCTGTGACACTAGTTGTAGATTCCGACGCTTCACTTCAGGTTTACTGTATCCCTCAGACCTTCATATTAACGATGAAACACAGATATTGCATCGGAAATAAATACAATAAACACAATGCCGACTTAAGTACAAGAAGCTGACTCTTCTTACTGACTATGTTTTGAACCATTCCTGTGACACTAGTTATAGATTCTGATGTTTCACTTCAGGTTTACTGTATCCCTAGGACCTTCTTATTGACGATGAAACACAGAAATTGCATCGGAACTAAATACTAAAGGCACAATGCCGACTTAAGTACAAGAAGACTGACACTTCCTATTGTCTATGTTTTGAACCATTCCTGTGACACTAGTTATAGATTCCGATTATTCGCTTCAGGTTTACCGTATCCCTCTGACCTTCGTTTAGACGATGAAACACAGACATTGCATCGGATTTTAATAGAAAACGCACAATGCCGACTTAAGTACAAGAAGACTGACTCTTCTTACTGTCTATGCTTTGAACCATTCCTGTGGCACTAGTTATAGATTCTGATGTTTCACTTCAGGTTTACTGTATCCCTCGGACCTTCTTATTGACGATGAAACACAGAAATTGCATCGGAATGAAATACAAAAGGCACAATGCCGACCTAAGTACAAGAAGACTGACACTTCTTACTGACTATATCTTGATCCATTCCTGTGACACTAGTTATAGATTCCGATGCTTCACTTCAGGTTTACTGTATCCCTCTGACCTTCTTATTGACGATGAAACACAGAAATTGCATCGGAATGAAATACAAAAGGCACAATGCCGACTTAAGTACAAGAAGACTGACTCTTCTTACTGTCTATGCTTTGAACCATTCCTGTGACACTAGTTAAAGATTCCGATGCTTCACTTCAGGTTTACTGTATCCTTTGGACCTTCTTATTGACGATGAAACACAGGATTTGCATCGGAATTAAATACAAAAGGCACAATGCCGACTTAAGTACAAGAAGACTGGCTCTTCTTACTGACCGTCTTGAACCATTCCTGTGACACTAGTTATAGATTCCGATGCTTCCCCTCAGGTTTGCTGTATCCCTTGGACCTTCGTATAGACGATGAAACATAGATATTGCATCGGAATTAAATACAAAAGGCACAATGCCGACTTAAGTAAAAGAAGACTGACTCTTCTTACTGACTATGATTTGTACCATTCCTGTGACCATAGTTGTAGATTCCGATGCTTCACTTCAGGTTTACTGTATCCCGCTGACCTTCTTATTAACGATGAAACACAGAAATTGCATCGGAATTAAATACAAAAGGCACAATGCCGACTTAAGTACAAGAAGACTGACTCTTCTTAATGACTATGTTTTGAACAACTCCTGTGACACTAGTTATAGATTCCGATGCTTCACTTCAGGTTTACTGTATCCCTTACACCTTCTTGATGACGATGAAACACAGAAATTGCATCGGAAATAAATACAAAAGGCACAATGCCGACTTAAGTACAAGAAGGCTGACTCATCTTACTGACTATACCTTGATCCATTCCTGTGACACTAGTTATAGATTCCGATGCCTCACTTCAGGTTGACTGTATCCCTCAGACCTTCATATTAACGATGAAACACAGATATTGCATCGGAAATAAATACAAAGGGCACAATGCCGATTTAAGTACAAGAAGACTGGCTCTTCTCACTGACTATGTTTTGAACCATTCCTGTGACACTAGTTATAGATTCCGATGCTTCACTTCAGGTTTACTGTATCCCTCTGACCTTCTTATTAGCGATGACACACAGAAATTGCTCGGAATTAAATACAAAAGGCACAATGCCGACTTAAGTACAAGAAGACTGACTCTTCTTACTGACTATGTTTTGAACCTTTCCTGTGACACTAGTTATAGATTCCGATTCTTCACTTCAGGTTTACTGTATCCCTTGGACCTTCGTATTGACGATGAAACATAGATATTGCATCGGAATTAAATACAAAAGGCACAATGCCGACTTAAGTAAAAGAAGACTGACTCTTCTTACTGACTATGATTTGTACCATTCCTGTGACCATAGTTGTAGATTCCGATGCTTCACTTCAGGTTTAATATATCCCGCTGACCTTCTTATTAACGATGAAACACAGAAATTGCATCGGAATTAAATACAAAAGGCACAATGCCGACTTAAGTACAAGAAGACTGACTCTTCTTAATGACTATGTTTTGAACAATTCCTGTGACACTAGTTATAGATTCCGATATTTCACTTCAGGTTTACTGTATCCCTTACACATTCTTGATGACGATGAAACACAGAAATTGCATCGGAAATAAATACAAAAGGCACAATGCCGACTTAAGTACAAGAAGGCTGACTCATCTTACTGACTATACCTTGATCCATTCCTGCGACATTAGTTATAGATTCCGATGATTCACTTCAGGTTTACTGTATCCCTTGGACCTACTTATTAACGATGAAACACAGAAATTGCATCGGAATTAAATAGAAAAGGCACAATGCCGAGTTAAGTACAAGAAGACTGTCTCTTCCTACTGTCTATGTTTGAACAATTCCTGTGACACTAGTTTTGTATTCCGATGCTTCACTTCAGGTTTACTGTATCCCTTGGACCTTCTTATTGACGATGAAACACAGAAATTGCATCGGAATTAAATACAAAAGGCACAATGCCGACTTAAGTACAAGAAGACTTACACTTCTTACTGACTATATCTTGATCCATTCCTGTGACACTTGTTATAGATTCCGATGCTTCACTTCAGGTTTACTGTATCCCTCTGACCTTCTTATTAACGATGAAACACAGAAATTGCATCGGAATTAAATACAAAAGGCACAATGCCGACTTAAGTACATGAAGACTGACTCTTCTTACTGACTATGATTTGAACCATTCCTGTGACACTAGTTGTAGATTCCGACGCTTCACTTCAGGTTTACTGTATCCCTCAGACCTTCATATTAACGATGAAACACAGATATTGCATCGGAAATAAATACAATAAACACAATGCCGACTTAAGTACAAGAAGCTGACTCTTCTTACTGACTATGTTTTGAACCATTCCTGTGACACTAGTTATAGATTCTGATGTTTCACTTCAGGTTTACTGTATCCCTAGGACCTTCTTATTGACGATGAAACACAGAAATTGCATCGGAACTAAATACTAAAGGCACAATGCCGACTTAAGTACAAGAAGACTGACACTTCCTATTGTCTATGCTTTGAACCATTCCTGTGACACTAGTTATAGATTCCGATTATTCGCTTCAGGTTTACCGTATCCCTCTGACCTTCGTTTAGACGATGAAACACAGACATTGCATCGGATTTTAATAGAAAACGCACAATGCCGACTTAAGTACAAGAAGACTGACTCTTCTTACTGTCTATGCTTTGAACCATTCCTGTGGCACTAGTTATAGATTCTGATGTTTCACTTCAGGTTTACTGTATCCCTCGGACCTTCTTATTGACGATGAAACACAGAAATTGCATCGGAATGAAATACAAAAGCACAATGCCGACCTAAGTACAAGAAGACTGACACTTCTTACTGACTATATCTTGATCCATTCCTGTGACACTAGTTATAGATTCCGATGCTTCACTTCAGGTTTACTGTATCCCTCTGACCTTCTTATTGACGATGAAACACAGAAATTGCATCGGAATGAAATACAAAAGGCACAATGCCGACTTAAGTACAAGAAGACTGACTCTTCTTACTGTCTATGCTTTGAACCATTCCTGTGACACTAGTTAAAGATTCCGATGCTTCACTTCAGGTTTACTGTATCCTTTGGACCTTCTTATTGACGATGAAACACAGGATTTGCATCGGAATTAAATACAAAAGGCACAATGCCGACTTAAGTACAAGAAGACTGGCTCTTCTTACTGACCGTCTTGAACCATTCCTGTGACACTAGTTATAGATTCCGATGCTTCCCCTCAGGTTTACTGTATCCCTTGGACCTTCGTATAGACGATGAAACATAGATATTGCATCGGAATTAAATACAAAAGGCACAATGCCGACTTAAGTAAAAGAAGACTGACTCTTCTTACTGACTATGATTTGTACCATTCCTGTGACCATAGTTGTAGATTCCGATGCTTCACTTCAGGTTTACTGTATCCCGCTGACCTTCTTATTAACGATGAAACACAGAAATTGCATCGGAATTAAATACAAAAGGCACAATGCCGACTTAAGTACAAGAAGACTGACTCTTCTTAATGACTATGTTTTGAACAACTCCTGTGACACTAGTTATAGATTCCGATGCTTCACTTCAGGTTTACTGTATCCCTTACACCTTCTTGATGACGATGAAACACAGAAATTGCATCGGAAATAAATACAAAAGGCACAATGCCGACTTAAGTACAAGAAGGCTGACTCATCTTTCTGACTATACCTTGATCCATTCCTGTGACACTAGTTATAGATTCCGATGCCTCACTTCAGGTTGACTGTATCCCTCAGACCTTCATATTAACGATGAAACACAGATATTGCATCGGAAATAAATACAAAGGGCACAATGCCGATTTAAGTACAAGAAGACTGGCTCTTCTCACTGACTATGTTTTGAACCATTCCTGTGACACTAGTTATAGATTCCGATGCTTCACTTCAGGTTTACTGTATCCCTCTGACCTTCTTATTAGCGATGACACACAGAAATTGCTCGGAATTAAATACAAAAGGCACAATGCCGACTTAAGTACAAGAAGACTGACTCTTCTTACTGACTATGTTTTGAACCTTTCCTGTGACACTAGTTATAGATTCCGATTCTTCACTTCAGGTTTACTGTATCCCTTGGACCTTCGTATTGACGATGAAACATAGATATTGCATCGGAATTAAATACAAAAGGCACAATGCCGACTTAAGTAAAAGAAGACTGACTCTTCTTACTGACTATGATTTGTACCATTCCTGTGACCATAGTTGTAGATTCCGATGCTTCACTTCAGGTTTAATATATCCCGCTGACCTTCTTATTAACGATGAAACACAGAAATTGCATCGGAATTAAATACAAAAGGCACAATGCCGACTTAAGTACAAGAAGACTGACTCTTCTTAATGACTATGTTTTGAACAATTCCTGTGACACTAGTTATAGATTCCGATATTTCACTTCAGGTTTACTGTATCCCTTACACATTCTTGATGACGATGAAACACAGAAATTGCATCGGAAATAAATACAAAAGGCACAATGCCGACTTAAGTACAAGAAGGCTGACTCATCTTACTGACTATACCTTGATCCATTCCTGTGACACTAGTTATAGATTCCGATGCCTCACTTCAGGTTTACCGTATCCCTTAGACCTTCGTATTGACTATGAAACACAGAAATTGCGTCGGAAATAAATTCAAAAGGCACAATGCCGGCTTAAGTACATGTAGACTGTATCTTCTTACTGTCTATGTTTTGAACCACTCCTGTGCCACTAGTTATATATTCCGACGCTTCATTTCGGGTTTAATGTATCCCTTGGACCTTCCTATTGACGATGAAACACAGATAGTGCATCGGAATTAAATACAAAAGGCAAAATGCCGAATTAAGTACAAGAAGACTGACTCTTCTTACTGACTATGTTTTCAACAATTCCTGTGACACTAGTTATAGATTCCGATGCTTCACTTCCGGTTTACTGTATCCCTAGGACCTTCTTATTGACGATGAAACACAGAAATTGCATCGGAATTAAATACAAAAGGCACAATGCCGACTTAAGTACATGAAGACTGACTCTTCTTACTGACTATGATTTGAACCATTCCTGTGACACTAGTTGTAGATTCCGACGCTTCACTTCAGGTTTACTATATCCCTCAGAACTTCATATTAACGATGAAACACAGATATTGCATCGGAAATAAATACAATAAACACAATGCCTACTTATGTACATGAAGACTGACTCTTCCTACTGTCTATGTTATGAACCATTCCTGTGACACTAGTTATAGATTCCGATGCTTCATTTCAGGTTTAATGTATCCCTTGGACCTTATTATTGACGATGAAACACAGATAGTGCATCGGATTTAAATACAAAAGGCACAATGCCGACTAAAGCACAAGAAGACTGACTCTTCTTACTGACTACGTATTGAACCATTCCTGTGACACTAGTTATAGATTCCGATGCTTCACTTCAGGTTTACTGTATCCCTTGGACCTTCGTATTGACGATGAAACACAGAAATTGCATCGGAATTAAATACAATAGGCACAATGCCGACTTAAGTACAAGAAGACTGACTCTTCCTACTGTCTATGTTTTGAACCATTCCTGTGACACTAGTTATAGATTCCGATGCTTCCCCTCGGGTTTACTGTATCCCTTGGACCTCCTTATTGACGATGAAACACAGAAATTGCATCGGAATTAAATACAAAAGGCACAATGCCGATTTAAGTACAAGAAGACTGGCTCTTCTCACTGACTATGTTTTGAACAATTCCTGTGATACTAGTTATAGATTCCGATGCTTCACTTCAGGTTTACTGTATCCCTCTGACCTTCTTATTAGCGATGACACACAGAAATTGCTCGGAATTAAATACAAAAGGCACAATGCCGACTTAAGTTCACGAAGACTGACTCTTCTTACTGACTATACCTTGATCCATTCCTGTGACACTAGTTATAGATTCCGATGCTTCACTTCAGGTTTACTGTATTCCTTGGAACTTCTTATTAACGATGAAACACAGGAATTGCATCGGAATTAAATACAAAAAGCACAATGCCGACTTAAGTACAAGTAGACTGACTCTTCTTACTGACTGTGATTTGAACCATTACTGTGACACTAGTTGTAGGTGGCGATGCTTCACTTCAGGTTTACTGTATCCCTCTGACCTTCCTATTAACGATGAAACACTGAAATTGCATTGGAATTAAGTACAAAAGGCACAATGCCGACTTAAGTACAAGAAGACTGACTCCTCGTACTGACTATGTTTTGAACCATTCCTGCGACATTAGTTATAGATTCCGATGATTTACTTCAGGTTTACTGTATCCCTTGGACCTTCTTATGGACGATGAAACACAGAAATTGCATCGGAATTAAATAGAAAAGGCACAATGCCGAGTTAATTACAAGAAGACTGACACTTCTTTCTGACTATATCTTGATCCATTCCTGTGACACTAGTTATAGATTCCGACGCTTCACTTCAGGTTTACTGTATCCCTCTGACCTTCTTATTGACGATGAAACACAGAAATTGCATCGGAATTAAATACAAAAGGCACAATGCCGACTTAAGTACATGAAGACTGACTCTTCTTACTGACTATGATTTGAACCATTCCTGTGACACTAGTTGTAGATTCCGACGCTTCACTTCAGGTTTACTGTATCCCTCAGACCTTCATATTAACGATGAAACACAGATATTGCATCGGAAATAAATACAATAAACACAATGCCGACTTAAGTACAAGAAGACTGACTCCTCTTACTGACTATGTTTTGAACCATTCCTGTGACACTAGTTATACATTCTGATGTTTCACTTCAGGTTTACTGTATCCCTAAGACCTTCTTATTAACGATGAAGCACAGAAATTGCATCGGAACTAAATACTAAAGGCACGATGCCGACTTAGGTACAAGAAGACTGACACTTCCTACTGTCTATGTTTTGAACCATTCCTGTGACACTAGTTATAGATTCCGATTATTCACTTCAGGTTTACCGTATCACTCTGACCTTCGTTTAGACGATGAAACACAGACATTGCATCGGAATTAAATACAAAAGGCACAATGCCGACTTAAGTACAAGAAGACTGACTCTTCTTACTGACCGTTTTGAACCATTCCTGTGACACTAGTTATAGATTCCGACGCTTCACTTCAGGATTACTGTATTCTTCTGACCTTCTTAATGACGATGAAACACAGAAATTGCATCGGAATTATCTACAAAAGGCACAATGCCGACTTATGTACAAGAAGACTGACTCTTCCTACTGTCTATGTTTTGAACCATTCTTGTGACACTAGTTACAGATTCCGATGCTTCACTTCTGGTTTACTGTATCCCTTGGACCTTCATATTGACTATGAAACACAGAAATTGCATCGGAATTGAATAGAAAAGGCAAAATGCCGACTCAAGTACAAGAAGACTGTCTCTTCCTACTGTCTATGTTTTGACCCATTCCTGTGACACTAGTTATGGATTCCGATGCTTCACTTCAGGTTTACTGTATCCCTTGGACCTTCTCATTGACGATGAAACACAGAAATTTCATCGGAATTAAATACAAAAGGCACAATGCCGACTTAAGTACAAGAAGACTGACTCTTCTTACCGACTATATCTTGATCCATTCCTGTGACACTAGTTATAGATTCCGATGCCTCACTTCAGGTTGACTGTATCCCTCAGACCTTCATATTAACGATGAAACACAGATATTGCATCGGAAATAAATACAAAGGGCACAATGCCGATTTAAGTACAAGAAGACTGGCTCTTCTCACTGACTATGTTTTGAACCATTCCTGTGACACTAGTTATAGATTCCGATGCTTCACTTCAGGTTTACTGTATCCCTCTGACTTTCTTATTAGCGATGACACACAGAAATTGCTCGGAATTAAATACAAAAGGCACAATGCCGACTTAAGTACAAGAAGACTGACTCTTCTTACTGACTATGTTTTGAACCTTTCCTGTGACACTAGTTATAGATTCCGATTCTTCACTTCAGGTTTACTGTATCCCTTGGACCTTCGTATTGACGATGAAACATAGATATTGCATCGGAATTAAATACAAAAGGCACAATGCCGACTTAAGTAAAAGAAGACTGACTCTTCTTACTGACTATGATTTGTACCATTCCTGTGACCATAGTTGTAGATTCCGATGCTTCACTTCAGGTTTAATATATCCCGCTGACCTTCTTATTAACGATGAAACACAGAAATTGCATCGGAATTAAATACAAAAGGCACAATGCCGACTTAAGTACAAGAAGACTGACTCTTCTTAATGACTATGTTTTGAACAATTCCTGTGACACTAGTTATAGATTCCGATATTTCACTTCAGGTTTACTGTATCCCTTACACATTCTTGATGACGATGAAACACAGAAATTGCATCGGAAATAAATACAAAAGGCACAATGCCGACTTAAGTACAAGAAGGCTGACTCATCTTACTGACTATACCTTGATCCATTCCTGTGACACTAGTTATAGATTCCGATGCCTCACTTCAGGTTTACCGTATCCCTTAGCCCTTCTTATTGACGATGAAACACAGAAATTGCATCGGAATTAAATACAAAAGGCACAATGCCGACTTAAGTACAAGTAGACTGACTCTTCATACTGACTATGATTTGAACCATTCCTGTGGCACTAGTTGTAGGTTGCGATGCTTCACTTCAGGTTTACTGTATCCCTCTGACCTTCTTATTAACGATGAAACACAGAAATTGCATCGGAAATAAATACAAAAGGCACAATGCCGACTTAAGTACAAGAAGACTGACTCCTCGTACTGACTATGTTTTGAACCATTCCTGCGACATTAGTTGTAGATTCCCACGCTTCACTTCAGGTTTACTGTATCCCTCAGACCTTCATATTAACGATGAAACACAGATATTGCATCGGAAATAAATACAATAAACACAATGCCGACTTAAGTACAAGAAGACTGACTCATCTTACTGTCTATGCTTTGAACCATTACTGTGACACTAGTTATAGATTCCGATGCTTCACGTCAGGTTTACTGTATCCCTTGGACCTTCTTATTGACGATGAAACACAGGAATGGCATCGGAATTAAATACAAAAGGCACAATGCCGACTTAAGTACAAGAAGACTGACTCTTCCTACTGTCTATGATTTGAACCATTCCTGTGACACTAGTTACAGATTCCGATGCCTCACTTCTGGTTTACTGTATCCCTTGGACCTTCGTATTGACTATGAAACACAGAAATTGCGTCGGAAATAAATTCAAAAGGCACAATGCCGGCTTAAGTACATGTAGACTGTATCTTCTTACTGTCTATGTTTTGAACCACTCCTGTGCCACTAGTTATATATTCCGACGCTTCATTTCGGGTTTAATGTATCCCTTGGACCTTCCTATTGACGATGAAACACAGATAGTGCATCGGAATTAAATACAAAAGGCAAAATGCCGAATTAAGTACAAGAAGACTGACTCTTCTTACTGACTATGTTTTCAACAATTCCTGTGACACTAGTTATAGATTCCGATGCTTCACTTCCGGTTTACTGTATCCCTAGGACCTTCTTATTGACGATGAAACACAGAAATTGCATCGGAATTAAATACAAAAGGCACAATGCCGACTTAAGTACATGAAGACTGACTCTTCTTACTGACTATGATTTGAACCATTCCTGTGACACTAGTTGTAGATTCCGACGCTTCACTTCAGGTTTACTATATCCCTCAGAACTTCATATTAACGATGAAACACAGATATTGCATCGGAAATAAATACAATAAACACAATGCCTACTTATGTACAAGAAGACTGACTCTTCCTACTGTCTATGTTATGAACCATTCCTGTGACACTAGTTATAGATTCCGATGCTTCATTTCAGGTTTAATGTATCCCTTGGACCTTATTATTGACGATGAAACACAGATAGTGCATCGGATTTAAATACAAAAGGCACAATGCCGACTAAAGCACAAGAAGACTGACTCTTCTTACTGACTACGTATTGAACCATTCCTGTGACACTAGTTATAGATTCCGATGCTTCACTTCAGGTTTACTGTATCCCTTGGACCTTCGTATTGACGATGAAACACAGAAATTGCATCGGAATTAAATACAATAGGCACAATGCCGACTTAAGTACAAGAAGACTGACTCTTCCTACTGTCTATGTTTTGAACCATTCCTGTGACACTAGTTATAGATTCCGATGCTTCCCCTCGGGTTTACTGTATCCCTTGGACCTCCTTATTGACGATGAAACACAGAAATTGCATCGGAATTAAATACAAAAGGCACAATGCCGATTTAAGTACAAGAAGACTGGCTCTTCTCACTGACTATGTTTTGAACAATTCCTGTGATACTAGTTATAGATTCCGATGCTTCACTTCAGGTTTACTGTATCCCTCTGACCTTCTTATTAGCGATGACACACAGAAATTGCTCGGAATTAAATACAAAAGGCACAATGCCGACTTAAGTTCACGAAGACTGACTCTTCTTACTGACTATACCTTGATCCATTCCTGTGACACTAGTTATAGATTCCGATGCTTCACTTCAGGTTAACTGTATTCCTTGGAACTTCTTATTAACGATGAAACACAGGAATTGCATCGGAATTAAATACAAAAAGCACAATGCCGACTTAAGTACAAGTAGACTGACTCTTCTTACTGACTGTGATTTGAACCATTACTGTGACACTAGTTGTAGGTGGCGATGCTTCACTTCAGGTTTACTGTATCCCTCTGACCTTCCTATTAACGATGAAACACTGAAATTGCATTGGAATTAAGTACAAAAGGCACAATGCCGACTTAAGTACAAGAAGACTGACTCCTCGTACTGACTATGTTTTGAACCATTCCTGCGACATTAGTTATAGATTCCGATGATTTACTTCAGGTTTACTGTATCCCTTGGACCTTCTTATTGACGATGAAACACAGAAATTGCATCGGAATTAAATAGAAAAGGCACAATGCCGAGTTAATTACAAGAAGACTGACACTTCTTTCTGACTATATCTTGATCCATTCCTGTGACACTAGTTATAGATTCCGATGCTTCACTTCAGGTTTACTGTATCCCTCTGACCTTCTTATTGACGATGAAACACAGAAATTGCATCGGAATTAAATACAAAAGGCACAATGCCGACTTAAGTACATGAAGACTGACTCTTCTTACTGACTATGATTTGAACCATTCCTGTGACACTAGTTGTAGATTCCGACGCTTCACTTCAGGTTTACTGTATCCCTCAGACCTTCATATTAACGATGAAACACAGATATTGCATCGGAAATAAATACAATAAACACAATGCCGACTTAAGTACAAGAAGACTGACTCCTCTTACTGACTATGTTTTGAACCATTCCTGTGACACTAGTTATAGATTCTGATGTTTCACTTCAGGTTTACTGTATCCCTAAGACCTTCTTATTAACGATGAAGCACAGAAATTGCATCGGAACTAAATACTAAAGGCACGATGCCGACTTAGGTACAAGAAGACTGACACTTCCTACTGTCTATGTTTTGAACCATTCCTGTGACACTAGTTATAGATTCCGATTATTCACTTCAGGTTTACCGTATCACTCTGACCTTCGTTTAGACGATGAAACACAGACATTGCATCGGAATTAAATACAAAAGGCACAATGCCGACTTAAGTACAAGAAGACTGACTCTTCTTACTGACCGTTTTGAACCATTCCTGTGACACTAGTTATAGATTCCGACGCTTCACTTCAGGATTACTGTATTCTTCTGACCTTCTTAATGACGATGAAACACAGAAATTGCATCGGAATTATCTACAAAAGGCACAATGCCGACTTATGTACAAGAAGACTGACTCTTCCTACTGTCTATGTTTTGAACCATTCTTGTGACACTAGTTACAGATTCCGATGCTTCACTTCTGGTTTACTGTATCCCTTGGACCTTCATATTGACTATGAAACACAGAAATTGCATCGGAATTGAATAGAAAAGGCAAAATGCCGACTCAAGTACAAGAAGACTGTCTCTTCCTACTGTCTATGTTTTGACCCATTCCTGTGACACTAGTTATGGATTCCGATGCTTCACTTCAGGTTTACTGTATCCCTTGGACCTTCTCATTGACGATGAAACACAGAAATTTCATCGGAATTAAATACAAAAGGCACAATGCCGACTTAAGTACAAGAAGACTGACTCTTCTTACCGACTATATCTTGATCCATTCCTGTGACACTAGTTAAAGATTCCGATGCTTCACTTCAGGTTTACTGTATATCATAGGCCTTCTTATTGACGACGAAACACAGAAATAGCATCGGAATTAAATACAAAAGGCACAATGCCGACTTAAGAACAAGAAGACTGACTCATCTTACTGACTATGATTTGAACCATTCCTGTGACACTAGTTGTAGATTCCGATGCTGCACTTCAGGTTTACTGTATTCCTCCGACCTTCTTACTAACGATGAAACACAGAAATTGCATCGGAAATAAATACAAAAGGCACAATGCCGACTTAAGTACAAGAAGACTGACTCTTCCTACTGTCTATGATTTGAACCATTCCTGTGACACTAGTTATAGATTCCGATGCTTCATTTCAGGTTTAATGTATCCCTTGGACCTTCTTATTGACGATGAAACACAGATAGTGCATCGGATTTAAATACAAAGGCACAATGCCGACTTAAGTACAAGAAGACTGACTCTTCTTACTGACTATGTATTGAACCATTCCTGTGACACTAGTTATAGATTACGATGCTTCACTTCAAGTTTACTGTATCCCTTGGACCTTCGTATTGACGATGAAACACAGAAATTGCATCGGAATTAAATACAAAAGTCACAATGCCGACTTAAGTACAAGAAGAGTGACTCTTCCTACTGTCTATGCTTTGAACCATACCTGTGACACTAGTTATAGATTCCGATGCTTCACTTCAGGTTTACTGTATCCCTTGGACCTTCTTATTAACGATGACACATAGAAATTGCTCGGAATTAAATACAAAAGGCACAATGCCGACTTAAGTACAAGAAGACTGACGCTTCTTACTGACTATGTTTTGAACCTTTCCTGTGACACTAGTTATAGATTCCGATTCTTCACTTCAGCATTACTGTATACCTTGGACCTTCGTACTGACGATGAAACACAGAAATTGCATCGGAATTAAATACAAAAGGCACAATGCCGACTTATGTACAAGAAGACTGACTCTTCCTACTGACTATGATTTGATCCTTTCCTGTGACACTAGTTGTAGATTCCGATGCTTCACTTCAGGTATACTGTATCCCGCTGATCTTCTTATTAACGATGAAACACAGAAATTGCATCGGAATTAAATACAAAAGGCACTATGCCGACTTAAATACAAGAAGACTGACTCTTCTTACTGACCGTTTTGAACCATTCCTGTGACACTAGTTATAGATTCCGACGCTTCACTTCAGGATTACTGTATTCTTCTGACCTTCTTAATGACGATGAAACACAGAAATTGCATAGGAATTATCTACAAATGCACAATGCCGACTTATGTACAAGAAGACTGACTCTTCCTACAGTCTATGTTTTGAACCATTCTTGTGACACTAGTTACAGATTCCGATGCTTCACTTCTGGTTTACTGTATCCCTTGGACCTTCATATTGACTATGAAACACAGGTTTACTGTATCCCTGTGACCTCCTTTTTGACAATGAAACACAGAAATTGCATTGGAATTTGATAGAAAACGCACAATGCCGACTTAAGTACAAGAAGACTGACTCTTCTTACTATCTATGTTTTGAACCATTCCTGTGACAATAGTTATAGATTCCGATGCTTCACTTCAGGTTTACTGTATCCCTTGGACCTTGTTATTGACGATGAAACACAGAAATTGCATCGGAATTAAATACAAAAGGCACAATGCCGACTGAAGTACAAGAAGACTGAAACTTCGGACTGACTATGTTTTGAACCATTCCTGTGACATTAGTTATAGATTCCGATCATTGACTTCAAGTTTAGTGTATCCCTTGGACCTTCTTATTGACGATGAAACACAGAAATTGCATCGGAATTGAATAGAAAAGGCAAAATGCCGACTCAAGTACAAGAAGACTGTCTCTTCCTACTGTCTATGTTTTGACCCATTCCTGTGACAATAGTTATGGATTCCGATGCTTCACTTCAGGTTTACTGTGTCCCTTGGACCTTCTCATTGACGATGAAACACAGAAATTTCATCGGAATTGAATAGAAAAGGCAAAATGCCGACTCAAGTACAAGAAGACTGTCTCTTCCTACTGTCTATGTTTTGACCCATTCCTGTGACACTAGTTATGGATTCCGATGCTTCACTTCAGGTTTACTGTATCCCTTGGACCTTCTCATTGACGATGAAACACAGAAATTTCATCGGAATTAAATTCAAAAGGCACAATGCCGACTTAAGTACAAGAAGACTGACACTTCTTACTGACTATATCTTGATCCATTCCTGTGACACTAGTTAAAGATTCCGATGCTTCACTTCAGGTTTACTGTATCCCATAGGCCTTCTTATTGACGACGAAACACAGAAATAGCATCGGAATTAAATACAAAAGGCACAATGCCGACTTAAGAACAAGAAGACTGACTCATCTTACTGACTATGATTTGAACCATTCCTGTGACACTAGTTGTAGATTCCGATGCTACACTTCAGGTTTACTGTATCCCTCCGACCTTCTTACTAACGATGAAACACAGAAATTGCATCGGATTTAAATACAAAAGGCACAATGCCGACTAAAGCACAAGAAGACTGACTCTTCTTACTGACTACGTATTGAACCATTCCTGTGACACTAGTTATAGATTCCGATGCTTCACTTCAGGTTTACTGTATCCCTTGGACCTTCGTATTGACGATGAAACACAGAAATTGCATCGGAATTAAATACAATAGGCACAATGCCGACTTAAGTACAAGAAGACTGACTCTTCCTACTGTCTATGTTTTGAACCATTCCTGTGACACTAGTTATAGATTCCGATGCTTCCCCTCGGGTTTACTGTATCCCTTGGACCTCCTTATTGACGATGAAACACAGAAATTGCATCGGAATTAAATACAAAAGGCACAATGCCGATTTAAGTACAAGAAGACTGGCTCTTCTCACTGACTATGTTTTGAACAATTCCTGTGATACTAGTTATAGATTCCGATGCTTCACTTCAGGTTTACTGTATCCCTCTGACCTTCTTATTAGCGATGACACACAGAAATTGCTCGGAATTAAATACAAAAGGCACAATGCCGACTTAAGTTCACGAAGACTGACTCTTCTTACTGACTATACCTTGATCCATTCCTGTGACACTAGTTATAGATTCCGATGCTTCACTTCAGGTTAACTGTATTCCTTGGAACTTCTTATTAACGATGAAACACAGGAATTGCATCGGAATTAAATACAAAAAGCACAATGCCGACTTAAGTACAAGTAGACTGACTCTTCTTACTGACTGTGATTTGAACCATTACTGTGACACTAGTTGTAGGTGGCGATGCTTCACTTCAGGTTTACTGTATCCCTCTGACCTTCCTATTAACGATGAAACACTGAAATTGCATTGGAATTAAGTACAAAAGGCACAATGCCGACTTAAGTACAAGAAGACTGACTCCTCGTACTGACTATGTTTTGAACCATTCCTGCGACATTAGTTATAGATTCCGATGATTTACTTCAGGTTTACTGTATCCCTTGGACCTTCTTATTGACGATGAAACACAGAAATTGCATCGGAATTAAATAGAAAAGGCACAATGCCGAGTTAATTACAAGAAGACTGACACTTCTTTCTGACTATATCTTGATCCATTCCTGTGACACTAGTTATAGATTCCGATGCTTCACTTCAGGTTTACTGTATCCCTCTGACCTACTTATTGACGATGAAACACAGAAATTGCATCGGAATTAAATACAAAAGGCACAATGCCGACTTAAGTACATGAAGACTGACTCTTCTTACTGACTATGATTTGAACCATTCCTGTGACACTAGTTGTAGATTCCGACGCTTCACTTCAGGTTTACTGTATCCCTCAGACCTTCATATTAACGATGAAACACAGATATTGCATCGGAAATAAATACAATAAACACAATGCCGACTTAAGTACAAGAAGACTGACTCCTCTTACTGACTATGTTTTGAACCATTCCTGTGACACTAGTTATAGATTCTGATGTTTCACTTCAGGTTTACTGTATCCCTAAGACCTTCTTATTAACGATGAAGCACAGAAATTGCATCGGAACTAAATACTAAAGGCACGATGCCGACTTAGGTACAAGAAGACTGACACTTCCTACTGTCTATGTTTTGAACCATTCCTGTGACACTAGTTATAGATTCCGATTATTCACTTCAGGTTTACCGTATCACTCTGACCTTCGTTTAGACGATGAAACACAGACATTGCATCGGAATTAAATACAAAAGGCACAATGCCGACTTAAGTACAAGAAGACTGACTCTTCTTACTGACCGTTTTGAACCATTCCTGTGACACTAGTTATAGATTCCGACGCTTCACTTCAGGATTACTGTATTCTTCTGACCTTCTTAATGACGATGAAACACAGAAATTGCATCGGAATTATCTACAAAAGGCACAATGCCGACTTATGTACAAGAAGACTGACTCTTCCTACTGTCTATGTTTTGAACCATTCTTGTGACACTAGTTACAGATTCCGATGCTTCACTTCTGGTTTACTGTATCCCTTGGACCTTCATATTGACTATGAAACACAGAAATTGCATCGGAATTGAATAGAAAAGGCAAAATGCCGACTCAAGTACAAGAAGACTGTCTCTTCCTACTGTCTATGTTTTGACCCATTCCTGTGACACTAGTTATGGATTCCGATGCTTCACTTCAGGTTTACTGTATCCCTTGGACCTTCTCATTGACGATGAAACACAGAAATTTCATCGGAATTAAATACAAAAGGCACAATGCCGACTTAAGTACAAGAAGACTGACTCTTCTTACCGACTATATCTTGATCCATTCCTGTGACACTAGTTAAAGATTCCGATGCTTCACTTCAGGTTTACTGTATATCATAGGCCTTCTTATTGACGACGAAACACAGAAATAGCATCGGAATTAAATACAAAAGGCACAATGCCGACTTAAGAACAAGAAGACTGACTCATCTTACTGACTATGATTTGAACCATTCCTGTGACACTAGTTGTAGATTCCGATGCTGCACTTCAGGTTTACTGTATTCCTCCGACCTTCTTACTAACGATGAAACACAGAAATTGCATCGGAAATAAATACAAAAGGCACAATGCCGACTTAAGTACAAGAAGACTGACTCTTCCTACTGTCTATGATTTGAACCATTCCTGTGACACTAGTTATAGATTCCGATGCTTCATTTCAGGTTTAATGTATCCCTTGGACCTTCTTATTGACGATGAAACACAGATAGTGCATCGGATTTAAATACAAAGGCACAATGCCGACTTAAGTACAAGAAGACTGACTCTTCTTACTGACTATGTATTGAACCATTCCTGTGACACTAGTTATAGATTACGATGCTTCACTTCAAGTTTACTGTATCCCTTGGACCTTCGTATTGACGATGAAACACAGAAATTGCATCGGAATTAAATACAAAAGTCACAATGCCGACTTAAGTACAAGAAGAGTGACTCTTCCTACTGTCTATGCTTTGAACCATACCTGTGACACTAGTTATAGATTCCGATGCTTCACTTCAGGTTTACTGTATCCCTTGGACCTTCTTATTAACGATGACACATAGAAATTGCTCGGAATTAAATACAAAAGGCACAATGCCGACTTAAGTACAAGAAGACTGACGCTTCTTACTGACTATGTTTTGAACCTTTCCTGTGACACTAGTTATAGATTCCGATTCTTCACTTCAGCATTACTGTATACCTTGGACCTTCGTACTGACGATGAAACACAGAAATTGCATCGGAATTAAATACAAAAGGCACAATGCCGACTTATGTACAAGAAGACTGACTCTTCCTACTGACTATGATTTGATCCTTTCCTGTGACACTAGTTGTAGATTCCGATGCTTCACTTCAGGTATACTGTATCCCGCTGATCTTCTTATTAACGATGAAACACAGAAATTGCATCGGAATTAAATACAAAAGGCACTATGCCGACTTAAATACAAGAAGACTGACTCTTCTTACTGACCGTTTTGAACCATTCCTGTGACACTAGTTATAGATTCCGACGCTTCACTTCAGGATTACTGTATTCTTCTGACCTTCTTAATGACGATGAAACACAGAAATTGCATAGGAATTATCTACAAAAGGCACAATGCCGACTTATGTACAAGAAGACTGACTCTTCCTACAGTCTATGTTTTGAACCATTCTTGTGACACTAGTTACAGATTCCGATGCTTCACTTCTGGTTTACTGTATCCCTTGGACCTTCATATTGACTATGAAACACAGGTTTACTGTATCCCTGTGACCTCCTTTTTGACAATGAAACACAGAAATTGCATTGGAATTTGATAGAAAACGCACAATGCCGACTTAAGTACAAGAAGACTGACTCTTCTTACTATCTATGTTTTGAACCATTCCTGTGACAATAGTTATAGATTCCGATGCTTCACTTCAGGTTTACTGTATCCCTTGGACCTTGTTATTGACGATGAAACACAGAAATTGCATCGGAATTAAATACAAAAGGCACAATGCCGACTGAAGTACAAGAAGACTGAAACTTCGGACTGACTATGTTTTGAACCATTCCTGTGACATTAGTTATAGATTCCGATCATTGACTTCAAGTTTAGTGTATCCCTTGGACCTTCTTATTGACGATGAAACACAGAAATTGCATCGGAATTGAATAGAAAAGGCAAAATGCCGACTCAAGTACAAGAAGACTGTCTCTTCCTACTGTCTATGTTTTGACCCATTCCTGTGACAATAGTTATGGATTCCGATGCTTCACTTCAGGTTTACTGTGTCCCTTGGACCTTCTCATTGACGATGAAACACAGAAATTTCATCGGAATTGAATAGAAAAGGCAAAATGCCGACTCAAGTACAAGAAGACTGTCTCTTCCTACTGTCTATGTTTTGACCCATTCCTGTGACACTAGTTATGGATTCCGATGCTTCACTTCAGGTTTACTGTATCCCTTGGACCTTCTCATTGACGATGAAACACAGAAATTTCATCGGAATTAAATTCAAAAGGCACAATGCCGACTTAAGTACAAGAAGACTGACACTTCTTACTGACTATATCTTGATCCATTCCTGTGACACTAGTTAAAGATTCCGATGCTTCACTTCAGGTTTACTGTATCCCATAGGCCTTCTTATTGACGACGAAACACAGAAATAGCATCGGAATTAAATACAAAAGGCACAATGCCGACTTAAGAACAAGAAGACTGACTCATCTTACTGACTATGATTTGAACCATTCCTGTGACACTAGTTGTAGATTCCGATGCTACACTTCAGGTTTACTGTATCCCTCCGACCTTCTTACTAACGATGAAACACAGAAATTGCATCGGAAATAAATACAAAAGGCACAATGCCGACTTAAGTACAAGAAGACTGACTCTTCCTACTGTCTATGATTTGAACCATTCCTGTGACACTAGTTATAGATTCCGATGCTTCGTTTCAGGTTTAATGTATCCCTTGGACCTTCTTATTGACGATGAAACACAGATAGTGCATCGGATTTAAATACAAAGGCACAATGCCGACTTAAGTACAAGAAGACTGACTCATCTTACTGACTATGTATTGAACCATTCCTGTGACACTAGTTATAGATTACGATGCTTCACTTCAAGTTTACTGTATCCCTTGGACCTTCGTATTGACGATGAAACACAGAAATTGCATCGGAATTAAATACAAAAGTCACAATGCCGACTTAAGTACAAGAAGAGTGACTCTTCCTACTGTCTATGCTTTGAACCATACCTGTGACACTAGTTATAGATTACGATGCTTCACTTCAAGTTTACTGTTTCCCTTGGACCTTCTTATTGACGATGAAACACAGAAATTGCATCAGAATTAAATACAAAAGGCACAATCCCGATTTAAGTACAAGAAGACTGGCTCTTCTCACTGACTATGTTTTGAACCATTCCTGTGACACTAGTTATAGATTCCGATGCTTCACTTCAGGTTTACTGTATCCCTCTGACCTTCTTATTAACGATGACACATAGAAATTGCTCAGAATTAAATACAAAAGGCACAATGCCGACTTAAGTACAAGAAGACTGACTCTTCTTACTGACTATGTTTTGAACCTTTCCTGTGACACTAGTTATAGATTCCGATTCTTCACTTCAGCTTTACTGTATACCTTGGACCTTCGTACTGACGATGAAACACAGAAATTGCATCGGAATTAAATACAAAAGGCACAATGCCGACTTATGTACAAGAAGACTGACTCTTCCTACTGACTATGATTTGATCCTTTCCTGTGACACTGGTTGTAGATTCCGATGCTTCACTTCAGGTTTACTGTATCCCGCTGATCTTCTTATTAACGATGAAACACAGAAATTGCATCGGAATTAAATACAAAAGGCACTATGCCGACTTAAGTACAAGAAGACTGACTCTTCTTAATGACTATGCTTTGATCAGTTCCTGTGACACTAGTTATAGATTCCGATGCTTCACTTCAGGTTTACTGTGTCACTTAGACCTTCTTATTGACGATGAAACACAGATATTGCATCGTAATTAAATACAAAAGGCACAATGCCGTCTTAAGTACAAGTTGACTGATACTTCTTACTGACTATGATTTGAACCATTCCTGTGACACTAGTTGTAGGTTCCGATGCTTCACTTCAGGTTTACTGTATCCCTCTGTCCTTCTTAATAACGATGAAACACAGAAATTGCATCGGAATTAAATACAAATGTCACAATGCCGACTTAAGTACAAGAAGACTGACTCCTCGTACTGACTATGTTTTGAACCATTCCTGCGACATTAGTTATAGATTCCGATGATTCACTTCAGGTTTACTGTATCCCTTGGACCTACTTATTGACGATGAAACACAGAAATTGCATCGGAATTAAATAGAAAAGGCACAATGCCGAGTTAAGTAATAGAAGACTGTCTCTTCCTACTGTCTATGTTTGAACCATTCCTGTGACACTAGTTTTGTATTCCGATGCTTCACTTCAGGTTTACTGTATCCCTTGGACCTTCTTATTGACGATGAAACACAGAAATTGCATCGAAATTAAATACAAAAGGCACAATGCCGACTTAAGTACAAGAAGACTGACACTTCTTACTGACTATACCTTGATCCATTCCTGTGACACTTGTTATAGATTCCGATGCTTCACTTCAGGTTTACTGTATCCCTCTGACCTTCTTATTGACGATGAAACACAGAAATTGCATCGGAATTAAATACAAAAGGCACGATGCCGACTTAAGTATATGAAGACTGACTCTTCTTACTGACTATGATTTGAACCATTCCTGTGACACTAGTTGTAGATTCCGACGCTTCACTTCAGGTTTACTGTATCCCTCAGACCTTCATATTAACGATGAAACACAGATATTGCATCGGAAATAAATACAATAAACACAACGCCGACTTAAGTACAAGAAGACTGACTCTTCTTACTGACTATGTTTTGAACCATTCCTGTGACACTAGTTATAGATTCTGATGTTTCACTTCAAGTTTACTGTATCACTAGGACCTTCTTATTGACGATGAAACACAGAAATTGCATTGGAATTAAATACAAAAGGCACAATGCCGACTTAAGTACAAGAAGACTGACTCTTCTTACTGACTATGTTTTGAACCTTTCCTGTGACACTAGTTATAGATTCCGATTCTTCACTTCAGGTTTACTGTATCCCTTGGACCTTCGTATTGACGATGAAACATAGATATTGCATCGGAATTAAATACAAAAGGCACAATGCCGACTTAAGTAAAAGAAGACTGACTCTTCTTACTGACTATGATTTGTACCATTCCTGTGACCATAGTTGTAGATTCCGATGCTTCACTTCAGGTTTACTGTATCCCGCTGACCTTCTTATTAACGATGAAACACAGAAATTGCATCGGAATTAAATACAAAAGGCACAATGCCGACTTAAGTACAAGAAGACTGGCTCTTCTTAATGACTATGTTTTGAACAATTCCTGTGACACTAGTTATAGATTCCGATGCTTCACTTCAGGTTTCCTGTATCCCTTAGACCTTCTTGATGACGATGAAACACAGAAATTGCATCGGAAATAAATACAAAAGGCACAATGCCGACTTAAGTACAAGAAGACTGACTCATCTTACTGACTATACCTTGATCCATTCCTGTGACACTAGTTATAGATTCCGATGCCTCACTTCAGGTTTACCGTATCCCTTAGACCTTCTTATTGACGATGAAAGACAGAAATTGCATCGGAATTAAATACAAAAGGCACAATGCCGACTTAAGTACAAGTAGACTGACTCTTCTTACTGACTATGATTTGAACCATTCCTGTGACACTAGTTGTAGGTTGCGATGCTTCACTTCATGTTTACTGTATCCCTCTGACCTTCTTATTAACGATGAAACACAGAAATTGCATCGGAATTAAATACAAAAGGCACAATGCCGACTTACGTACAAGAAGACTGACTCCTCGTACTGACTATGTTTTGAACCATTCCTGCGACATTAGTTGTAGATTCCGACGCTTCACTTCAGGTTTACTGTATCCCTCAGACCTTCATATTAACGATGAAACACAGATATTGCATCGGAAATAAATACAACAAACACAATGCCGACTTAAGTACAAGAAGACTGACTCTTCTTACTGACTATGTTTTGAACCATTCCTGTGACACTAGTTATAGATTCTGATGTTTCACTTCAGGTTTACTGTTTCCCTAGGACCTCCTTATTGACGATGAAACACAGAAATGGCATCGGAACTAAATACTAAAGGCACAATGCCGACTTAAGTACAAGAAGACTGACTCTTCCTACTGTCTATGTTTTGAACCATTCCTGTGACACTAGTCATAGATTCCGATTATTCACTTCAGGTTTACCGTATCCCTCTGACCTTCGTTTAGACGATGAAACACAGACATTGCATTGGAATTTAATAGAAAACGCACAATGCCGACTTAAGTACAAGAAGACTGACTCTTCTTACTGTCTATGCTTTGAACCATTACTGTGACACTAGTTATAGATTCCGATGCTTCACTTCAGGTTTACTGTATCCCTTGGACCTTCTTATTGACGATGAAACACAGGAATGTCATCGGAATTAAATACAAAAGGCACAATGCCGACTTAAGTACAAGAAGTCTGACTCTTCTTACTGACCGTTTTGAACCATTCCTGTGACACTAGTTATAGATTCCGATGCTTCACTTCAGGATTACTGTATTCTTCTGACCTTCTGAATGACGATGAAACGCAGAAATTGCATCGGAATTATATACAAAAGGCACAATGCCGACTTAAGTACATAAAGACCGACTCTTCCTACTGCCAATGTATTGAACCAATCCTGTGACACTAGTTATAGATTCCGATGCCTCACTTCTGGTTTACTGTATCCCTTGGACCTTCATATTGACTATGAAACACAGAAATTGCGTCGGAAATAAATACAAAAGGCACAATGCCGGCTTAAGTACATGTAGACTGTATCTTCCTACTGTCTATGTTTTGAACCACTCCTGTGCCACTAGTTATATATTCCGACGCTTCATTTCAGGTTTAATGTATCCCTTGGACCTTATTATTGACGATGAAACACAGATAGTGCATCGGATTTAAATACAAAAGGCACAATGCCGACTAAAGTACAAGAAGACTGACTCTTCTTACTGACTATGTATTGAACCATTCCTGTGACACTAGTTATAGATTCCGATGCTTCACTTCAGGTTTACTGTATCCCTTGGACCTTCGTATTGACGATGAAACACAGAAATTGCATCGGAATTAAATACAAAAGGCACAATGCCGACTTAAGTACAAGAAGACTGACTCTTCCTACTGTCTATGTTTTGAACCATTCCTGTGACACTAGTTATAGATTCCGATGCTTCCCCTCGGGTTTACTGTATCCCTTGGACCTCCTTATTGACGATGAAACACAGAAATTGCATCGGAATTAAATACAAAAGGCACAATGCCGATTTAAGGACAAGGAGACTGGCTCTTCTCACTGACTATGTTTTGAACAATTCCTGTGACACTAGTTATAGATTCCGATGCTTCACTTCAGGTTTACTGTATCCCTCTGACCTTCTTATTAGCGATGACACACAGAAATTGCTCGGAATTAAATACAAAAGGCACAATGCCGTCTTAAGTACACGAAGACTGACTCTTCTTACTGACTATACCTTGATCCATTCCTGTGACACTAGTTATAGATTCCGATGCTTCACTTCAGGTTTACTGTATTCCTTGGACCTTCTTATTGACGATGAAACACAGGAATTGCATCGGAATTAAATACAAAAAGCACAATGCCGACTTAAGTACAAGTAGACTGACTCTTCTTACTGACTGTGATTTGAACCATTACTGTGACACTAGTTGTAGGTGGCGATGCTTCACTTCAGGTTTACTGTATCCCTCTGACCTTCTTATTAACGATGAAACACTGAAATTGCATTGGAATTAAATACAAAAGGCACAATGCCGACTTAAGTACAAGAAGACTGACTCCTCGTACTGACTATGTTTTGAACCATTCCTGCGACATTAGTTATAGATTCCGATGATTCACTTCAGGTTTACTGTATCCCTTGGACCTTCTTATTGACGATGAAACACAGAAATTGCATCGGAATTAAATAGAAAAGGCACAATGCCGAGTTAAGTACAAGAAGACTGACACTTCTTACTGACTATATCTTGATCCATTCCTGTGACACTAGTTATAGATTCCGATGCTTCACTTCAGGTTTACTGTATCCCTCTGACCTTCTTGTTGACGATGAAACACAGAAATTGCATCGGAATTAAATACAAAAGGCACAATGCCGACTTAAGTACATGAAGACTGACTCTTCTTACTGACTATGATTTGAACCATTCCTGTGACACTAGTTGTAGATTCCGACGCTTCACTTCAGGTTTACTGTATCCCTCAGACCTTCATATTAACGATGAAACACAGATATTGCATCGGAAATAAATACAATAAACGCAATGCCGACTTAAGTACAAGAAGACTGATTCTTCTTACTGACTATGTTTGAACCATTCCTGTGACACTAGTTATAGATTCTGATGCTTCACTTCAGGTTTACTGTATCCCTCTGACCTTCTTATTGACGATGAAACACAGAAATTGCATCGGAATTAAATACAAAAGGCACAATGCCGACTTAAGTACATGAAGACTGACTCTTCTTACTGACTATGATTTGAACCATTCCTGTGACACTAGTTGTAGATTCCGACGCTTCACTTCAGGTTGACTGTATCCCTCAGACCTTCATATTAACGATGAAACACAGATATTGCATCGGAAATAAATACAATAAACACAATGCCGACTTAAGTACAAGAAAACTGATTCATCTTACTGACTATGTTTTGAACCATTCCTGTGACACTAGTTATAGATTCTGATGTTTCACTTCAGGTTTACTGTATCCCTAGGATCTTATTGACGATGAAACACAGAAATTGCATCAAAACTAAATACTAAAGGCACAATGCCGACTTAAGTACAAGAAGACTGACTCTTCCTACTGTCTATGTTTTGAACCATTCCTGTTACACTAGTTATAGATTCCGATGCTTCCCCTCAGGTTTACTATATCCCTTGGACCTCCTTATTGACGATGAAACACAGAAATTGCATCGGAATTAAATACAAAAGGCACAATGCCGATTTAAGTACAAGAGGACTGGCTCTTCTCACAGACTATGTTTTGAACCATTCCTGTGACACTAGTTATAGATTCCGATGCTTCAGTTCAGGTTTACTGTATCCCTCTGACCTTCTTATTAGCGATGACACACAGAAATTGCTCGGAATTAAATACAAAAGGCACAATGCCGACTTAAGTACAAGAAGACTGACTCTTCTTACTGACTATGTTTTGAACCTTTCCTGTGACACTAGTTATAGATTCCGATTCTTCACTTCAGCTTTACTGTATCCCTTGGACCTTCGTATTGACGATGAAACATAGATATTGCATCGGAATTAAATACAAAAGGCACAATGCCGACTTAAGTAAAAGAAGACCGACTCTTCTTACTGACAATAATTGGAACCATTCCTGTGAAACTAGTTGTAGATTCCGATGCTACACTTCAGGTTTACTGTATCCCGCTGACCTTCTTATTAACGATGAAACACAGAAATTGCATCGGAATTAAATACAAAAGGCACAATGCCGACTTAAGTACAAGAAGACTGACTCTTCTTAATGACTATGTTTTGAACAATTCCTGTGACACTAGTTATAGATTCCGATGCTTCACTTCAGGTATACTGTATCCCATAGACCTTCTTATTGACGATGAAACACAGAAATTGCATCGGAATTAAATAGAATGCCGAGTTAAGTACAAGAAGACTGTCTCTAACTACTGTCTATGTTTTAACCATTCCTGTGACACTAGTTTTGTATTCCGATGCTTCAATTCAGGTTTACTGTATCCCTTGGACCTTCTTATTGACGATGAAACACAGAAATTGCATAGGTAATAAATACAAAAGGCACAATGCCGAGTTAAGTACTAGAAGACTGACAATTCTTACTGACTATATCTTGATCCATTCCTGTGACACTAGTTATAGATTCCGATGCTTCACTTCAGGTTTACTGTATCCCTCTGACCTTCTTATTGACGATGAAACACAGAAATTGCATCGGAATTAAATACAAAAGGCACAATGACGCCTTAAGTACATGAAGACTGACTCTTCTTACTGACTATGACTTGAACCATTCCTGTGACACTAGTTATAGATTCAGATGCTTCACTTCAGGATTACTATATCCATCTGATCCTCTTAATGACGATGAAACACAGAAATTGCATCGGAATTAAATTCAAAAGGCACAATGCCGACATAAGTACAAGAAGACTGACTCTTCCTACTGTCTATGCTTTGAACCATTCCTGTGACACTAGTTATAGATTCCGATGCTTCACTTCAAGATTACTGTATCCTTCTGACCTTCTTAATGACGATGAAACACAGAAATTGCATCGGAATTATATACAAAAGGCACAATGCCGACTGAAGTACAAGAAGACTGACACTTTTTACAGTCTATGCTTTGAACCATTCCTGTGACACTAGTTATAGATTCCGATGCTTCGCTTCTGGTTTACTGTATCCCTTGGACCTTCTTGTTGACTATGAAACGCTTAAATTGCATCGGAAATAAATACAAAAGGTACAATGCCGGCTTAAGTACATGTAGACTGAATCTTCCTACTGTCTATGTTTTGAACCACTCCTGTGCCACTAGTTATAGATTCCGACGCTTCATTTCAGGTTTAATGTATCCCTTGGACCTTCTTATTGACGATGAAACACAGATAGTGCATCTTAATTAATTACAAAAAGCACAATGCCGAATTAAGTACAAGAAGACTAACTCTTCTTACTGACTATGCTTTGAACCATTCCTGTGACACTAGTTATAGATTCCGATGCTTCACTTCAGGTTTACTGTATCCCTAGGACCTTCTTATTGACGTTGAAACACAGAAATTGCAACGGAACTAAATACAAAAGGCACAATGCCGACTTAAGTACAAGAAGACTGACTCTTCCTACTGTCTATATTTTGAACCATTCCTGTGACACTAGTTATAGATTCCGATTATTCACTTCCGGTTTACTGTTTCCCTCTGACCTCGTTTTTGACGATGAAACACAGAAATTGCATCGGAATTTAATAAAAAAGGCACAATGCCGACTTAAGTACAAGAAGACTGACTCTTCTTACTGTCTATGTCTTGAACCATTCCTGTGACACTAGTTATAGATTCCGATGCTTCACTTCAGGTTTACTGTATCCCTTGGACCTTCTTATTGACGATGAAACACAGAAGTTGCATCGGAATTAAATACAAAAATCACAATGCCGACTTAAGTACAAGAAAACTGACTCTTTTTACTGACCGTTTTGACCATTCCTGTGACACTAGTTATAGATTCCGATGCTTCACTTCAGGATTACTGTATCCCTCTGACCTCATTATTGACGATGAAACACAGAAATTGCATCGGAATTAAATACAAAAGGCACAATGCCGACTTAAGTACAAGAAGACTGACTCTTCTTACTGACCGTTTTGAACCATTTCTGTGACACTAGTTATAGATTCCGATGCTTCACTTCAAGATTACTGTATCCTTCTGACCTTCGTATTGACGATGAAACACAGATAGTGCATCTTAATTAATTACAAAAGGCACAATGCCGAATTAGGTACAAGAAGACTAACTCTTCTTACTGACTATGCTTTGAACCATTCCTGTGACACTAGTTATAGATTCCGATGCTTCACTTCAGGTTTACTGTATCCCTAGGACCTTCTTATTGACGATGAAACACAGATAGTGCATCTTAATTAATTCCAAATGCACAATGCCGAATTAATTACAAGAAGACTGACTCTTCTTACTGACTATGTTTTGAACCATTCCTGTGACACTAGTTATAGATTCCGATTATTCACTTCCGGTTAACTGTATCCCTCTGACCTCGTTTTTGACGATGAAACACAGAAATTGCATTGGAATTTAATAGAAAAGGCACAATGCCGACTTAAGTACAAGAAGACTGACTCTTCTTACTGTCTATGTCTTGAACCATTCCTGTGACACTAGTTATAGATTCCGATGCTTCACTTCAGGTTTACTGTATCCCTTGGACCTTCTTATTGACGATGAAACACAGAAATTGCATCGGAATTAAATACAAAAGGCACAATGCCGACATAAGTACAAGAAGACTGACTCTTTTTACTGACCGTTTTGAACCATTCCTGTGACACTAGTTATAGATTCCGATGCTTCACTTCAGGATTACTGTATCCCTCTGACCTTATTATTGACGATGAAACACAGAAAGTGCATCGGAATTAAATACAAAAGGCACAATGCCGACTTAAGTACAAGAAGACTGCCTCTTCGTACTGACTATGTTTTGATCCATTCCTGTGACACTAGTTATAGATTCCTATGATTCACTTCAGGTTTACTGTATCCCTTGGACCTTCTTTTTGACGATGCAACACAGAAATTGCAACGAAATTAAATAGAAAAGGCACAATGGCGACTTAAATACAAGAAGACTGTCTCTTCCTACTGTCTATGTTTTGAACCATTCCTGTGACACTAGTTATGGATTCCGATACTTCACTTCAGGTGTACTGTATCCCTTGGACCATCCTATTGACGATGAAACACAGAAATTGCATCGGAATTAAATACAAAAGGCACAATGCCGATTTAAGTACATGAAGACTGACTCTTCTTACTGACTATGATTTGAACCATTCCTGTGACACTAGTTATAGATTCCGATGCTTCACTTCAGGATTACTGTATCCATCTGACCCTCTTAATGACGATGAAACACAGAAATTGCATCGGAATTAAATACAAAAGGCACAATGCCGACTTAAGTACAAGAAGACTGACTCTTCTTACTGACCGTTTTGAACCATTCCTGTGACACTAGTTATAGATTCCGATGCTTCACTTCAAGATTACTGTATCCTTCTGACCTTCTTAATGACGATGAAACACAGAAATTGCATCGGAATTATATACAAAAGGCACAATGCCGACTTAAGTACATGAAGACTGACACTTTTTACTGTCTATGTTTTGAACCATTCCTGTGACACTAGTTATAGTTTCCGATGCTTCACTTCTGGTTTACTGTATCCCTTGGACCTTCTTGTTGACTATGAAACGTTTAAATTTCATCGGAAATAAATACAAAAGGCACAATGTCGGCTTAAGTACATGTAGACTGAATCTTCCTACTGTCTATGTTTTGAACCACTCCTGTGACACTAGTTATAGATTCCGATTATTTACTTCCGGTTTACTGTATCCCTCTGACCTCGTTTTTGACGATGAAACACAGAAATTGCATCGGAATTTAATAGAAAAGGCACAATGCCGACTTAAGTACAAGAAGACTGACTCTTCTTACTGTCTATGTTTTGAACCATTCCTGTGACACTAGTTATAGATTCCGATGCTTCACTTCAGGTTTACTGTATCCCTAGGACCTCCTTATTGACGATGAAACACAGATAGTGCATCTTAATTAATTACAAAAGGCACATTGCCGAATTAAGTACAAGAAGGCTGACTCTTCTTACTGACTATGTTTTGAACCATTCCTGTGACACTAGTTATAGATTCCGATGCTTCACTTCAGGTTTACTGTATCCCTAGGACCTTCTTATTGACGATGAAACACAGAAATTGCATCGGAACTAAATTCAAAAGGCACAATGCCGACTTAAGTACAAGAAGACTGACTCTTCCTACTGTCTATGTTTTGAACCATTCCTGTGACACTAGTTATAGATTCCGATTATTCACTTCCGGTTTACTGTATCCCTCTGACCTCGTTTTTGACGATGAAACACAGAAATTGCATCGGAATTTAATAGAAAAGGCACAATGCCGACTTAAGTACAAGAAGACTGACTCTTCTTACTGTCTATGTTTGAACCATTCCTGTGACACTAGTTATAGATTCCGATGCTTCACTTCAGGTTTACTGTATCCCTTGGACCTTCTTATTGACGATGAAACACAGAAATTGCATCGGAATTAAATACAAAAGGCACAATGCCGACTTAAGTACAAGAAGACTGACTCTTTTTACTGACCATTTTGAACCATTCCTGTGACACTAGTTATAGATTCCGATTCTTCCCTTCAGGATTACTGTATCCCTCTGACCTTATTATTGACGATGAAACACAGAAAATGCATCGTAATTAAATACAAAAGGCACAATGCCGACTTAAGTACAA
Organism: Schistocerca piceifrons; assembly: GCF_021461385.2. Classification (NCBI taxonomy): domain Eukaryota; kingdom Metazoa; phylum Arthropoda; class Insecta; order Orthoptera; family Acrididae; genus Schistocerca; species Schistocerca piceifrons. Next base: position 654,409 of record NC_060142.1, on the reverse strand, counting down.
GAAGACTGACTCTTCGTACTGACTATGTTTTGAACCATTCCTGTGACACTAGTTATAGATTCCAATGATTCACTTCAGGTTTACTGTATCCCTTGGACCTTCTTTTTGACGATGAAACACAGAAATTGCAACGGAATTAAATAGAAAAGGCACAACGCCGACTTAAATACAAGAAGACTGTCTCTTCCTACTGTCTATGATTTGAACCATTCCTGTGACACTAGTTATGGATTCCGAAGCTTCACTTCAGGTGTACTGTATCCCTTGGACCATCCTATTGACAATGAAACATAGAAATTGCATCGGAATTAAATACAAAAGACACAATGCCGACTTAAGTACAAGAAGACTGACTCTTCTTACTGACTATATCTTGACCCATTCCTGTGACACTAGTTATAGATTCCGATGCTTCACTTCGGGTTTACTGTATCCCTTGGAGCTTCTTATTGACGATGAAGCACAGAAATTGCATCGGAATTAAATACAAAAGACACAATGCCGACTTAAGTACAAGAAGACTAACTCTTCTTACTGACTATGATTTGAACCATTCCTGTGACACTAGTTGTAGATTCCGATTCTTCACTTCACGTTTACTGTATCCCTTAGACCTTCTTATAGACGATAAAACACAGAAATTGCATCGGAATTGAATACAAAAGGCACAATGCCGATGTAAGGACAAGAAGACTGACTCTTCCTACTGTCTATGTTTTGAACGATTATTGTGACATTAGTTATAGATTCCGATGCTTCACTTCAGGTTTACTGTTTCCTTTGGACCTTCTTATTGGCGACGAAACACAGATATTGCATCGGAATTAAATGCAAAAGGCACAATGCCGACTTAAGTACAAGAAGACTGGCTGTTCTTACTGACTATGTTTTGAACCATTCCTGTGACCCTAGTTATAGATTCCGATGCTTCACTTCAGGTTTACTGTATCCCTCTGACCTTGTTATTGACGATGAAACACAGAAACTGCATCGGAAATAAATACAAACGGCACAATGCCGACTTAAGTACGTGTAGACTGAATCTTCCTACTGTCTATGTTTGGAACTATTCCTGAGACACTACTTATAGACTCCGATGTTTCATTTCAGGATAAATGTATCCCTTGGACCTTCGTATTGACGATGAAACACAGAAACTGCATCGGAATGAAATACAAAAGGCACAATGCCGACTTAAGTACCAGAAGACTGACTCTTCTTACTAACTATGTTTTGAACCATTCCTGTGACACTAGTTATAGATTCCGATGATTCACTTCTTCAGGTTTACTGTATCCCTAGGAACTTCTTATTGACGATGAAACACAGAAATTGCATCGGATCTAAATACGAGAGGCACAATGCCGACTTAAGTACAAGAGGACTGACTCTTCCTACTGTCGATGCTTTGAACCATTACTGTGACACTAGTTATAGATTCCGATGCTTGACTTCAGGTTTACTGTATCCCTTGGACCTTCTTATTGACGATGAAACACAGGAATTGCATCGGAATTAAATACAAAAGGCACAATGCCGACATAAGTACAAGAAGACTGACTCTTCTTACTGACCGCTTGAACCATTCCTGTGACACTAGTTATAGATTCCGATGCTTCACTTCAGGATTACTGTATTCTTCTGACCTTCTTAATGACGATGAAACACAGAAATTGCATCGGAATTATATACAAAAGGCACAATGCCGACCTAAGTACAAGAAGACTGAAACTTCCTACTGTCTATGTTTTGAACCATTCCTGTGACACTAGTTACAGATTCCGATGCCTCACTTCTGGTTTACTGTATCCCTTGGACCTTCATATTGACTATGAAACACAGAAATTGCATCGGAAATAAATACAAAATTCACAATGCCGGCTTAAGTACATGTAGACTGTATCTTCCTACAGTCTATGGTTTGAACCACTCCTGTGCCACTAGTTATATATTCCGACGCTTCATTTCAGGTTTAATGTATCCCTTGGACCTTCTTATTGACGATGAAACACAGATAGTGCATCGGAATTAAATACAAAAAGCAAAATGCCGAATTTAGTACAAGAAGACTGACTCTTCATACTGACTATGCTTTAAACAATTCCTGTGACACTAGTTATAGATTCCGATGCTTCACTTCAGGTTTACTGTATCCCTAGGACCTACTTATTGACGATGAAACACAGAAATTGCATCGGAACTAAATACAAAAGGAACAATGCCGACTTAAGTACAAGAAGACTGACCCTTCCTACTGTCTATGCTTTGAACGATTATTGTGACACTAGTTATAGATTCCGATTATTCACTTCAGGTTTACTGCATCCCTGTGACCTCCTTTTTGACAATGAAACACAGAAATTGCATCGGAATTTAATAGAAAAGGCACAATGCCGACTTAAGTACGAGAAGACTGACTCTTCTTTCTGTCTATGTTTTGAACCATTCCTGTGACAATAGTTATAGATTCCGATGCTTCACTTCAGGTTTACTGTATTCCTTGGACCTTCTTATTGACGATGAAACACAGAAATTGCATCGGAATTAAATACAAAAGGCACAATGCCGACTTAAGTACAAGAAGACTGAAACTTCGGTCTGACTATGTTTTGAACCATTCCTGTGACACTAGTTATAGATTCCGATCATTGACTTCAGGTTTAGTGTATCCCTTGGACCTTCTTATTGACGATGAAACACAGAAATTGCATCGGAATTGAATACAAAAGGCAAAATGCCGACTCAAGTACAAGAAGACTGTCTCTTCCTACTGTCTAAGTTTTGACCCATTCTTGTGACACTAGTTATGGATTCCGATGCTTCACTTCAGGTTTACTGTATCCCTTGGACCTTCTCATTGACGATGAAACACAGAAATTTCATCGGAATTAAATACAAAAGGCACAATGCCGACTTAAGTACAAGAAGACTGACTCTTCCTACTGTCTATGTTTTGAACCATTCCTGTGACACTAGTTATAGATTCCGATGCTTCATTTCAGGTTTAATGTATCCCTTGGACCTTATTATTGACGATGAAACACAGATAGTGCATCGGATTTAAATACAAAAGGCACAATGCCGACTTAAGTACAAGAAGACTGACTCTTCCTACTGTCAATGCTTTGAACCATTCCTGTGACACTAGTTATAGATTCCGATGCTTCACTTCAGGTTTACTGTATCCCTCTGACCTTCTTATTAGCGATGACACACAGAAATTGCTCGGAATTAAATACAAAAGGCACAATGCCGACTTAAGTACAAGAAGACTTACTCTTCTTACTGACTATGTTTTGAACCTTTCCTGTGACACTAGTTATAGATTCCGATTCTTCACTTCAGCTTTACTGTATCCCTTGGACTTTCGTATTGACGATGAAACATAGATATTGCATCGGAATTAAATACAAAAGGCACAATGCCGACTTAAGTAATAGAAGACCGACTCTTCTTACTGACAATGATTGGAACCATTCCTGTGACACTAGTTGTAGATTCCGATGCTTCACTTCAGGTTTACTGTATCCCGCTGACCTTCTTATTAACGATGAAACACAGAAATTGCATCGAATTTAAATACAAAAGGCACAATGCCGACTTAAGTACAAGAAGACTGACTCTTCTTAATGACTATGTTTTGAACAATTCCTGTGACACTAGTTATAGATTCCGATGCTTCACTTCAGGTTTACTGTATCCCATAGACCTTCTTATTGACGATGAAACACAGAAATTGCATCGGAAATAAATACAAAAGGCACAATGCCGACTTAAGTACAAGAAGACTGACTCTTCTTACTGACTATACCTTGATCCATTCCTGTGACACTAGTTATAGATTCCGATGCCTCACTTCAGGTTTACTGTACCCCTCTGACCTTCTTATTAACGATGAAACACAGAAACTGCATCGCAATTAAATACAAAAGGCACAATGCCGACTTAAGTACAAGAAGAATGACTCCTCGTAATGACTATGTTTTGAACAGTTCCTGTGACATTAGTTATAGATTCCGATGATTCACTTCAGGTTTACTGTTTCCCTTGTACCTTCTTATTGACGATGAAACACAGAAATTGCATCGGAATTAAATAGAATGCCGAGTTAAGTACAAGAAGTCTTTCTCTTCCTACTGACTATGTTTTAACCATTCCTGTGACACTAGTTTTGTATTCCGATGCTTCACTTCAGGTTTACTGTATCCCTCTGACCTTCTTTTTGACGATGTAACACAGAAATTGCATCGAAATTTAATAGAAAAGGCACAATGCCGACTTAAGTACAAGTAGACTGACTCTTCTTACTGTCTATGTTTAGAACCATTACTATGACACTAGTAATAGATTCCGATGCTTCACTTCAGGTTTACTGTATCCCTTGGACCTTCTTATTGACGATGAAACACAGAAATTGCATCGGAACTAAATACAGAAGGCACAATGACGACTTAAGTACAAGAAGACTGACTCTTGCTACTGTCTATGTTTTGAAACATTCCTGTGACACTAGTTATAGATTCTGATTATTCACTTCAGGTTTACTGTATGCCTCTGACCTTCTTTTTGACGATGAAACACAGAAATTGCATCGGAATTTAATAGAAAAGGCACAATGCCTACTTAAGTACAAGAAGACTGACTCTTCATACTGTCTACGTTTTGAACCATTCCTGTGGCACTAGTTATAGATTCCGATGCTTCACTTTAGGTTTACTGTATCCCTTGGAGCTTCTTATTGAAGATGAAACACAGAAATTGCATCGGAATTAAATACAAAAGGCACAATGCCGACTTAGGTACAAGAAGACTGCTTCTTTTTATGACCGTTTTGAACCATTCCTGTGACACTAGTTATAGATTCCGATGCTTCACTTCAGGTTTACTGTATCCTTCTGACCTTCTTAATGACGATGAAACACAGAAATTGCATCGGAATTAAATACAAAAGGCACAATGCCGACTTAAGTACAAGAAGACTGACTCTTCTTACTGTCTATGTTTTGAACCATTCCTGTGACACTAGTTATAGATTCCGATGCTTCACTTCAGATATACTGTATCCCTAGGACCTTCTTATTGACGATGAAACACGGAAATTGCATCGGAATAAAAACAAAAGGCACAATGCCGATTTAAATATCAGAAGACTCACTCTATTTACTGACTATGTTTGGAACTATTCCTGCGACACTAGTTATAGATTCCGATGCTTCACTTCAGGTTTACTGTATCCCTCTGACCTTCTTATTGACGATGAAACACAGAATTTGCATCGGAATTACATACAAAAGGCACAATGCCGACTTAAGTACACGAAGACTGCTTCTTCTTACTGACCGCTTTGAACCATTCCTGTGACACTAGTAATAGATTCCGATGCATCACTTCCGGTTTACTGTATCCCTGTGACCTTCGTATTGACGATGAAACACAGAAATTGCATCGGAATTAAATACAAAAGGCACAATGCCGACTTAAGTACAAGAAGACTGACTCTTCATACTGACTATTATTTAAACCATTCCTGTGACACTAGTTATGGATTCCGATGACTCACTTCAGGTTTACTGTATCCCTTGAACCTTCTTATTGACGATGAAACACAGAAATTGCATCGGAATTCAATACAAAAGGCACAATACCGACTTAAGTATCAGAAGACTCACTCTTCTTACTGACTATATTTGGAACTATTCCTGTGACACTAGTTATAGATTCCGATGCTTCACTTCAGTTTTACTGTATCCCTCTGACCTTCTTATTGACGATGAAACACAGAAATTGCATCGGAAATAAATAGAAAAGGCACAATGCAGTCTTAAGTACAAGAAGACTGACGCTTCTTACTGACTATGATTTGAACCATTCATGTGACACTAGTTGTAGATTCCGATTCTTCACTTCAGGTTTACTGTATCCCTTAGACCTTCTCATTGACGATAAAACACAGAAATTGCATCGGAATTAAATACAAAAGGCACAATGCCGACTTAAGTACAAGAAGATTGGCTGTTCTTACTGACTATGTTTTGAACCATTCCTGTGACCCTAGTTATAGATTCCGATGCTTCACTTCAGGTTTACTGTATCCCTCTGACCTTGTTATTGTCGATGAAATACAGTAACTGCATCGTAAATAAATACAAACCGCACAATGCCGACTTAAGTACATGTAGACTGATTCTTCCTACTGTCTATGTTTGGAACTATTCCTGAGACACTAGTTATAGATTCCGATGTTTCATTTCAGGATAAATGTATCCCTTGGACCTTCGTATTGACGATGAAACACAGAAACTGCATCGGAATTAAATACAAAAGGCACAATGCCGACTTAAGTACCAGAAGACTGACTCTTCTTACTAATTATGTTTTGAACCATTCCTGTGACACTAGTTATAGATTCCGATGATTCACTTTTTCAGGTTTACAGTATCACTAGGAACTTCTTATTGACGATGAAACACAGAAATTGCATCGGATCTAAATACGAGAGGCACAATGCCGACTTAAGTACAACAGGACTGACTCTTCCTACTGTCTATGTTTTGAACCATTCCTGTGACACTAGTTATAGATTCTGATTATTCACTTCAGGTTTACTGTATGCCTCTGACCTTCTTTTGACGATGAAACACAGAAATTGCATCGGAATTTAATAGAAAAGGCACAATTCCTACTTAAGTACAAAAGACTGTCTCTTCATACTGTCTACGTTTTGAAAAATTCCTGCGGCACTAGTTATAGATTCCGATGCTTCACTTTAGGTTTACTGTATCCCTTGGAGCTTCTTATTGAAGATGAAACACAGATATTGCATCGGAAGTAAATACAAAAGGCACTATGCCGACTTAAGTACAAGAAGGCTGCTTCTTCTTACTGACCGCTTTGAACCATTCCTGTGACACTAGTTATAGATTCCGATGCATCACTTCCGGTTTACTGTATCCCTGTGACCTTCGTATTGACGATGAAACAAAGAAATTGCATCGGAATTAATTACAAAAGGCACAATGCCGACTTAAGTACAAGAAGACTGACTCTTCATACTGACTATTATTTGAACCATTCCTGTGACACTAGTTATAGATTCCGATGATTCACTTCAGGTTTACTGTATCCCTTGAACCTTCTTATTGACGATCAAACACAGAAATTGCATCGGAATTCAATACAAAAGGCACAATACCGACTTAAGTATCAGAAGACTCACTCTTCTTACTGACTATATTTTGAACTATTCCTGTGACACTAGTTATAGATTCCGATGCTTCACTTCAGGTTTACTGTATCCTTCTGACCTTCTTATTGACAATGAAACACAGAAATTGCGTCGGAAATAAATAGAAAGGGCACAATGCCGACTTAAGTTCAAGAAGACTGACTCTTCTCACTGTCTATGATTTGAACTATTCCTGTGACACTAGTTATAGATTCCGATACTTCACTTAAGGTTTACTGTATCCCTTGGACCTTTTTATTGACGATGAAACACAGAAATTGCATCGGAATTAAATAGGAAAGGCACAATGCCGACTTAAGTACAAGAAGGCCGACTCTTCTTACTGACTATGTTTTGAACCATTCCTGTGACGCGATTTACAGATTCCGATGCTTCACTTCAGGTTTACTGTATCCCTCTGACCTTCTTATTGACGATGAAACACAGAAATTGCATCGGAATTAAATAGAAAAGGCACAATGCCGACTTAAGTACAAGAAGACTGATTCTTCCTACTGTCTATGTTTTGAACCATTCCTGTGCCACTAGTTATAGATTCCGATGCTTCACTTTAGGTTTACTGTATCCCTTGGACCTTCTTATTGACTATGAAACACAGAAATTGCATCGGAATTAAATAGGAAAGGCACAATGCCGACTTAAGTACAAGAAGACTGACTCTTCTTACTGTCTATGTTTTTAACCATTCCTGTGACGCGAGTTACAGATTCCGATGCTTCTCTTCAGGTTTACTGTATCCCTCTGACCTTCTTATTGACGATGAAACACAGAGATTGCATCGGAATTAAATAGAAAAGGCACAATGCAGACTTAAGTACAAGAAGACTGACTCTTCCTACCGTCTATGTTTTGAACCATTCCTGTGACACTACTTATAGATTCCGATGCTTCACTTTAGGTCTACTGTATCCCTTGGACCATCTTATTGACGATGAAACACAGAAATTGCATCGGAATTAAATAGGAAAGGCACAATGCCGACTTAAGTACAAAAAGACTGACTCTTCTTACTGTCTATGTCTTGAGCCACTCCTTTGACGCGAGTTACAGATTCCGATGCTTCACTTCAGGTTTACTGTTTCCCTCTGACCTTCTTATTGACGATGAAACACAGAAATTGCATCGGAATTAAATAGAAAATCGGAATGCAGACTTAAGTACAAGAAGACTGACTCTTCCTACTGTCTATGTTTTGAACCATTCCTGTGACACTAGTTATAGATTCCGATGCTTCACTTTAGGTTTACTGCATCCCTTGGACCTTCTTATTGACTATGATACACAGAAATTGCATCGGAATTAAATAGAAAAGGCACAATGCCGACTTAAGTACAAGAAGACTGACTCTTCCTACTGACTATGATTTGAACCATTCCTGTGACACTAGTTATAGATTCCGATCCTTCACTTCTGGTTTACTGTATCACTGTGACCTTCTTTTTGACGATGAAACACCGAAATTGCATCGGAATTAAATAGAAAGGCACAATGCTGACTTAAGTACAAGAAGACTGACTCATCCTACTGTGTATGTTTTGAACCATTCCTGTGACACTAGTTATAGATTCCGATGCTTCACTTCAGTTTTACTGTATCCCTCTGACCTTCGTATTGACGATGAAACACAGAAATTGCATCGGAAATAAATAGAAAAGGCACAATGCAGTCTTAAGTACAAGAAGACTGACTCTTCTTACTGACTATATCTTGACCCATTCCTGAGACACTAGTTATAGATTCCGATGCTTCACTTGGATTTACTGTATCCCTTGGACCTTCTTATTGACGATGAAACACAGAAATTGCATCGGAATTAAATACAAAAGGCACAATGATGACTTAAGTACAAGAAGACTAACTCTTCTTACTGACTATGATTTGAACCATTCCTGTGACACTACTTGTAGATTCCGATTCTTCACTTCAGGTTTACTGTATCCCTTAGACCTTCTTATTGACGATAAAACACAGAAATTGCATCGGAATTGAATACAAAAGGCACAATGCCGATGTAAGTACAAGAAGACTGACTCTTCCTGCTGTCTATGTTTTTAACGATTATTGTGACATTAGTTATAGATTCCGATGCTTCTCTTCAGGTTTACTGTATCCTTTGGACCTTCTTATTGGCGACGAAACCCAGATATTGCATCGGAATTAAATACAAACGGCACAATGCCGACTTAAGTACATGTAGACTGAATCTTCCTACTGTCTATGATTGGATCTATTCCTGAGACTCTAGTTATAGATTCCGAAGTTTCATTTCAGGATAAATGTATCCCTTGGACCTTCGTATTGACGATGAAACACAGAAACTGCATCGGAATTAAATACAAAAGGCACAATGCCGACTTAAGTACCAGAAGACTGACTCTTCCTACTGTCTATGTCTTGAACCATTCCTGTGACGCGAGTTACAGATTCCGATGCTTCACTTCAGGTTTACTGTATCCCTCTGACCTTCTTATTGACGATGAAACACAGAAATTGCATCGGAATTAAATAGAAAATGCACAATGCAGACTTAAGTACAAGAAGACTGACTCTTCCTACTGTCTATGTTTTGAACCATTCCTGTGACACTAGTTGTAGATTCCGATGCTTCACTTTAGGTTTACTGTATCCCTTGGACCTTCGTATTGACTATGAAACACAGAAATTGCATCGGAATTAAATAGAAAAGGCACAATGCCGACTTAAGTACAAGAAGACTGACTCTTCCTACTGTCTATGATTTGAACCATTCCTGTGACACTAGTTATAGATTCCGATGCTTCACTTCAGGTTTACTGAATCCCTCTGACCTTGTTTTTGACTATGAAACACAGAAACTGCATCGGAAATAAATACAAACGGCACAATGCCGACTTAAGTACATGTAGACTGAATCTTCCTACTGTCTATGATTGGATCTATTCCTGAGACTCTAGTTATAGATTCCGAAGTTTCATTTCAGGATAAATGTATCCCTTGGACCTTCGTATTGACGATGAAACACAGAAACTGCATCGGAATTAAATACAAAAGGTACAATGCCGACCTAAGTACCAGAAGACTGACTCTTCTTACTAACTATGTTTTGAACCATTCCTGTGACACTAGTTATAGATTCCGATGATTCACTTTTTCAGGTTTACTGTATGCCTAGGAACTTCTTATTGACGATGAAACACAGAAATTACATCGGATCTAAATACGAGAGGCACAATGCCGACTTAAGTACTAGAGGACTGACACTTCCTACTGTCTATGTTTTGAACCATTCCTGTGACACTAGTTATAGATTCCGATTATTCACTTCAGGTTTACTGTATCCCTCTGACCTTCTTTTTGACGATGAAACACAGAAATAGCATCGAAATTTAATAGAAAAGGCACAATGCCGACTTAAGTACAGGAAGACTGACTCTTCTTACTGTCTATGTTTAGAACCATTCCTATGACACTAGTTATAGATTCCGATGCTTCACTTCAGGTTTACTGTATCCCTTGGACCTTCTTATTGACGATGAAACACAGAAATTGCATCGGAACTAAATACAGAAGGCACAATGACGACTTAAGTACAAGAAGACTGACTCTTGCTACTGTCTATGTTTTGAAACATTCCTGTGACACTAGTTATGGATTCTGATTATTCAGTTCAGGTTTACTCTATGCCTCTGACCATCTTTTTGACGATGAAACACAGAAATTGCATCGGAATTTCATAGAAAAGGCGCAATGCCTACTTAAGTGCAAGAAGACTGACTCTTCATACTGTCTACGTTTTGAACCATTCCTGTGCCACTAGTTAAAGATTCCGATGCTTCACTTTGGGTTTACTGTATCCCTTGGAGCTTCTTATTGAAGATGAAACACAGAAATTGCATCGGAATTAAATTCAAAAGGCACAATGCCGACTTAGGTACAAGAAGACTGCTCCTTCTTACTGACCGCTTTGAACCATTCCTGTGACACTAGTTATAGATTCCGATGCTTCACTTCAGGTTTACTGTATCCTTCTGACCTTCTTATTGACGATGAAACACAGAAATTGCATCGGAATTAAATACAAAATGCACAATGCCGACTTAACTACAAGAAGACTGACTCTTCTTACTGTCTATGTTTTGAACCATTCCTGTGACACTAGTTATAGATTCCGATGCTTCACTTCAGGTTTACTGTATCCCTAGGACCTTCTTATTGACGATGAAACACAGAAATTGCATCGGAATTAAAAACAAAAGGCACAATGCCGACTTAAGTATCAGAAGAATCACTCTACTTACTGACTATGTTTGGAACTATTCCTGTGACACTAGTTATAGATTCCGATGCTTCACTTCAGGTTTACTGTATATCTCTGACCTTCTTATTGACGATGAAACACAGAATTTGCATCGGAATTAATTACAAAAGACACAATGCCGACTTCAGTACAAGAAGACTGACTCTTCATACTGACTATTGTTTGAACCATTCCTGTGACACTAGTTATAGATTCCGATGCATCACTTCCGGTTTACTGTATCCCTGTGACCTTCATATTGACGATGAAACACAGATATTGCATCGGAATTAATTACAAAAGGCACAATGCCGACTTAAGTACAAGAAGACTGACTCTTCATACTGACTATCGTTTGAACCATTCCTGTGACACTAGTTATAGATTCCGATGATTCACTTCAGGTTTACTGTATCCCTTGAACCTTCTTATTGACGATGAAACACAGAAATTGCATCGGAATTCAATACAAAGGGAACAATACCGACTTAAGTATCAGAAGACTCACTCTTCTTACTGACTATGTCTGGAACTATTCCTGTGACACTAGATATAGATTCCGATGCTACACTTCAGGTTTACTGTATCCCTCTGACCATCTTATTGACAATGAAACACAGAAATTGCATCGGAAATAAATAGAAAAGGCACAATGCCGACTTAGGTTCAAGAAGACTGACTCTTCTCACAGTCTATGATTTGAACTACTCCAGTGACACTAGTTATAGATTCCGATGCTTCACTTAAGGTTAACTGTATCCCTTGGACCTTCTTATTGACGATGAAACACAGAAATTGCAAAGGAATTAAATAGGAAAGGCACAATGCCGACTTAAGTACAAGAAGACTGACTCTTCCTACTGTCTATGTTTTGAACCATTCCTGTGACGCGATTTACAGATTCCGATGCTTCACTTCAGGTTTACTGTATCCCTCTGACCTTCTTATTGACGATGAAACACAGAAATTGCATCGGAATTAAATAGAAAAGGCACAATGCCGACTTAAGTACAAGAAGACTGACTCTTCCTACTGTCTATGTTTTGAACCATTCCTGTGATACTAGTTATAGATTCCGGTGCTTCACTTTAGGTTTACTGTATCCCTTGGACCTTCTTATTGACTATGAAACACAGAAATTGCATCGGAATTAAATAGAAAATGCACAATGCCGACTTAAGTACAAGAAGACTGACTCTTCCTACTGTCTATGATTTGAACAATTCCTGTGACACTAGTTATAGATTCCGATGCTTCACTTCTGGGTTACTGTATCCCTGTGACCTTCTTTTTGACGATGAAACACGGAAATTGCATCGGAATTAAATAGAAAAGTCACAATGCTGACTTAAGTACAAGAAGACTGACTCATCCTACTGTCTATGTTTTGAACCATTCCTGTGACGCGAGTTACAGATTCCGATGCTTCACTTCAGGTTTACTGTATCCCTCTGACCTTCTTATTGACGATGAAACACAGAAATTGCATCGGAATTAAATAGAAAATGCACAATGCAGACTTAAGTACAAGAAGACTGACTCTTCCTACTGTCTATGTTTTGAACCATTCCTGTGACACTAGTTGTAGATTCCGATGCTTCACTTTAGGTTTACTGTATCCCTTGGACCTTCGTATTGACTATGAAACACAGAAATTGCATCGGAATTAAATAGAAAAGGCACAATGCCGACTTAAGTACAAGAAGACTGACTCTTCCTACTGTCTATGATTTGAACCATTCCTGTGACACTAGTTATAGATTCCGATGCTTCACTTCAGGTTTACTGAATCCCTCTGACCTTGTTATTGACGATGAAACACAGAAACTGCATCGGAAATAAATACAAACGGCACAATGCCGACTTAAGTACATGTAGACTGAATCATCCTACTGTCTATGATTGGATCTATTCCTGAGACTCTAGTTATAGATTCCGAAGTTTCATTTCAGGATAAATGTATCCCTTGGACCTTCGTATTGACGATGAAACACAGAAACTGCATCGGAATTAAATACAAAAGGTACAATGCTGACCTAAGTACCAGAAGACTGACTCTTCTTACTAACTATGTTTTGAACCATTCCTGTGACACTAGTTATAGATTCCGATGATTCACTTTTTCAGGTTTACTGTATGCCTAGGAACTTCTTATTGACGATGAAACACAGAAATTACATCGGATCTAAATACGAGAGGCACAATGCCGACTTAAGTACTAGAGGACTGACACTTCCTACTGTCTATGTTTTGAACCATTCCTGTGACACTAGTTATAGATTCCGATTATTCACTTCAGGTTTACTGTATCCCTCTGACCTTCTTTTTGACGATGAAACACAGAAATAGCATCGAAATTTAATAGAAAAGGCACAATGCCGACTTAAGTACAGGAAGACTGACTCTTCTTACTGTCTATGTTTAGAACCATTCCTATGACACTAGTTATAGATTCCGATGCTTCACTTCAGGTTTACTGTATCCCTTGGACCTTCTTATTGACGATGAAACACAGAAATTGCATCGGAACTAAATACAGAAGGCACAATGACGACTTAAGTACAAGAAGACTGACTCTTGCTACTGTCTATGTTTTGAAACATTCCTGTGACACTAGTTATGGATTCTGATTATTCAGTTCAGGTTTACTCTATGCCTCTGACCATCTTTTTGACGATGAAACACAGAAATTGCATCGGAATTTCATAGAAAAGGCGCAATGCCTACTTAAGTACAAGAAGACTGACTCTTCATACTGTCTACGTTTTGAACCATTCCTGTGCCACTAGTTAAAGATTCCGATGCTTCACTTTGGGTTTACTGTATCCCTTGGAGCTTCTTATTGAAGATGAAACACAGAAATTGCATCGGAATTAAATTCAAAAGGCACAATGCCGACTTAGGTACAAGAAGACTGCTCCTTCTTACTGACCGCTTTGAACCATTCCTGTGACACTAGTTATAGATTCCGATGCTTCACTTCAGGTTTACTGTATCCTTCTGACCTTCTTATTGACGATGAAACACAGAAATTGCATCGGAATTAAATACAAAATGCACAATGCCGACTTAACTACAAGAAGACTGACTCTTCTTACTGTCTATGTTTTGAACCATTCCTGTGACACTAGTTATAGATTCCGATGCTTCACTTCAGGTTTACTGTATCCCTAGGACCTTCTTATTGACGATGAAACACAGAAATTGCATCGGAATTAAAAACAAAAGGCACAATGCCGACTTAAGTATCAGAAGAATCACTCTACTTACTGACTATGTTTGGAACTATTCCTGTGACACTAGTTATAGATTCCGATGCTTCACTTCAGGTTTACTGTATATCTCTGACCTTCTTATTGACGATGAAACACAGAATTTGCATCGGAATTAATTACAAAAGACACAATGCCGACTTAAGTACAAGAAGACTGACTCTTCATACTGACTATTGTTTGAACCATTCCTGTGACACTAGTTATAGATTCCGATGCATCACTTCCGGTTTACTGTATCCCTGTGACCTTCGTATTGACGATGAAACACAGAAATTGCATCGGAATTAATTACAAAAGGCACAATGCCGACTTAAGTACAAGAAGACTGACTCTTCATACTGACTATCGTTTGAACCATTCCTGTGACACTAGTTATAGATTCCGATGATTCACTTCAGGTTTACTGTATCCCTTGAACCTTCTTATTGACGATGAAACACAGAAATTGCATCGGAATTCAATACAAAGGGAACAATACCGACTTAAGTATCAGAAGACTCACTCTTCTTACTGACTATGTCTGGAACTATTCCTGTGACACTAGATATAGATTCCGATGCTACACTTCAGGTTTACTGTATCCCTCTGACCATCTTATTGACAATGAAACACAGAAATTGCATCGGAAATAAATAGAAAAGGCACAATGCCGACTTAGGTTCAAGAAGACTGACTCTTCTCACTGTCTATGATTTGAACTACTCCAGTGACACTAGTTATAGATTCCGATGCTTCACTTAAGGTTAACAGTATCCCTTGGACCTTCTTATTGACGATGAAACACAGAAATTGCAAAGGAATTAAATAGGAAAGGCACAATGCCGACTTAAGTACAAGAAGACTGACTCTTCCTACTGTCTATGTTTTGAACCATTCCTGTGACGCGATTTACAGATTCCGATGCTTCACTTCAGGTTTACTTTATCCCTCTGACCTTCTTATTGACGATGAAACACAGAAATTGCATCGGAATTAAATAGAAAAGGCACAATGCCGACTTAAGTACAAGAAGACTGACTCTTCCTACTGTCTATGTTTTGAACCATTCCTGTGATACTAGTTATAGATTCCGCTGCTTCACTTTAGGTTTACTGTATCCCTTGGACCTTCTTATTGACTATGAAACACAGAAATTGCATCGGAATTAAATAGAAAATGCACAATGCCGACTTAAGTACAAGAAGACTGACTCTTCCTACTGTCTATGATTTGTACAATTCCTGTGACACTAGTTATAGATTCCGATGCTTCACTTCTGGTTTACTGTATCCCTGTGACCTTCTTTTTGACGATGAAACACGGAAATTGCATCGGAATTAAATAGAAAAGTCACAATGCTGACTTAAGTACAAGAAGACTGACTCATCCTACTGTCTATGTTTTGAACCATTCCTGTGACACTAGTTATAGATTCCGATGCTTCACTTCAGGTTTACTGTATCCCTTGGACCTTCTTATTGACTATGAAACACAGAAATTGCATCGGAATTAAATACAAAAGGCACAATGCCGACTTAAGTACAAGACGACTGACACTTCCTACTGTCTAAGATTTGAACCATTCCTGTGACACTAGTAATAGATTCCGATGCTTCACTTCGGGTTTACTGTATCCCTCTGACCTTCTTTTTGACGATGAAACACCGAAATTGCATCGGAATTAAATACAAAAGGCACAATACCGACTTAAGTATCAGAAGACTCACTCTTCTTACTGACTATGTTTGGAACTATTCCTGTGACACTAGTTATAGATTCCGATGCTTCACTTCAGGTTTACTGTATCCCTTGGACCTTCTTATTGACGATGAAACGCAGAGATTGCATCGGAATTAAATAGAAAAGGCACAATGCCGACTTAAGTACAAGAAGACTGACTCCTCCTACTGTGTTAGATTTGAACCATTCCTGTTACACTAGTAATAGATTCCGATGCTTCACTTCAGGTTTACTGTATCCCTCTGACCTTCTTATTGACGATGAAACGCAGAAATTGGATCGGAATTAAATAGAAAAGGCACAATGCCGACTTAAGTACAAGAAGACTGACTCCTCCTACTGTCTAAGATTTGAACCATTCCTGTGACACTAGTAATAGATTCCGATGTTTCACTTCAGGTTTACTGTATCCCTCTGACCTTCTTTTTGACGATGAAACACCGAAATTGCATCGGAATTAAATAGCAAAGGCACAATGCCGACTTAAGTACAAGAAGACTGACTCTTCCTACTGTCTATGTTTTCAACCATTCCTGTGACTCTAGATATAGATTTCGATGCTTCACTTCAGGTTTACTGTATCCCTCTGACCTTGTTTTAGACGATGAAACACAGTAATTGAATCGCAATTAAATACAACAGGCACAATGCCGACTTAAGTACAAGAAGACTGACTCTTCTCACTGTCTATATTTTGAACTATTCCTGTGACACTAGTTATAGATTCCGATGCTTCACTTAAGGTTTACTGTATCCCTTGGACCTTCTTATTGACTATGAAACACAAAAATTGCATCGGAATTAAATAGGAAAGGCACAATGCCGACTTAAGTACAAGAAGACTGACTCTTCTTACAGTCTATGATTTGAACCATTCCTGTGAATCGAGTTACAGATTCCGATGCTTCGCTTCAGGTTTACTGTATCCCTCTGACCTACTTATTGACGATGAAACACAGAGATTGCATCGGAATTAAATAGGAAAGACACAATGCCGACTTAAGTACAAGAAGACTGACTCTTCTTACTGTCTATGTATTGAACCATTCCTGTGACGCGAGTTACAGATTCCGATGCTTCTCTTCAGGTTTACTGTATCCCTCTGACCTTCTTATTGACGATGAAACACAGAGATTGCATCGGAATTAAATAGAAAAGGCACATTGCCGACTTAAGAACAAGAAGACTGACTCTTCCTACTGTCTATGTTTTGAACCATTCCTGTGACACTAGTTATAGTTTCCGATGCTTCACTTTAGGTTTACTGTATCCCGTGGACCTTCTTATTGACGATGAAACCCAGAAATTGCATCGCAATAAAATACAAAAGGCACAATACCGACTTAAGTATCAAAAGACCCACTCTTCTTACTGACTATGTTTGGAAATATTCCTGTGACACTTGTTATAGATTCCGATGCTTCACTTCAGGTTTACTGTATCCCTCTGACCTTCGTATTGACAATGAAACACAGAAATTGCATCGGATTTAAATAGAAAAGGAACAATGCCGACTTAAGTTCAAGAAGACTGACTCTTCTCACTGTCTATGTTTTGAACTATTCCTGTGACTCTAGTTATAGATTCCGATGCTTCACTTAAGGTTTACTGTATCCCTTGGACCTTCTTATTGACTATGAAACACAAACATTGCATCGGAATTAAATAGGAAAGGCACAATGATGACTTAAGTACAAGAAGACTGACTCTTCTTACTGTCTATGTTTTGAACCATTCCTGTGACGCGAGTTACAGATTCCGATGCTTCGCTTCAGGTTTACTGTATCCCTCTGACCCTCTTATTGACGATGAAACACAGAGATTGCATCGAAATAAAATAGGAAAGACACAATGCCGACTTAAGTACAAGAAGACTGACTCTTCTTACTGTCTATGTTTTGAACCATTCCTGTGACACTATTTATAGATTCCGATGATTCACTTCAGGTTTACTGTATCCCTTGAACGTTCTTATTGACGATGAAACACAGAAATTGCATCGGAATTAAATACAAAAGGCACAATGCCGACTTAAGTACAAGAAGACTGACTCTTCGTACTGACTATGTTTTGAACCATTCCTGTGACACTATTTATAGATTCCGATGATTCACTTCAGGTTTACTGTATCCCTTGAACGTTCTTATTGACGATGAAACACAGAAATTGCATCGGAATTAAATACAAAAGGCACAATACCGACTTAAGTATCAGAAGACTCACTCTTCTTACTGACTATGTTTGGAACTATTCATGTGACACTAGTTATAGATTCCGATGCTTCACTTCAGGTTTACTGTATCCCTCAGACCTTCTTATTGACGATGAAACACAGAAATTGCATCGGAATTAAATAGAAAAGGCACAATGCCGACTTAAGTACAAGAAGACTGACTCCTCCTACTGTGTAAGATTTGAACCATTCCTGTGACACTAGTAATAGATTCCGATGCTTCACCTCAGGTTTACTGTATCCCTCTGACCTTTCTATTGACGATGAAACGCAGAAATTGCATCGGAATTAAATAGAAAAGGCACAATGCCGACTTAAGTACAAGAAGACTGACTCCTCCTACTGTCTAAGATTTGAACCATTCCTGTGACACTAGTAATAGATTCCGATGCTTCACTTCAGGTTTACTGTATCCCTCTGACCTTCTTTTTGACGATGAAACACCGAAATTGCATCGGAATTAAATAGAAAAGGCACAATGCCGACTTAAGTACAAGAACACTGACTCTTCTTACTGTCTATGTTTTCAACCATTCCTGTGACTCTAGATATAGATTCCGATGCTTCACTTCAGCTTTACTGTATCCCTCTGACCTTCTTATTGACAATGAGACACAGAAATTGCATCGGAATTAAATAGAAAAGGCACATTGTCGACTTAAGAACAAGAAGACTGACTCTTCCTACTGTCTATGTTTTGAACCATTCCTGTGACACTAGTTATAGTTTCCGATGCTTCACTTCAGGTTTACTGTATCCCTCAGACCTTCTTATTGACGATGAAACACAGAAATTGCATCGGAATAAAATACAAAAGGCACAATACCGACTTAAGTATCAAAAGACCCACTCTTCTTACTGACTATGTTTGGAACTATTCTTGTGACACTTGTTATAGATTCCGATGCTTCACTTCAGGTTTACTGTATCCCTCTGACCTTCGTATTGACAATGAAACACAGAAATTGCATCGGATTTAAATAGAAAAGGAACAATGCCGACTTAAGTTCAAGAAGACTGACTCTTCTCACTGTCTATGTTTTGAACTATTCCTGTGACACTAGTTATAGATTCCGATGCTTCACTTAAGGTTTACTGCATCCCTTGGACCTTCTTATTGACTATGAAACACAAAAATTGCATCGGAATTAAATAGGAAAGGCACAATGCCGACTTAAGTACAAGAAGATTGACTCTTCTTACTGTCTATGTTTTGAACCATTCCTGTGACGCGAGTTACAGATTCCGATGCTTCGCTTCAGGTTTACTGTATCCCTCTGACCTTCTTATTGACGATGAAACACAGAGATTGCATCGGAATTAAATAGGAAAGACACAATGCCGACTTAAGTACAAGAAGACTGACTCTTCTTACTGTCTATGTTATGAACCATTCCTGTGACGCGAGTTACAGATTCCGATGCTTCTCTTCAGGTTTACTGTATCCCTCTGACCTTCTTATTGACGATGAAACACAGAGATTGCATCGGAATTAAATAGAAAAGGCACAATGCCAGCTTAAGTACAAGAAGACTGACTCTTCCTACCGTCTTTGTTTTCAACCATTCCTGTGACACTAGTTATAGATTCCGATGCTTCACTTTAGGTCTACTGTATCCCTTGGACCATCTTACTGTCGATGAAACACAGAAATTGCATCGGAATTAAATAGGAAAGGCACAATGCCGACATAATTACAAGAAGACTGACTCTTCTTACTGTCTATGATTTGAACCATTCCTGTGACGCAAGTTACAGATTCCGATGCTTCACTTCAGCTTTACTGTATCCCTCTGATCTTCTTATTGACGATGAAACACAGAAATTGCATCGGAATTAAATAGAAAAGGCACAATACCGACTTAAGTACAAGAAGACTGACTCTTCCTACTGTCTATGTTTTGAACCATTCCTGTGACACTAGTTATACATTCAGATGCTTCACTTCAGGTTTACTGTATCCCTTGGACCTTCTTATTGACGATGCAACACAGAAATTGCATCGGAATTAAATAGGAAAGGCACAATGCCGACTTAAGTACAAGAAGACTGTCTCTTCTTACTGTCTAAAATTTGAACCATTCCTGTGACGCGAGTTACAGATTCCGATGCTTCGCTTCAGGTTTACTGTAACACTCTGACCTTCTTATTGACGATGAAGCACAGAAATTGCATCGGAATTAAATAGAAAAGGCACAATGCCGACTTAAGTACAAGAAGACTGATTCTTCTTACTGTCTATGCTTTGAACCATTCCTGTGACGCGATTTACAGATTCCGATGCTTCATTTTATGTTTACTGTGACCCTCTGACCTTCTTATTGACGATGAAACACAGAAATTGCATCGGAATTAAATAGAAAAGGCACAATGCCGACTTAAGTACAAGAAGACTGATTCTTCCTACTGTCTATGTTTTGAACCATTCCGGTGACACTAGTTATAGATTCCGAAACTTCACTTTAGGTTTACTGTATCCCTTGGACCTTCTTATTGACTATGAAACACAAAAATTGCATCGGAATTAAATAGGAAAGGCACAATGGCGACTTAAGTACAAGAAGACTGACTCTTCTTACTGTCTATGTTTTGAACCATTCCTGTGACGCGAGTTACAGATTCCGATGCTTCTCTTCAGGTTTACTGTATCCCTCTGACCTTCTTATTGACGATGAAACACAGAGATTGCATCGGAATTAAATAGAAAAGGCACAATGCCTACTTAAGTACAAGAAGACTGACTCTTCCTACCGTCTTTCTTTTGAACCATTCCTGTGACACTAGTTATAGATTCCGATGCTTCACTTTAGGTCTACTGTATCCCTTGGACCATCGTATTGTCGATGAAACACAGAAATTGCATCGGAATTAAATAGGAAAGGCACAATGCCGACTTAAGTTCAAGAAGACTGACTCTTCTTACTGTCTATGTTTTGAACCATTCCTGTGACGCGAGTTACAGATTCCGATGCTTCACTTCAGATTTACTGTATCCCGCTGACCTTCTTATTGACGATGAAACACAGAAATTCCATCGGAATGAAATAGAAAAGGCACAATGCCGACTTAAGTACAAGAAGACTGACTCTTCCTACTGTCTATGATTTGAACCATTCCTGTGACACTAGTTATAGATTTCGATGCTTCACTTCAGGTTTACTGTATCCCTCTGACCTTGTTTTTGACGAGGAAACACAGAAATTGCATCGGAATTAAACACAAAAGGCACAATGCCGACTTAAGTACAAGAATACTGACTCTTCGTACTGACTATGTTTGAACCATTCCTGTGACACTAGTTATAGATTCCGATGATTCACTTCAGGTTTACTGTATCCCTTGAACGTTCTTATTGACGATGAAACACAGAAATTGCATCGGAATTAAATTCAAAAGGCACAATACCGACTTAAGTATCAGAAGCCTCACTCTTCTTACTGACTATGTTTGGAACTATTCCTGTGACAGTAGTTATAGATTCCTATGCTTCACTTCAGGTTTACTGTATCCCTCTGACCGTCTTATTAACGATGAAACACAGAAATTGCATCGGAATTAAATAGAAAAGGCACAATGCCGGCTTAAGTACAAGAAGACTGACTCTTCCTACTGTCTATGTTTGAACCATTCCTGTGACTCTAGTTATAGATTTCGATGCTTCACTTCAGGTTTACTGTATCCCTCTGACCTTGTTTTTGACGATGAAACACAGAAATTGCATCGGAATTAAATAGGAAAGGCACAATGCCGACTTAAGTACAAGAAGACTGACTCTACTTACTGTCTATGTTTTGAACCATTCCTGTGACGCGAGTTACAGATTCCGATGCTTCGCTTCAGGTTTACTGTACCCTCTGACTTCTTATTGACGATGAAACACAGAGATTGCATCGGTATTAAATTGGAAAGGCACAATGCCGACTTAAGTACAAGAAGACTGACTCTTCTTACTGTCTATGTTTTGAACCATTCCTGTGTCGCGAGTTACAGATTCCGTTGCTTCTCTTCAGGTTTACTGTATCCCCCTGACCTTCTTATTGACGATGAAACACAGAGATTGCATCGGAATTAAATAGAAAAGGCACAATGCCGACTTAAGTACAAGAAGACTGACTCTTCCTACCGTCTTTGTTTTGAACCATTCCTGTGACACTAGTTATAGATTCCGATGCTTCACTTTAGGTCTACTGTATCCCTTGGACCTTCTTACTGTCGATGAAACACAGAAATTGCATCGGAATTAAATAGGAAAGGCACAATGCCGACATAATTACAAGAAGACTGACTCTTCTTACTGTCTATTATTTGAACCATTCCTGTGACGCGAGTTACAGATTCCGATGCTTCACTTCAGCTTTACTGTATCCCTCTGATCTTCTTATTGACGATGAAACACAGAAATTGCTTCGGAATTAAATAGAAAAGGCACAATGCCGACTTAAGTACAAGAAGACTGACTCTTCCTACTGTCTATGATTTGAACCATTCCTGTGACACTAGTCATAGATTCCGATGCTTCACTTCAGGTTTACTGTATCCCTTGGACCTTCTTATTGACGATGCAACACAGAAATTGCATCGGAATTAAATTGGAAAGGCACAATGCCGACTTAAGTACAAGAAGACTGTCTCTTCTTACTGTCTAAGTTTTGAACCATTCCTGTGACGCGAGTTACAGATTCCGATGCTTCACTTCAGGTTTACTGTGACCCTCTGACCTTCTTATTGACGATGAAGCACAGAATTTGCATTTGAATTAAATAGAAAAGGCACAATGACGACTTAAGTACAAGAACACTGACTCTTCTTACTGTCTATGTTTTGAACCATTCGTGTGACGCGATTTACAGATTCCGATGCTTCACTTCAGGTTTACTGTGACCCTCTGACCTTCTTATTGACGATGTAACACAGAAATTGCATCGGAATTAAATAGAAAAGGCACAATGCCGACTTAAGTACAAGAAAACTGACTCTTCTTACTGTCTATGTTTTGAACCATTCCTGTGACGCGAGTTACAGATTCCGATGCTTCTCTTCAGGTTTACTGTATCCCTCTGACCTTCTTATTGACGATGAAGCACAGAGATTGCATCGGAATTAAATAGAAAAGGCACAATGCCTACTTAAGTACAAGAAGACTGACTCTTCCTACCGTCTTTGTTTTGAACCATTCCTGTGACACTAGTTATAGATTCCGATGCTTCACTTTAGGTCTACTGTATCCCTTGGACCATCGTATTGTCGATGAAACATAGAAATTGCATCGGAATTAAATAGGAAAGGCACAATGCCGACTTAAGTACAAGAAGACTGACTCTTCTTACTGTCTATGATTTGAACCATTCCTGTGAATCGAGTTACAGATTCCGATGCTTCGCTTCAGGTTTACTGTATCCCTCTGACCTACTTATTGACGATGAAACACAGAGATTGCATCGGAATTAAATAGGAAAGACACAATGCCGACTTAAGTACAAGAAGATTGACTCTTCTTACTGTCTATGTTTTGAACCATTCCTGTGACGCGAGTTACAGATTCCTATGCTTCTCTTCAGGTTTACTGTATCCCTCTGACCTTCTTATTGACGATGAAACACAGAAATTGCATCGGAATTAAATAGAAAAGGCACAATACCGACTTAAGTACAAGAAGACTGACTCTTCCTACTGTCTATGTTTTGAACCATTCCTGTGACACTAGTTATACATTCAGATGCTTCACTTCAGGTTTACTGTATCCCTTGGACCTTCTTATTGACGATGCAACACAGAAATTGCATCGGAATTAAATAGGAAAGGCACAATGCCGACTTAAGTACAAGAAGACTGTCTCTTCTTACTGTCTAAAATTTGAACCATTCCTGTGACGCGAGTTACAGATTCCGATGCTTCGCTTCAGGTTTACTGTAACCCTCTGACCTTCTTATTGACGATGAAGCACAGAAATTGCATCGGAATTAAATAGAAAAGGCACAATGCCGACTTAAGTACAAGAAGACTGATTCTTCTTACTGTCTATGCTTTGAACCATTCCTGTGACGCGATTTACAGATTCCGATGCTTCATTTTATGTTTACTGTGACCCTCTGACCTTCTTATTGACGATGAAACACAGAAATTGCATCGGAATTAAATAGAAAAGGCACAATGCCGACTTAAGTACAAGAAGACTGATTCTTCCTACTGTCTATGTTTTGAACCATTCCGGTGACACTAGTTATAGATTCCGAAACTTCACTTTAGGTTTACTGTATCCCTTGGACCTTCTTATTGACTATGAAACACAAAAATTGCATCGGAATTAAATAGGAAAGGCACAATGGCGACTTAAGTACAAGAAGACTGACTCTTCTTACTGTCTATGTTTTGAACCATTCCTGTGACGCGAGTTACAGATTCCGATGCTTCTCTTCAGGTTTACTGTATCCCTCTGACCTTCTTATTGACGATGAAACACAGAGATTGCATCGGAATTAAATAGAAAAGGCACAATGCCTAATTAAGTACAAGAAGACTGACTCTTCCTACCGTCTTTCTTTTGAACCATTCCTGTGACACTAGTTATAGAATCCGATGCTTCACTTTAGGTCTACTGTATCCCTTGGACCATCGTATTGTCGATGAAACACAGAAATTGCATCGGAATTAAATAGGAAAGGCACAATGCCGACTTAAGTTCAAGAAGACTGACTCTTCTTACTGTCTATGTTTTGAACCATTCCTGTGACGCGAGTTACAGATTCCGATGCTTCACTTCAGATTTACTGTATCCCTCTGACCTTCTTATTGACGATGAAACACAGAAATTCCATCGGAATGAAATAGAAAAGGCACAATGCCGACTTAAGTACAAGAAGACTGACTCTTCCTACTGTCTATGATTTGAACCATTCCTGTGACACTAGTTATAGATTTCGATGCTTCACTTCAGGTTTACTGTATCCCTCTGACCTTGTTTTTGACGAGGAAACACAGAAATTGCATCGGAATTAAACACAAAAGGCACAATGCCGACTTAAGTACAAGAATACTGACTCTTCGTACTGACTATGTTTGAACCATTCCTGTGACACTAGTTATAGATTCCGATGATTCACTTCAGGTTTACTGTATCCCTTGAACGTTCTTATTGACGATGAAACACAGAAATTGCATCGGAATTAAATTCAAAAGGCACAATACCGACTTAAGTATCAGAAGCCTCACTCTTCTTACTGACTATGTTTGGAACTATTCCTGTGACAGTAGTTATAGATTCCTATGCTTCACTTCAGGTTTACTGTATCCCTCTGACCGTCTTATTAACGATGAAACACAGAAATTGCATCGGAATTAAATAGAAAAGGCACAATGCCGGCTTAAGTACAAGAAGACTGACTCTTCCTACTGTCTATGTTTTGAACCATTCCTGTGACTCTAGTTATAGATTTCGATGCTTCACTTCAGGTTTACTGTATCCCTCTGACCTTGTTTTTGACGATGAAACACAGAAATTGCATCGGAATTAAATACAACAGGCACAAGGCCGACATAAGTACAAGAAGACTGACTCTTCGTACTGACTATGTTTTGAACCATTCCTGTGATACTAGTTATAGATTCCGATGATTCACTTCGGGTTTACTGTATCCCTTGAACGTTCTTATTGACGATGAAACTCAGAAATTGCATCGGAATTAAATACAAAAGGCACAATACCCACTTAAGTATCAAGAGACCCACTCTTCTTACTGACTATGTTTGGAACTATTCCTGTGACACTTGTTATAGATTCCGATGCTTCACTTCAGGTTTACTTTATCCCTCTGACCTTCGTATTGACAATGAAACACAGAAATTGCATCGGAATTAAATAGAAACTCACAATGCCGACTTAAGTTCAAGAAGACTGACTCTTCTCACTGTCTATGTTTTGAACTATTCCTGTGACACTAGTTATACATTCCGATGCTTCACTTAAGGTTTACTGTATCCCTTGGACCTTCTTATTGACTATGAAACACAAAAATTGCATCGGAATTAAATAGGAAAGGCACAATGCCGACTTAAGTACAAGAAGACTGACTCTACTTACTGTCTATGTTTTGAACCATTCCTGTGACACTAGTTATAGATTCCGATGCTTCACTTTAGGTCTACTGTATCCCTTGGACCTTCTTACTGTCGATGAAACACAGAAATTGCATCGGAATTAAATAGGAAAGGCACAATGCCGACATAATTACAAGAAGACTGACTCTTCTTACTGTCTATTATTTGAACCATTCCTGTGACGCGAGTTACAGATTCCGATGCTTCACTTCAGCTTTACTGTATCCCTCTGATCTTCTTATTGACGATGAAACACAGAAATTGCTTCGGAATTAAATAGAAAAGGCACAATGCCGACTTAAGTACAAGAAGACTGACTCTTCCTACTGTCTATGTTTTGAACCATTCCTGTGACACTAGTCATAGATTCCGATGCTTCACTTCAGGTTTACTGTATCCCTTGGACCTTCTTATTGACGATGCAACACAGAAATTGCATCGGAATTAAATAGGAAAGGCACAATGCCGACTTAAGTACAAGAAGACTGTCTCTTCTTACTGTCTAAGTTTTGAACCATTCCTGTGACGCGAGTTACAGATTCCGATGCTTCACTTCAGGTTTACTGTGACCCTCTGACCTTCTTATTGACGATGAAGCACAGAATTTGCATTTGAATTAAATAGAAAAGGCACAATGCCGTCTTAAGTACAAGAACACTGACTCTTCTTACTGTCTATGTTTTGAACCATTCGTGTGACGCGATTTACAGATTCCGATGCTTCACTTCAGGTTTACTGTGACCCTCTGACCTTCTTATTGACGATGTAACACAGAAATTGCATCGGAATTAAATAGAAAAGGCACAATGCCGACTTAAGTACAAGAAAACTGACTCTTCTTACTGTCTATGTTTTGAACCATTCCTGTGACGCGAGTTACAGATTCCGATGCTTCTCTTCAGGTTTACTGTATCCCTCTGACCTTCTTATTGACGATGAAGCACAGAGATTGCATCGGAATTAAATAGAAAAGGCACAATGCCTACTTAAGTACAAGAAGACTGACTCTTCCTACCGTCTTTGTTTTGAACCATTCCTGTGACACTAGTTATAGATTCCGATGCTTCACTTTAGGTCTACTGTATCCCTTGGACCATCGTACTGTCGATGAAACATAGAAATTGAATCGGAATTAAATAGGAAAGGCACAATGCCGACTTAAGTACAAGAAGACTGACTCTTCTTACTGTCTATGATTTGAACCATTCCTGTGAATCGAGTTACAGATTCCGATGCTTCGCTTCAGGTTTACTGTATCCCTCTGACCTACTTATTGACGATGAAACACAGAGATTGCATCGGAATTAAATAGGAAAGACACAATGCCGACTTAAGTACAAGAAGATTGACTCTTCTTACTGTCTATGTTTTGAACCATTCCTGTGACGCGAGTTACAGATTCCGATGCTTCTCTTCAGGTTTACTGTATCCCTCTGACCTTCTTATTGACGATGAAACACAGAGATTGCATCGGAATTAA
Source organism: Schistocerca piceifrons (assembly GCF_021461385.2). Classification (NCBI taxonomy): domain Eukaryota; kingdom Metazoa; phylum Arthropoda; class Insecta; order Orthoptera; family Acrididae; genus Schistocerca; species Schistocerca piceifrons. The sequence goes on along the minus strand of NC_060142.1, from coordinate 626,086 downwards.
ATAGAAAAGGCACAATGCCGGCTTAAGTACAAGAAGACTGACTCTTCCTACCGTCTTTGTTTTCAACCATTCCTGTGACACTAGTTATAGATTCCGATGCTTCACTTTAGGTCTACTGTATCCCTTGGACCATCTTACTGTCGATAAAACACAGAAATTGCATCGGAATTAAATAGGAAAGGCACAATGCCGACATAATTACAAGAAGACTGACTCTTCTTACTGTCTATGATTTGAACCAATCCTGTGACGCGAGTTACAGATTGCGATGCTTCACTTCAGCTTTACTGTATCCCTCTGATCTTCTTATTGACGATGAAACACAGAAATTGCATCGGAATTAAATAGAAAAGGCACAATACCGACTTAAGTACAAGAAGACTGACTCTTCCTACTGTCTATGTTTTGAACCATTCCTGTTACACTAGTTATAGTTTCCGATGCTTCACTTCAGGTTTACTGTATCCCTTGGACCTTCTATTTGACGATGCAACACAGAAATTGCATCGGAATTAAATAGGAAAGGCACAATGGTTTCTTAAGTACAAGAAGACTGTCTCTTCTTACTGTCTAAGTTTTGAACCATTCCTGTGACGCGAGTTACAGATTCCGATGCTTCACTTCAGGTTTACTGTAACCCTCTGACCTTCTTATTGACGATGAAGCACAGAAATTGCATCGGAATTAAATAGAAAAGGCAGAATGCCGACTTAAGTACAAGAAGACTGACTCTTCTTACTGTCTATGTTTTGAACCATTCCTGTGACGCGATTTACAGATTCCGATGCTTCACTTCAGGTTTACTGTGACCCTCTGACCTTCTTATTGACGATGAAACACAGAAATTGCATCGGAATTAAATAGAAAAGGCACAATGCCGACTTAAGTACAAGAAGACTGATTCTTCCTACTGTCTATGTTTTGAACCATTCCTGTGACACTAGTTATAGATTCCGAAGCTTCACATTAGGTTTACTGTATCCCTTGGACCTTCTTATTGACTATGAAACACAAAAATTGCATCGGAATTAAATAGGAAAGGCACAATGCCGACTTAAGTTCAAGAAGACTGACTCTTCTTACTGTCTATGATTTGAACCATTCCTGTGACGCGAGTTACAGATTCCGATGCTTCTCTTCAGGTTTACTGTATCCCTCTGACCTTCTTATTGACAATGAAACACAGAGATTGCATCGGAATTAAATAGAAAATGCACAATGCGTACTTAAGTACAAGAAGACTGACTCTTCCTACCGTCTTTGTTTTGAACCATTCCTGTGACACTAGTTATAGATTCCGATGCTTCACTTTAGGTCTACTGTATCGCTTGGACCATCGTATTGTCGATGAAACACAGAAATTGCATCGGAATTATATAGGAAAGGCACAATGCCGACTTAAGTACAAGAAGACTGACTCTTCTTACTGTCTATGTGTTGAACCATTCCTGTGACGCGAGTTACAGATTCCGATGCTTCACTTCAGATTTACTGTATCCCTCTGACCTTCTTATTGACGATGAAACACAGAAATTGCATCGGAATTAAATAGAAAAGGCACAATGCCGACTTAAGTACAAGAAGACTGACTCTTCCTACTGTCTATGATTTGAACCATTCCTGTGACACTAGTTATAGATTTCGATGCTTCACTTCAGGTTTACTGTATCCCTCTGACCTTGCTTTTGACGATGAAACACAGAAATTGCATCGGAATTAAACACAAAAGGCACAATGCCCACTTAAGTACAAGAATACTGACTCTTCGTACTGACTATGTTTTGAACCATTCCGGTGACACTAGTTATAGTTTCCGATGCTTCACTTCAGGTTTACTGTATCCGTTGGACCTTCTTATTGACGATGCAACACAGAAATTGCATCGGAATTAAATAGGAAAGGCACAATGCCGACTTAAGTACAAGAAGCCTCACTCTTCTTACTGACTATGATTGGAACTATTCCTGTGACACTAGTTATAGATTCCTATGCTTCACTTCAGGTTTACTGTATCCCTCTGACCGTCTTATTGACGATGAAACTCAGAAATTGCATCGGAATTAAATAGGAAAGGCACAATGCCGAGTTAAGTACAAGAAGACTGACTCTTCTTACTGTCTATGTTTTGAACCATTCCTGTGACGCGAGTTACAGATTCCGATGCTTCTCTTCAGGTTTACTGTATCCCTCTGACCTTCCTATTGACGATGAAACACAGAGATTGCATCGGAATTAAATAGAAAAGGCACAATGCCGACTTAAGTACAAGAAGACTGACTCTTCCTACCGTCTTTGTTTTGAACCATTCCTGTGACACTAGTTATAGATTCCGATGCTTCACTTTAGGTCTACTGTATCCCTTGGACCATCTTACTGTCGATAAAACACAGAAATTGCATCGGTATTAAATAGGAAAGGCACAATGCCGACATAATTACAAGAAGACTGACACTTCTTACTGTCTATGATTTGAACCATTCCTGTGACGCGAGTTACAGATTGCGATGCTTCACTTCAGCTTTACTGTATCCCTCTGATCTTCTTATTGACGATGAAACACAGAAATTGCATCGGAATTAAATAGAAAAGGCACAATATCGACTTCAGTACAAGAAGACTGACTCTTCCTACTGTCTATGTTTTGAACCATTCCTGTGACACTAGTTATAGTTTCCGATGCTTCACTTCAGGTTTACTGTATCCCTTGGACCTTCTTATTGACGATGCAACACAGAAATTGCATCGGAATTAAATAGGAAAGGCACAATGGTTTCTTAAGTACAAGAAGACTGTCTCTTCTTACTGTCTAAGTTTTTGACCATTCCTGTGACGCGAGTTACAGATTCCGATGCTTCACTTCAGGTTTACTGTAACCCTCTGACCTTCTTATTGACGATGAAGCACAGAAATTGCATCGGAATTAAATAGAAAAGGCACAATGCCGACTTAAGTACAAGAAGACTGACTCTTCTTACTGTCTATGTTTTGAACCATTCCTGTGACGCGATTTACAGATTCCGATGCTTCACTTCAGGTTTACTGTGACCCTCTGACCTTCTTATTGACGATGAAACACAGAAATTGCATCGGAATTAAATAGAAAAGGCACAATGCCGACTTAAGTACAACAAGACTGATTCTTCCTACTGTCTATGTTTTGAACCATTCCTGTGACACTAGTTATAGATTCCGAAGCTTCACTTTAGGTTTACTGTATCCCTTGGACCTTCTTATTGACTATGAAACACAAAAATTGCATCGGAATTAAATAGGAAAGGCACAATGCCGACTTAAGTACAAGAAGACTGACTCTTCTTACTGTCTATGTTTTGAACCATTCCTGTGACGCGAGTTACAGATTCCGATGCTTCTCTTCAGGTTTACTGTATCCCTCTGACCTTCTTATTGACGATGAAACACAGAGATTGCATCGGAATTAAATAGAAAATGCACAATGCCTACTTAAGTACAAGAAGACTGACTCTTCCTACCGTCTTTGTTTTGAACCATTCCTGTGACACTAGTTATAGATTCCGATGCTTCACTTTAGGTCTACTGTATCCCTTGGACCATCGTATTGTCGATGAAACACAGAAATTGCATCGGAATTATATAGGAAAGGCACAATGCCGACTTAAGTACAAGAAGACTGACTCTTCTTACTGTCTATGTTTTGAACCATTCCTGTGACGCGAGTTACAGATTCCGATGCTTCACTTCAGATTTACTGTATCCCTCTGACCTTCTTATTGACGATGAAACACAGAAATTGCATCGGAATTAAATAGAAAAGGCACAATGCCGACTTAAGTACAAGAAGACTGACTCTTCCTACTGTCTATGATTTGAACCATTCCTGTGACACTAGTTATAGATTTCGATGCTTCACTTCAGGTTTACTGTATCCCTCTGACCTTGTTTTTGACGATGAAACACAGAAATTGCATCGGAATTAAACACAAAAGGCACAATGCCCACTTAAGTACAAGAATACTGACTCTTCGTACTGACTATGTTTTGAACCATTCCGGTGACACTAGTTATAGTTTCCGATGCTTCACTTCACGTTTACTGTATCCCTTGGACCTTCTTATTGACGATGCAACACAGAAATTGCATCGGAATTAAATAGGAAAGGCACAATGCCGACTTAAGTACAAGAAGACTGACTCTTCGTACTGACTATGTTTTGAACCATTCCTGTGATACTAGTTATAGATTCCGATGATTCACTTCGGGTTAACTGTATCCCTTGAACGTTCTTATTGACGATGAAACTCAGAAATTGCATCGGAATTAAATAGGAAAGGCACAATGCCGACTTAAGTACAAGAAGACTGACTCTTCTTACTGTCTATGTTTTGAACCATTCCTGTGACGCGAGTTACAGATTCCGATGCTTCTCTTCAGGTTTACTGTATCCCTCTGACCTTCTTATTGACGATGAAACACAGAGATTGCATCGGAATTAAATAGAAAAGGCACAATCCCGACTTAAGTACAAGAAGACTGACTCTTCCTACCGTCTTTGTTTTGAACCATTCCTGTGACACTAGTTATAGATTCCGATGCTTCACTTTAGGTCTACTGTATCCCTTGGACCATCTTACTGTCGATGAAACACAGAAATTGCATCGGAATTAATTAGGAAAGGCACAATGCCGACATAATTACAAGAAGACTGACTCTTCTTACTGTCTATTATTTGAACCATTCCTGTGACGCTAGTTACAGATTCCGATGCTTCACTTCAGCTTTACTGTATCCCTCTGATCTTCTTATTGACGATGAAACACAGAAATTGCATCGGAATTAAATTGAAAAGGCACAATGCCGACTTAAGTAAAAGAAGACTGACTCTTCCTACTGTCTATGTTTTGAACCATTCCTGTGACACTAGTTATAGATTCCGATGCTTCACTTCAGGTTTACTGTATCCCTTGGACCTTCTTATTGACGATGCAACACAGAAATTGCATCGGAATTAAATAGGAAAGGCACAATGCCGACTTAAGTACAAGAAGACTGTCTCTTCTTACTGTCTAAGTTTTGAACCATTCCAGTGACGCGAGTTACAGATTCCGATGCTTCACTTCAGGTTTACTGTAACCCTCTGACCTTCTTATTGACGATGAAGCACAGAAATAGCATCGGAATTAAATAGAAAAGGCACAATGCCGACTTAAGAACAAGAACACTGACACTTCTTACCGTCTATGTTTTGAACCATTCCTGTGACGCGATTTACAGATTCCGATGTTTCACTTCAGGTTTACTGTGACCCTCTGCCCTTCTTATTGACGATGAAACACAGAAATTGCATCGGAATTAAATAGAATAGGCACAATGCCGACTTAAGTACAAGAAGACTGATTCTTCCTACTGTCTATGTTTTGAACCATTCCTGTGACACAAGTTATTGATTCCGAAGCTTCACTTTAGGTTTACTGTATCCCTTGGACCTTCTTATTGACTATGAAACACAAAAATTGCATCGGAATTAAATAGGAAAGGCACAATGCCGACTTAAGTACAAGAAGACTGACTCTTCTTTCTGTCTATGTTTTGAACCATTCCTGTGACGCGAGTTACAGATTCCGATGCTTCTCTTCAGGTTTACTGTATCCCTCTGACCTTCTTATTGACGATGAAACACAGAGATTGCATCGGAATTAAATAGAAAAGGCACAATGCCTACTTAAGTACAAGAAGACTGACTGTTCCCACCGTCTTTGTTTTGAACCATTCCTGTGACACTAGTTATAGATTCCGATGCTTCACTTTAGGTCTACTGTATCCCTTGGACCATCGTATTGTCGATGAAACACAGAAATTGCATCGGAATTAAATAGGAAAGGCACAATGCCGACTTAAGTACAAAAAGACTGACTCTTCTTACTGTCTATGTTTTGAACCCTTCCTGTGACGCGAGTTACAGATTCCGATGCTTCACTTCAGATTTACTGTATCCCTCTGACCTTCTTATTGACTATGAAACACAGAAATTGCATCGGAATTAAATAGAAAAGGCACAATGCGACTTAAGTACAAGAAGACTGACTCTTCCTACTGTCTATGATTTGAACCATTCCTGTGACACTAGTTATAGATTTCGATGCTTCACTTCAGGTTTACTGTATCCCTTGAACGTTCTTATTGACGATGAAACACAGAAATTGCATCGGAATTAAATTCAAAAGCCACAATACCGACTTAAGTATCAGAAGCCTCACTCTTCTTACTGACTATGTTTGGAACTATTCCTGTGACAGTAGTTATAGATTCCTATGCTTCACTTCAGGTTTACTGTATCCCTCTGACCGTCTTATTAACGATGAAACACAGAAATTGCATCGGAATTAAATAGAAAAGGCACAATGCCGGCTTAAGTACAAGAAGACTGACTCTTCCTACTGTCTATGTTTTGAACCATTCCTGTGACTCTAGTTATAGATTTCGATGCTTCACTTCAGGTTTACTGTATCCCTCTGACCTTGTTTTTGACGATGAAACACAGAAATTGCATCGGAATTAAATACAACAGGCACAAGGCCGACATAAGTACAAGAAGACTGACTCTTCGTACTGACTATGTTTTGAACCATTCCTGTGATACTAGTTATAGATTCCGATGATTCACTTCGGGTTTACTGTATCCCTTGAACGTTCTTATTGACGATGAAACTCAGAAATTGCATCGGAATTAAATACAAAAGGCACAATACCCACTTAAGTATCAAGAGACCCACTCTTCTTACTGACTATGTTTGGAACTATTCCTGTGACACTTGTTATAGATTCCGATGCTTCACTTCAGGTTTACTTTATCCCTCTGACCTTCGTATTGACAATGAAACACAGAAATTGCATCGGAATTAAATAGAAACTCACAATGCCGACTTAAGTTCAAGAAGACTGACTCTTCTCACTGTCTATGTTTTGAACTATTCCTGTGACACTAGTTATACATTCCGATGCTTCACTTAAGGTTTACTGTATCCCTTGGACCTTCTTATTGACTATGAAACACAAAAATTGCATCGGAATTAAATAGGAAAGGCACAATGCCGACTTAAGTACAAGAAGACTGACTCTACTTACTGTCTATGTTTTGAACCATTCCTGTGACGCGAGTTACAGATTCCGATGCTTCGCTTCAGGTTTACTGTACCCTCTGACTTCTTATTGACGATGAAACACAGAGATTGCATCGGTATTAAATTGGAAAGGCACAATGCCGACTTAAGTACAAGAAGACTGACTCTTCTTACTGTCTATGTTTTGAACCATTCCTGTGTCGCGAGTTACAGATTCCGATGCTTCTCTTCAGGTTTACTGTATCCCCCTGACCTTCTTATTGACGATGAAACACAGAGATTGCATCGGAATTAAATAGAAAAGGCACAATGCCGACTTAAGTACAAGAAGACTGACTCTTCCTACCGTCTTTGTTTTGAACCATTCCTGTGACACTAGTTATAGATTCCGATGCTTCACTTTAGGTCTACTGTATCCCTTGGACCTTCTTACTGTCGATGAAACACAGAAATTGCATCGGAATTAAATAGGAAAGGCACAATGCCGACATAATTACAAGAAGACTGACTCTTCTTACTGTCTATTATTTGAACCATTCCTGTGACGCGAGTTACAGATTCCGATGCTTCACTTCAGCTTTACTGTATCCCTCTGATCTTCTTATTGACGATGAAACACAGAAATTGCTTCGGAATTAAATAGAAAAGGCACAATGCCGACTTAAGTACAAGAAGACTGACTCTTCCTACTGTCTATGATTTGAACCATTCCTGTGACACTAGTCATAGATTCCGATGCTTCACTTCAGGTTTACTGTATCCCTTGGACCTTCTTATTGACGATGCAACACAGAAATTGCATCGGAATTAAATAGGAAAGGCACAATGCCGACTTAAGTACAAGAAGACTGTCTCTTCTTACTGTCTAAGTTTTGAACCATTCCTGTGACGCGAGTTACAGATTCCGATGCTTCACTTCAGGTTTACTGTGACCCTCTGACCTTCTTATTGACGATGAAGCACAGAATTTGCATTTGAATTAAATAGAAAAGGCACAATGACGACTTAAGTACAAGAACACTGACTCTTCTTACTGTCTATGTTTTGAACCATTCGTGTGACGCGATTTACAGATTCCGATGCTTCACTTCAGGTTTACTGTGACCCTCTGACCTTCTTATTGACGATGTAACACAGAAATTGCATCGGAATTAAATAGAAAAGGCACAATGCCGACTTAAGTACAAGAAAACTGACTCTTCTTACTGTCTATGTTTTGAACCATTCCTGTGACGCGAGTTACAGATTCCGATGCTTCTCTTCAGGTTTACTGTATCCCTCTGACCTTCTTATTGACGATGAAGCACAGAGATTGCATCGGAATTAAATAGAAAAGGCACAATGCCTACTTAAGTACAAGAAGACTGACTCTTCCTACCGTCTTTGTTTTGAACCATTCCTGTGACACTAGTTATAGATTCCGATGCTTCACTTTAGGTCTACTGTATCCCTTGGACCATCGTATTGTCGATGAAACATAGAAATTGCATCGGAATTAAATAGGAAAGGCACAATGCCGACTTAAGTACAAGAAGACTGACTCTTCTTACTGTCTATGATTTGAACCATTCCTGTGAATCGAGTTACAGATTCCGATGCTTCGCTTCAGGTTTACTGTATCCCTCTGACCTACTTATTGACGATGAAACACAGAGATTGCATCGGAATTAAATAGGAAAGACACAATGCCGACTTAAGTACAAGAAGATTGACTCTTCTTACTGTCTATGTTTTGAACCATTCCTGTGACGCGAGTTACAGATTCCGATGCTTCTCTTCAGGTTTACTGTATCCCTCTGACCTTCTTATTGACGATGAAACACAGAAATTGCATCGGAATTAAATAGAAAAGGCACAAAACCGACTTAAGTACAAGAAGACTGACTCTTCCTACTGTCTATGTTTTGAACCATTCCTGTGACACTAGTTATACATTCAGATGCTTCACTTCAGGTTTACTGTATCCCTTGGACCTTCTTATTGACGATGCAACACAGAAATTGCATCGGAATTAAATAGGAAAGGCACAATGCCGACTTAAGTACAAGAAGACTGTCTCTTCTTACTGTCTAAAATTTGAACCATTCCTGTGACGCGAGTTACAGATTCCGATGCTTCGCTTCAGGTTTACTGTAACCCTCTGACCTTCTTATTGACGATGAAGCACAGAAATTGCATCGGAATTAAATAGAAAAGGCACAATGCCGACTTAAGTACAAGAAGACTGATTCTTCTTACTGTCTATGCTTTGAACCATTCCTGTGACGCGATTTACAGATTCCGATGCTTCATTTTATGTTTACTGTGACCCTCTGACCTTCTTATTGACGATGAAACACAGAAATTGCATCGGAATTAAATAGAAAAGGCACAATGCCGACTTAAGTACAAGAAGACTGATTCTTCCTACTGTCTATGTTTTGAACCATTCCGGTGACACTAGTTATAGATTCCGAAACTTCACTTTAGGTTTACTGTATCCCTTGGACCTTCTTATTGACTATGAAACACAAAAATTGCATCGGAATTAAATAGGAAAGGCACAATGGCGACTTAAGTACAAGAAGACTGACTCTTCTTACTGTCTATGTTTTGAACCATTCCTGTGACGCGAGTTACAGATTCCGATGCTTCTCTTCAGGTTTACTGTATCCCTCTGACCTTCTTATTGACGATGAAACACAGAGATTGCATCGGAATTAAATAGAAAAGGCACAATGCCTACTTAAGTACAAGAAGACTGACTCTTCCTACCGTCTTTCTTTTGAACCATTCCTGTGACACTAGTTATAGATTCCGATGCTTCACTTTAGGTCTACTGTATCCCTTGGACCATCGTATTGTCGATGAAACACAGAAATTGCATCGGAATTAAATAGGAAAGGCACAATGCCGACTTAAGTTCAAGAAGACTGACTCTTCTTACTGTCTATGTTTTGAACCATTCCTGTGACGCGAGTTACAGATTCCGATGCTTCACTTCAGATTTACTGTATCCCTCTGACCTTCTTATTGACGATGAAACACAGAAATTCCATCGGAATGAAATAGAAAAGGCACAATGCCGACTTAAGTACAAGAAGACTGACTCTTCCTACTGTCTATGATTTGAACCATTCCTGTGACACTAGTTATAGATTTCGATGCTTCACTTCAGGTTTACTGTATCCCTCTGACCTTGTTTTTGACGAGGAAACACAGAAATTGCATCGGAATTAAACACAAAAGGCACAATGCCGACTTAAGTACAAGAATACTGACTCTTCGTACTGACTATGTTTGAACCATTCCTGTGACACTAGTTATAGATTCCGATGATTCACTTCAGGTTTACTGTATCCCTTGAACGTTCTTATTGACGATGAAACACAGAAATTGCATCGGAATTAAATTCAAAAGGCACAATACCGACTTAAGTATCAGAAGCCTCACTCTTCTTACTGACTATGTTTGGAACTATTCCTGTGACAGTAGTTATAGATTCCTATGCTTCACTTCAGGTTTACTGTATCCCTCTGACCGTCTTATTAACGATGAAACACAGAAATTGCATCGGAATTAAATAGAAAAGGCACAATGCCGGCTTAAGTACAAGAAGACTGACTCTTCCTACTGTCTATGTTTTGAACCATTCCTGTGACTCTAGTTATAGATTTCGATGCTTCACTTCAGGTTTACTGTATCCCTCTGACCTTGTTTTTGACGATGAAACACAGAAATTGCATCGGAATTAAATACAACAGGCACAAGGCCGACATAAGTACAAGAAGACTGACTCTTCGTACTGACTATGTTTTGAACCATTCCTGTGATACTAGTTATAGATTCCGATGATTCACTTCGGGTTTACTGTATCCCTTGAACGTTCTTATTGACGATGAAACTCAGAAATTGCATCGGAATTAAATACAAAAGGCACAATACCCACTTAAGTATCAAGAGACCCACTCTTCTTACTGACTATGTTTGGAACTATTCCTGTGACACTTGTTATAGATTCCGATGCTTCACTTCAGGTTTACTTTATCCCTCTGACCTTCGTATTGACAATGAAACACAGAAATTGCATCGGAATTAAATAGAAACTCACAATGCCGACTTAAGTTCAAGAAGACTGACTCTTCTCACTGTCTATGTTTTGAACTATTCCTGTGACACTAGTTATACATTCCGATGCTTCACTTAAGGTTTACTGTATCCCTTGGACCTTCTTATTGACTATGAATCACAAAAATTGCATCGGAATTAAATAGGAAAGGCACAATGCCGACTTAAGTACAAGAAGACTGACTCTACTTACTGTCTATGTTTTGAACCATTCCTGTGACACTAGTTATAGATTCCGATGCTTCACTTTAGGTCTACTGTATCCCTTGGACCTTCTTACTGTCGATGAAACACAGAAATTGCATCGGAATTAAATAGGAAAGGCACAATGCCGACATAATTACAAGAAGACTGACTCTTCTTACTGTCTATTATTTGAACCATTCCTGTGACGCGAGTTACAGATTCCGATGCTTCACTTCAGCTTTACTGTATCCCTCTGATCTTCTTATTGACGATGAAACACAGAAATTGCTTCGGAATTAAATAGAAAAGGCACAATGCCGACTTAAGTACAAGAAGACTGACTCTTCCTACTGTCTATGTTTTGAACCATTCCTGTGACACTAGTCATAGATTCCGATGCTTCACTTCAGGTTTACTGTATCCCTTGGACCTTCTTATTGACGATGCAACACAGAAATTGCATCGGAATTAAATAGGAAAGGCACAATGCCGACTTAAGTACAAGAAGACTGTCTCTTCTTACTGTCTAAGTTTTGAACCATTCCTGTGACGCGAGTTACAGATTCCGATGCTTCACTTCAGGTTTACTGTGACCCTCTGACCTTCTTATTGACGATGAAGCACAGAATTTGCATTTGAATTAAATAGAAAAGGCACAATGCCGTCTTAAGTACAAGAACACTGACTCTTCTTACTGTCTATGTTTTGAACCATTCGTGTGACGCGATTTACAGATTCCGATGCTTCACTTCAGGTTTACTGTGACCCTCTGACCTTCTTATTGACGATGTAACACAGAAATTGCATCGGAATTAAATAGAAAAGGCACAATGCCGACTTAAGTACAAGAAAACTGACTCTTCTTACTGTCTATGTTTTGAACCATTCCTGTGACGCGAGTTACAGATTCCGATGCTTCTCTTCAGGTTTACTGTATCCCTCTGACCTTCTTATTGACGATGAAGCACAGAGATTGCATCGGAATTAAATAGAAAAGGCACAATGCCTACTTAAGTACAAGAAGACTGACTCTTCCTACCGTCTTTGTTTTGAACCATTCCTGTGACACTAGTTATAGATTCCGATGCTTCACTTTAGGTCTACTGTATCCCTTGGACCATCGTACTGTCGATGAAACATAGAAATTGAATCGGAATTAAATAGGAAAGGCACAATGCCGACTTAAGTACAAGAAGACTGACTCTTCTTACTGTCTATGATTTGAACCATTCCTGTGAATCGAGTTACAGATTCCGATGCTTCGCTTCAGGTTTACTGTATCCCTCTGACCTACTTATTGACGATGAAACACAGAGATTGCATCGGAATTAAATAGGAAAGACACAATGCCGACTTAAGTACAAGAAGATTGACTCTTCTTACTGTCTATGTTTTGAACCATTCCTGTGACGCGAGTTACAGATTCCGATGCTTCTCTTCAGGTTTACTGTATCCCTCTGACCTTCTTATTGACGATGAAACACAGAGATTGCATCGGAATTAAATAGAAAAGGCACAATGCCGGCTTAAGTACAAGAAGACTGACTCTTCCTACCGTCTTTGTTTTCAACCATTCCTGTGACACTAGTTATAGATTCCGATGCTTCACTTTAGGTCTACTGTATCCCTTGGACCATCTTACTGTCGATAAAACACAGAAATTGCATCGGAATTAAATAGGAAAGGCACAATGCCGACATAATTACAAGAAGACTGACTCTTCTTACTGTCTATGATTTGAACCAATCCTGTGACGCGAGTTACAGATTGCGATGCTTCACTTCAGCTTTACTGTATCCCTCTGATCTTCTTATTGACGATGAAACACAGAAATTGCATCGGAATTAAATAGAAAAGGCACAATACCGACTTAAGTACAAGAAGACTGACTCTTCCTACTGTCTATGTTTTGAACCATTCCTGTTACACTAGTTATAGTTTCCGATGCTTCACTTCAGGTTTACTGTATCCCTTGGACCTTCTATTTGACGATGCAACACAGAAATTGCATCGGAATTAAATAGGAAAGGCACAATGGTTTCTTAAGTACAAGAAGACTGTCTCTTCTTACTGTCTAAGTTTTGAACCATTCCTGTGACGCGAGTTACAGATTCCGATGCTTCACTTCAGGTTTACTGTAACCCTCTGACCTTCTTATTGACGATGAAGCACAGAAATTGCATCGGAATTAAATAGAAAAGGCAGAATGCCGACTTAAGTACAAGAAGACTGACTCTTCTTACTGTCTATGTTTTGAACCATTCCTGTGACGCGATTTACAGATTCCGATGCTTCACTTCAGGTTTACTGTGACCCTCTGACCTTCTTATTGACGATGAAACACAGAAATTGCATCGGAATTAAATAGAAAAGGCACAATGCCGACTTAAGTACAAGAAGACTGATTCTTCCTACTGTCTATGTTTTGAACCATTCCTGTGACACTAGTTATAGATTCCGAAGCTTCACATTAGGTTTACTGTATCCCTTGGACCTTCTTATTGACTATGAAACACAAAAATTGCATCGGAATTAAATAGGAAAGGCACAATGCCGACTTAAGTTCAAGAAGACTGACTCTTCTTACTGTCTATGATTTGAACCATTCCTGTGACGCGAGTTACAGATTCCGATGCTTCTCTTCAGGTTTACTGTATCCCTCTGACCTTCTTATTGACAATGAAACACAGAGATTGCATCGGAATTAAATAGAAAATGCACAATGCGTACTTAAGTACAAGAAGACTGACTCTTCCTACCGTCTTTGTTTTGAACCATTCCTGTGACACTAGTTATAGATTCCGATGCTTCACTTTAGGTCTACTGTATCGCTTGGACCATCGTATTGTCGATGAAACACAGAAATTGCATCGGAATTATATAGGAAAGGCACAATGCCGACTTAAGTACAAGAAGACTGACTCTTCTTACTGTCTATGTGTTGAACCATTCCTGTGACGCGAGTTACAGATTCCGATGCTTCACTTCAGATTTACTGTATCCCTCTGACCTTCTTATTGACGATGAAACACAGAAATTGCATCGGAATTAAATAGAAAAGGCACAATGCCGACTTAAGTACTAGAAGACTGACTCTTCCTACTGTCTATGATTTGAACCATTCCTGTGACACTAGTTATAGATTTCGATGCTTCACTTCAGGTTTACTGTATCCCTCTGACCTTGCTTTGGCGATGAAACACAGAAATTGCATCGGAATTAAACACAAAAGGCACAATGCCCACTTAAGTACAAGAATACTGACTCTTCGTACTGACTATGTTTTGAACCATTCCGGTGACACTAGTTATAGTTTCCGATGCTTCACTTCAGGTTTACTGTATCCCTTGGACCTTCTTATTGACGATGCAACACAGAAATTGCATCGGAATTAAATAGGAAAGGCACAATGCCGACTTAAGTACAAGAAGCCTCACTCTTCTTACTGACTATGATTGGAACTATTCCTGTGACACTAGTTATAGATTCCTATGCTTCACTTCAGGTTTACTGTATCCCTCTGACCGTCTTATTGACGATGAAACTCAGAAATTGCATCGGAATTAAATAGGAAAGGCACAATGCCGAGTTAAGTACAAGAAGACTGACTCTTCTTACTGTCTATGTTTTGAACCATTCCTGTGACGCGAGTTACAGATTCCGATGCTTCTCTTCAGGTTTACTGTATCCCTCTGACCTTCCTATTGACGATGAAACACAGAGATTGCATCGGAATTAAATAGAAAAGGCACAATGCCGACTTAAGTACAAGAAGACTGACTCTTCCTACCGTCTTTGTTTTGAACCATTCCTGTGACACTAGTTATAGATTCCGATGCTTCACTTTAGGTCTACTGTATCCCTTGGACCATCTTACTGTCGATAAAACACAGAAATTGCATCGGTATTAAATAGGAAAGGCACAATGCCGACATAATTACAAGAAGACTGACACTTCTTACTGTCTATGATTTGAACCATTCCTGTGACGCGAGTTACAGATTGCGATGCTTCACTTCAGCTTTACTGTATCCCTCTGATCTTCTTATTGACGATGAAACACAGAAATTGCATCGGAATTAAATAGAAAAGGCACAATACCGACTTCAGTACAAGAAGACTGACTCTTCCTACTGTCTATGTTTTGAACCATTCCTGTGACACTAGTTATAGTTTCCGATGCTTCACTTCAGGTTTACTGTATCCCTTGGACCTTCTTATTGACGATGCAACACAGAAATTGCATCGGAATTAAATAGGAAAGGCACAATGGTTTCTTAAGTACAAGAAGACTGTCTCTTCTTACTGTCTAAGTTTTTGACCATTCCTGTGACGCGAGTTACAGATTCCGATGCTTCACTTCAGGTTTACTGTAACCCTCTGACCTTCTTATTGACGATGAAGCACAGAAATTGCATCGGAATTAAATAGAAAAGGCACAATGCCGACTTAAGTACAAGAAGACTGACTCTTCTTACTGTCTATGTTTTGAACCATTCCTGTGACGCGATTTACAGATTCCGATGCTTCACTTCAGGTTTACTGTGACCCTCTGACCTTCTTATTGACGATGAAACACAGAAATTGCATCGGAATTAAATAGAAAAGGTACAATGCCGACTTAAGTACAAGAAGACTGATTCTTCCTACTGTCTATGTTTTGAACCATTCCTGTGACACTAGTTATAGATTCCGAAGCTTCACTTTAGGTTTACTGTATCCCTTGGACCTTCTTATTGACTATGAAACACAAAAATTGCATCGGAATTAAATAGGAAAGGCACAATGCCGACTTAAGTACAAGAAGACTGACTCTTCTTACTGTCTATGTTTTGAACCATTCCTGTGACGCGAGTTACAGATTCCGATGCTTCTCTTCAGGTTTACTGTATCCCTCTGACCTTCTTATTGACGATGAAACACAGAGATTGCATCGGAATTAAATAGAAAATGCACAATGCCTACTTAAGTACAAGAAGACTGACTCTTCCTACCGTCTTTGTTTTGAACCATTCCTGTGACACTAGTTATAGATTCCGATGCTTCACTTTAGGTCTACTGTATCCCTTGGACCATCGTATTGTCGATGAAACACAGAAATTGCATCGGAATTATATAGGAAAGGCACAATGCCGACTTAAGTACAAGAAGACTGACTCTTCTTACTGTCTATGTTTTGAACCATTCCTGTGACGCGAGTTACAGATTCCGATGCTTCACTTCAGATTTACTGTATCCCTCTGACCTTCTTATTGACGATGAAACACAGAAATTGCATCGGAATTAAATAGAAAAGGCACAATGCCGACTTAAGTACAAGAAGACTGACTCTTCCTACTGTCTATGATTTGAACCATTCCTGTGACACTAGTTATAGATTTCGATGCTTCACTTCAGGTTTACTGTATCCCTCTGACCTTGTTTTTGACGATGAAACACAGAAATTGCATCGGAATTAAACACAAAAGGCACAATGCCCACTTAAGTACAAGAATACTGACTCTTCGTACTGACTATGTTTTGAACCATTCCGGTGACACTAGTTATAGTTTCCGATGCTTCACTTCACGTTTACTGTATCCCTTGGACCTTCTTATTGACGATGCAACACAGAAATTGCATCGGAATTAAATAGGAAAGGCACAATGCCGACTTAAGTACAAGAAGACTGACTCTTCGTACTGACTATGTTTTGAACCATTCCTGTGATACTAGTTATAGATTCCGATGATTCACTTCGGGTTAACTGTATCCCTTGAACGTTCTTATTGACGATGAAACTCAGAAATTGCATCGGAATTAAATAGGAAAGGCACAATGCCGACTTAAGTACAAGAAGACTGACTCTTCTTACTGTCTATGTTTTGAACCATTCCTGTGACGCGAGTTACAGATTCCGATGCTTCTCTTCAGGTTTACTGTATCCCTCTGACCTTCTTATTGACGATGAAACACAGAGATTGCATCGGAATTAAATAGAAAAGGCACAATCCCGACTTAAGTACAAGAAGACTGACTCTTCCTACCGTCTTTGTTTTGAACCATTCCTGTGACACTAGTTATAGATTCCGATGCTTCACTTTAGGTCTACTGTATCCCTTGGACCATCTTACTGTCGATGAAACACAGAAATTGCATCGGAATTAATTAGGAAAGGCACAATGCCGACATAATTACAAGAAGACTGACTCTTCTTACTGTCTATTATTTGAACCATTCCTGTGACGCTAGTTACAGATTCCGATGCTTCACTTCAGCTTTACTGTATCCCTCTGATCTTCTTATTGACGATGAAACACAGAAATTGCATCGGAATTAAATTGAAAAGGCACAATGCCGACTTAAGTAAAAGAAGACTGACTCTTCCTACTGTCTATGTTTTGAACCATTCCTGTGACACTAGTTATAGATTCCGATGCTTCACTTCAGGTTTACTGTATCCCTTGGACCTTCTTATTGACGATGCAACACAGAAATTGCATCGGAATTAAATAGGAAAGGCACAATGCCGACTTAAGTACAAGAAGACTGTCTCTTCTTGCTGTCTAAGTTTTGAACCATTCCAGTGACGCGAGTTACAGATTCCGATGCTTCACTTCAGGTTTACTGTAACCCTCTGACCTTCTTATTGACGATGAAGCACAGAAATAGCATCGGAATTAAATAGAAAAGGCACAATGCCGACTTAAGAACAAGAACACTGACACTTCTTACCGTCTATGTTTTGAACCATTCCTGTGACGCGATTTACAGATTCCGATGTTTCACTTCAGGTTTACTGTGACCCTCTGCCCTTCTTATTGACGATGAAACACAGAAATTGCATCGGAATTAAATAGAATAGGCACAATGCCGACTTAAGTACAAGAAGACTGATTCTTCCTACTGTCTATGTTTTGAACCATTCCTGTGACACAAGTTATTGATTCCGAAGCTTCACTTTAGGTTTACTGTATCCCTTGGACCTTCTTATTGACTATGAAACACAAAAATTGCATCGGAATTAAATAGGAAAGGCACAATGCCGACTTAAGTACAAGAAGACTGACTCTTCTTTCTGTCTATGTTTTGAACCATTCCTGTGACGCGAGTTACAGATTCCGATGCTTCTCTTCAGGTTTACTGTATCCCTCTGACCTTCTTATTGACGATGAAACACAGAGATTGCATCGGAATTAAATAGAAAAGGCACAATGCCTACTTAAGTACAAGAAGACTGACTGTTCCCACCGTCTTTGTTTTGAACCATTCCTGTGACACTAGTTATAGATTCCGATGCTTCACTTTAGGTCTACTGTATCCCTTGGACCATCGTATTGTCGATGAAACACAGAAATTGCATCGGAATTAAATAGGAAAGGCACAATGCCGACTTAAGTACAAAAAGACTGACTCTTCTTACTGTCTATGTTTTGAACCCTTCCTGTGACGCGAGTTACAGATTCCGATGCTTCACTTCAGATTTACTGTATCCCTCTGACCTTCTTATTGACTATGAAACACAGAAATTGCATCGGAATTAAATAGAAAAGGCACAATGCGACTTAAGTACAAGAAGACTGACTCTTCCTACTGTCTATGATTTGAACCATTCCTGTGACACTAGTTATAGATTTCGATGCTTCACTTCAGGTTTACTGTATCCCTCTGACCTTGTTTTTGACGATGAAACACAGAAATTGCATCGGAATTAAACACTAAAGGCACAATGCCGACTTAAGTACAAGAAGAATGACTCTTCGTACTGACTATGTTTTGAACCATTCCTGTGACACTAGTTATAGATTCCGATGATTCACTTCAGGTTTACTGTATCCCTTGAACATTCTTATTGACGATGAAACACAGAAATTGCATCGGAATTAAATACAAAAGGCACAATACCGACTTAAGTATCAGAAGCATCACTCTTCTTACTGACAATGTTTGGAACTATTCCTGTGACACTAGTTATAGATTCCTATGCTTCACTTCAGGTTTACTGTATGTCTCTGACCTTCTTATTGACAATGAAACACAGAAATTGCATTGGAATTAAATAGAAAAGGCACAATGCCGACTTAAGTACAAGAAGACTGCATATTCCTACTGTCTAAGATTTGAACCATTCCTGTGACATTAGTAATAGATTCCGATGCTTCACTTCAGGTTTACTGTATCCCTCTGACCTTCTTTTTGACGATAAAACACCGAAATTGCATAGGAATTAAATAGAAAAGGCACAATGCCGACTTCAGTACAAGAAGACTGACTCTTCCTACTGTCTATTTTTTGAACCATTCCAGTGACTCTAGTTATAGATTTCGATGCTTCACTTCTGGTTTACTGTATCTCTCTGACCTTGTTTTTAACGATGAAACACAGAAATTGCATCGGAATTAAATACAAAAGGCACAATGCCGACTTAAGTACAAAAAGACTGACTCCTCGTACTGACTATGATTTGAACCATTCCTGTGACACTAGTTATAGATTCCGATGATTCACTTCAGGTTTACTGTATCCCATGAACGTTCTTATTGACGATGAAACACAGAAATTGCATCGGAATTAAATACAAAAGGGACAATACCGACTTAAGTATCAGAAGACTCACTCTTCTTACTGACTATGTTTGGAACTATTCCTGTGACACTAGTTATAGATTCCGATGCTTCACTTCATGTTTACTGTATCCCTCTGACCTTCTTATTGACGATGAAACACAGAAATTGCATCGGAATTAAATACAAAAGGCACAATGCCGACTTAAGTACAAGAAGACTGCTTCTTCTTACTGTCCGTTTTGAACCATTTCAGTGACACTAGTTATAGATTCCGATGCTTCACTTCAGGTTTAGTGTATCCCTCTGTCCTTCTTATTGACAACGAGACACAGAAATTGCATCGGAATTAAATAGTGAAGGCACAATGCCGACTTAAGTACAAGAAGACTGACTCTTCTTACTGTCTATGTTTTGAACTATTCCTGCGACACTAGTTATAGATTAGGATGCTTCACTTCAGGTTTACTGTATCCCTTGGACCTTCTTATTGACGCTTAAACACAGAAATTGCATCGGAATTAAATAGGAAAGGCACAATGCCGACTTAATTACAAGAAGACTGACTTATTTTACTGTCTATGTTTTGAACCATTCCTGTGACGCGAGTTACAGATTCCGATGCTTCACTTCAGGTATACTGTATCCCTCTGACCTTCTTATTGACGATGAAGCACAGAAATTGCATCAGAATTAAATAGAAAAGGCAGAATGCCGACATAAGTACAAGAAGACTGCCTCTTCCTACTGTCTATGTTTTGAACCATTCCTGTGACACTAGTTATAGATTCCGATGCTTCACTTTAGGTTTACTGTATCCCTTGGACCTACTTATTGACGATGAAACACAGAAAATGCATCGGAATAAAATACAAAAGGCACAAAACCGACTTAAGTATCAAAAGACTCACTCTTCTTACTGCCTATGTTTGGAACAATTCCTGTGACACTTGTTATAGATTCCGATGCTTCACTTCAGGTTTACTGTATCCCTCTGACCTTCTTATTGACAATGAAACACAGAAATTGCATCGGAATTAAATAGAAAAGGCATAATGCCGACTTAAGTTCAAGAAGACTGACTCTTCTCACTGTCTATGTTTTGAACTATTCCTGTGACACTAGTTATAGATTCCGATGCTTCACTTAAGGTTTACTGTATACCTTGGACCTTCTTATTGACGATGAAACACAGAAATTGCATCGGAATTAAATAGGAAAGGCACAATGCCGACTTAAGTACAAGAAGACTGACTCCTCTTACTGTCTATGTTTTCAACCATTCTTGTGACGCGATTTACAGATTCCGATGCTTCACTTCAGGTTTACTGTATCCCTCTGACCTTCTTATTGACTATGAAACACAGAAATTGCATCGGAACTAAATAGGAAAGTCATAATGCCGACTTAAGTACAAGAAGACTGACTCTTCTTACTGTCTAAGATTTGAACCATTCCTGTGACGCGAGTTACAGATTCCGATGCTTCTCTTCAAGTTAACTGTATCCCTCTGACCCTCTTATTGACGATGAAACACAGAGATTGCATCGGAATTAAATAGAAAAGGCACAATGCCGACTTAAGTACAAGAAGACTGACTCTCCCTACCGTCTATGTTTTGAACCATTCCTGTGACACTATTTATAGATTCCGATGCTTCACTTTAGGTCTACTGTATCCCTTGGACCATCTTATTGACGATGAAACACAGAAATTGCATCGGAATTAAATAGGAAAAGCACAATGCCGACTTAAGTACAAGAGGACTGACTCTTCTTACTGTCTATGTTTTGAACCATTCCTGTGACACCCGTTACAGATTCCGATGCTTCACTTTGGGTCTACTGTATCCCTTGGACCATCTTATTGACGATGAAACACAGAAATAGCATCGGAATTAAATAGGAAAGGCACAATGCCGACTTAAGTACAAGAAGACTGACCCTTCCTACTGTCTATGTTTTGAACCATTCCTGTGACACTAGTTATAGATTCCGATGCTTCACTTTAGGTTTACTGTATCCCTTGGACCTTCTTATTGACTATGAAACACAGAAATTGCATCGGAATTAAATAGAAAAGGCACAATGCCGACTTAAGTACAAGAAGACTGACTCTTCTTACTGTCTATGATTTGCACCATTCGTGTGACACTAGTTATTGATTCCGATGCTTCACTTCTGGTTTACTGAATCCCTGTGACCTTCTTTTTGACGATGAAACACCGAAATTGCATCGGAATTAAATAGAGAAGGCACAATGCTGACTTAAGTACAAGAAGACTGACTCATCCTACTGTCTATGTTTTGAACCATTCCTATGACACTAGTTATAGATTCCGATGCTTCACTTTAGGTTTACTGTATCCCTTGGACCTTCTAATTGACTATGAAACACAGAAATTGCATCGGAATTAGATAGAAAAGGCACAATGCCGACTTAAGTACAAGAAAACTGACTCTTCCTACTGTCTAAGATTTGAACCATTCGTGTGACACTAGTGATAGATTCCGATGCTTCACTTCAGGTTTACTGTATCCCTCTGACCTTCTTTTTGACGATGAAACACCGAAATTGCATCGGAATTAAATAGAAAAGGCACAATGCCGACTTAAGTACAAGAAGACTGACTCTTCCTACTGTCTATGTTTTGAACCATTCCTGTGACACTAGTTATAGATTCCGATGCTTCACTTCAGGTTTACTGTATCCCTTGGACCTTCTTATTAACGATGAAACACAGAAATTGCATCGGAATTAAATAGGAAAGGCACAATGCCGACTTAGGTACAAGAAGACTGTCTCTTCTTGCTGTCTATGTTTTGGACCATTCCTGTGACGCGAGTTACAGATTCCGATGCTTCACTTCAGGTATACTGTATCCCTCTGACCTTCTTATTGACGATGAAGCACAGAAATTGCATCAGAATTACATAGAAAAGGCACAATGCCGACATAAGTACAAGAAGACTGCCTCTTCCTACTGTCTATGTTTTGAACCATTCCTGTGACACTAGTTATAGATTCCGATGCTTTACTTTAGGTTTACTGTATCCCTTGCACCTACTTATTGACGATGAAACACAGAAATTGCATCGGAAATTAATAGGAAAGGCACAATGCCGACTTAAGTACAAGAGGACTGACTCTTCTTACTGTCTATGTTTTGAACCATTCTTGTGACGCGATTTACAGATTCCGATGCTTCACTTCAGGTTTACTGCATCCCTCTGACCTTCTTATTGACTATGAAACACAGAAATTGCATCGGAATAAAATACAAAAGGCACAAAACCGACTTAAGTATCAAAAGACTCACTCTTCTTACTGACTATGGTTGGAACAATTCCTGTGACACTTGTTATAGTTTCTGATGCTTCACTTCAGGTTTACTGTATCCCTCTGACCTTCTTATTGACAATGAAACACAGAAATTGCATCGGAATTAAATAGAAAAGGCATAATGCCGACTTAAGTTCAAGAAGACTGACTCTTCTCACTGTCTATGTTTTGAACTATTCCTGTGACACTAGTTATAGATTCCGATGCTTCACTTAAGGTTTACTGTATACCTTGGACCTTCCTATTGACGATGAAACACAGAAATTGCATCGGAATTAAATTGGAAAGGCACAATGCCGACTTTAGTACAAGAAGACTGACTCTTCTTACTGTCTATGTTTTGAACCATTCTTGTGACGCGATTTACAGATTCCGATGCTTCACTTCAGGTTTACTGTATCCCTCTGACCTTCTTATTGACTATGAAACACATAAATTGCATCGGAATTAAATAGGAAAGTCATAATGCCGACTTAAGTACAAGAAGACTGACTCTTCTTACTGTCTAAGTTTTGAACCATTCCTGTGACGCGAGTTACAGATTCCGATGCTTCACTTCTGGTTTCCTGTATCCCTCTGACCTTCTTATTGACGATGAAACACAGAGATTGCATCGGAATTAAATAGAAAAGGCACAATGCCGACTTAAGTACAAGAAGACTGACTCTCCCTACCGTCTATGTTTTGAACCATTCCTGTGACACTAGTTATAGATTTCGATGCTTCACTTTAGGTCTACTGTATCCCTTGGACCATCTTATTGACGATGAAACACAGAAATTGCATCGGAATTAAATAGGAAAGGCACAATGCCGACTTAAGTACAAGAAGACTGACTCTTCCTACTGTCTATGATTTGAACCATTCCTGTGACACTAGTTATTGATTCCGATGCTTCACTTCTGGTTTACTGTATCCCTGTGACCTTCTTTTTGACGATGAAACACCGAAATTGCATCGGAATTAAATAGAAAAGGCACAATGCTGACTTAAGTACAAGAAGACTGACTCATCCTACTTTCTATGTTTTGAACCATTCCTGTGACACTAGTTATAGATTCCGATGCTTCACTTCAGGTTTACTGTATCCCTTGGACCTTCTAATTGACTATGAAACACAGAAATTGCATCGGAATTAAATAGAAAAGGCACAATGCCGACTTAAGTACAAGAAAACTGACTCTTCCTACTGTCTAAGATTTGAACCATTCCTGTGACACTAGTGATAGATTCCGATGCTTCACTTCAGGTTTACTGTATCCCTCTGACCTTCTTTTTGACGATGAAACACCGAAATTGCATCGGAATTAAATAGAAAAGGCACAATGCCGACTTAAGTACAAGAAAACTGACTCTTCCTACTGTCTATGTTTTGAACCATTTCTGTGACTCTAGTTATAGATTTCGATGCTTCACTTCGGGTTTACTGTATCCCTCTGACCTTGTTTTTGACTATGAAACACAGAAATTGCATCGGAATTAAATAGAAAAGTCACAATGCCGACTTAAGTACAAGAAGACTGACTCTTCTTACTGTCTATGTTTTGAACTATTCCTGCGACACTAGTTATAGATTCCGATGATTCACTTCAGGTTTACTGTATCCCTTGAACGTTCTTTTTGACGATGAAACACAGAAATTGCATCGGAATTAAATACAAAAGGCACAATGCCGACTTAAGTACAAGAAGACTGACGCTTCGTACTGACTATGTTTTGAACCATTCCTGTGACACTAGTTATAGATTCCGATGATCCACTTCAGGTTTACTGTATCCCTCTGACCTTCTTATTGACTATGAAACACAGAAATTGCATCGGAATTAAATAGAAAAGTCACAATGCCGACTTAAGTACAAGAAGACTGACTCTTCTTACTGTCTATGTTTTGAACTATTCCTGCGACACTAGTTATAGATTCCGATGATTCACTTCAGGTTTACTGTATCCCTTGAACGCTCTTTTTGACGATGAAACACAGAAATTGCATCGGAATTAAATACAAAAGACACAATGCCGACTTAAGTACAAGAAGACTGACTCTTCGTACTGACTATGTTTTGAACCATTCCTGTGACACTAGTTATAGATTCCGATGATTCACTTCAGGTTTACTGTATCCCTTGAACGTTCTTTTTGACGATGAAAACACAGAAATTGCATCGGAATTAAAATACAAAAGGCACAATGCCGACTTAAGTGCAAGAAGACTGACTCTTCGTACTGACTATGTTTTGAACCATTCCTGTGACACTAGTTATAGATTCCGATGATTCACTTCAGGTTTACTGTATCCCTCTGACCTTCTTATTGACGATGAAACACAGAAATTGCATCGGAATTAAATAGAAAAGTCACAATGCCGACTTAAGTACAAGAAGACTGACTCTTCTTACTGTCTATGTTTTGAACTATTCCTGCGACACTAGTTATAGATTCCGATGCTTCACTTCAGGTTTACTGTATCCCTTGGACCTTCTTTTTGACGATGAAACACCGAAATTGCATCGGAATTAAATAGAAAAGGGCACAATGCCGACTTAAGTACAAGAAGACTGACTCTTCCTACTGTCTATGTTTTGAACCATTCCTGTGACACTAGTTATAGATTCCGATGCATCACTTTAGGTTTACTGTATCCCTTGGACCTTCTTATTGACTATGAAACACAGAAATTGCATCGGAATTAAATAGAAAAGGGCACAATGCCGACTTAAGTACAAGAAGACTGACTCTTCCTACTGCCTATGATTTGCACCATTCGTGTGACACTAGTTATTGATTCCGATGCTTCACTTCTGGTTTACTGAATCCCTGTGACCTTCTTTTTGACGATGAAACACCGAAATTGCATCGGAATTAAATAGAGAAGGCACAATGCTGACTTAAGTACAAGAAGACTGACTCATCCTACTGTCTATGTTTTGAACCATTCCTGTGACACTAGTTATAGATTCCGATGCTTCACTTGAGGTTTACTGTATCCCTTGGACCTTCTAATTGACTATGAAACACAGAAATTGCATCGAATTAGATAGAAAAGGCACAATGCAGACTTAAGTACAAGGAAAAACTGACTCTTCCTACTGTCTAAGATTTGAACCATTCGTGTGACACTAGTGATAGATTCCGATGCCTCACTTCAGGTTTACTGTATCCCTCTGACCTTCTTTTTGACGATGAAGCACAGAAATTGCATCAGAATTAAATAGAAAAGGGCACAATGCCGACATAAGTACAAGAAGACTGCCTCTTCCTACTGTCTATGTTTTGAACCATTCCTGTGACACTAGTTATAGAGATTCCGATGCTTCACTTTAGGTTTACTGTATCCCTTGGACCTACTTATTGACGATGAAACACAGAAATTGGATCGGAATTAAATAGGAAAGGCACAATGCCGACTTAAGTACAAGAGGACTGACTCTTCTTACTGTCTATGTTTTGAACCATTCTTGTGACGCGATTTACAGATTCCGATGCTTCACTTCAGGTTTACTGCATCCCTCTGACCTTCTTATTGACTATGAAACACAGAAATTGGCATCGGAATAAAATACAAAAGGCACAAACAACCGACTTAAGTATCAAAAGACTCACTCTTCTTACTGACTATGTTTGGAACTATTCCTGTGACACTTGTTATAGTTTCCGATGCTTCACTTCAGGTTTACTGTATCCCTCTGACCTTCTTATTGACAATGAAACACAGAAATTGCATCGGAATTACATAGAAAAGGCATAATGCCGACTTAAGTTCAAGAAGACTGGACTCTTCTCACTGTCTATGTTTTGAACTATTCCTGTGACACTAGTTATAGATTCCGATGCTTCACTTAAGGTTTACTGTATACCTTGGGACCTTCTTATTGACGATGAAACACAGAAATTGCATCGGAATTAAATAGGAAAGGCACAATGCCGACTTAAGTACAAGAAGACTGACTCTTCTTGCTGTCTATGTTTTGAACCATTCTTGTGACGCGATTTACAGATTCCGATGCTTCACTTCAGGCTTACTGTATCCCTCTGACCTTCTTATTGACTATGAAACACAGAAATTGCATCGGAATTAAATAGGAAAGTCATAATGCCGACTTAAGTACAAGAAGACTGACTCTTCTTACTGTCTAAGTTTTGAACCATTCCTGTGACGCGAGTTACAATGCCGACTTAAGTACAAGAAGACTGACTCTTCTTACTGTCTAAGTTTTGAACCATTCCTGTGACGCGAGTTACAGATTCCGATGCTTCTCTTCAGGTTTACTGTATCCCTCTGACCTTCTTATTGGCGATGAAACACAGAGATTGCATCGGAATTAAATAGAAAAGGCACAATGCCGACTTAAGTACAAGAAGACTGACTCTCCCTACCGTCTATGTTTTGAACCATTCCTGTGACACTAGTTATAGATTTCGATGCTTCACTTTAGGTCTACTGTATCCCTTGGACCATCTTATTGACGATGAAACACAGAAATTGCATCGGAATTAAATAGGAAAGGCACAATGCCGACTTAAGTACAAGAAGACTGACTCTTCCTACTGTCTATGATTTGAACCATTCCTGTGACACTAGTTATTGATTCCGATGCTTCACTTCTGGTTTACTGTATCCCTGTGACCTTCTTTTTGACGATGAAACACCGAAATTGCATCGGAATTAAATAGAAAAGGCACAATGCTGACTTAAGTACAAGAAGACTGACTCATCCTACTGTCTATGTTTTGAACCATTCCTGTGACACTAGTTATAGATTCCGATGCTTCACTTCAGGTTTTACTGTATCCCTTGGACCTTCTAATTGACTATGAAACACAGAAATTGCATCGGAATTAAATAGAAAAGGCGCAATGCCGACTTAAGTACAAGAAAACTGACTCTTCCTACTGTCTAAGATTTGAACCATTCCTGTGACACTAGTGATCGATTCCGATGCTTCACTTCAGGTTTACTGTATCCCTCTGACCTTCTTTTTGACGATGAAACACCGAAATTGCATCGGAATTAAATAGAAAAGGCACAATGCCGACTTAAGTACAAGAAGACTGACTCTTCTTACTGTCTATCTTTTGAACCATTCTTGTGACGCGATTTACAGATTCCGATGCTTCACTTCAGGTTAACTGTATCCCTCTGACCTTCTTATTGACTATGAATCACAGAAATTGCATCGGAATTAAATAGGAAAGTCATAATGCCGACTTATGTACAAGAAGACTGACACTTCTTACTGTCAAAGTTTTGAACCATTCCTGTGACTCGAGTTACTGATTCCGATGCTTCTCTTCAGGTTTACTGTATCCCTCTGACCTTCTTATTGACGATGAAACACAGAGATTGCATCGGAATTAAATAGAAAAGCCACAATGCCGACTTAAGTACAAGAAGACTGACTCTCCATACCGTCTATGTTTTGAACCATTCCTGTGACACTAGTTATAGATTCCGATGCTTCACTTTAGGTCTACTGTATCCCTTGGACCATCTTATTGACGATGAAACACAGAAATTGCATCAGAATTAAATAGGAAAGGCACAATGCCGACTTAAGTACAAGAAGACTGACTCTTCTTACTGTCTATGATTTGAACTATTCCTGTGACACTAGTCATAGAGTCCGAAGCTTCACTTTAGATCTACTGTATTCCTTGTACCATCTTATTGACGATGAAACACAGAAATTGCATCGGAATTAAATAGAAAATGCACAATGCCGACTG
Source organism: Schistocerca piceifrons (assembly GCF_021461385.2). NCBI lineage: Eukaryota > Metazoa > Arthropoda > Insecta > Orthoptera > Acrididae > Schistocerca > Schistocerca piceifrons. The sequence goes on along the minus strand of NC_060142.1, from coordinate 597,087 downwards.
AAGTACAAGAAGACTGACTCTTCGTACTGACTATGTTTTGAACCATTCCTGTGACACTAGTTATAGATTCCGATGCTTCACTTTAGGTTTACTGAATCCCTTGGCCCTTCTTATTGACTATGAAACACAGAAATTGCATCGGAATTAAACAGAAAAGGCACAATACCGATTTAAGTACAAGAAGACTGACTCTTCCTACTGTCTAAGATTTGAACCATTCCTGTGACACTAGTAATAGATTCCAAAGCTTCACTTCAGGTTTACTGTATCCCTCTGACCTTCTTTTTGACGATGAAACACCGAAATTGCATCGGAATTAAATAGAAAAGGCACAATGCTGACTTAAGTACAAGAAGACTGACTCATCCTACTGTCTATGTTTTGAACCACTCCTGTGACACTAGTTATAGATTCCGATGCTTCACTTCAGGTTTACTGTATCCCTTGGACCTTCTTATTGACTATGAAACACAGAAATTGCATCGGAATTAAATAGAAAAGGCACAATGCCGACTTAAGTACAAGAAGACTGACTCTTCGTACTGACTATGTTTTGAACCATTCCTGTGACACTAATTATAGATTCCGATGATTCACTTCAGGTTTACTGTATCCCTTGAACGTTCTTATTGACGATGAAACACGGAAATTGCATCGGAATTAAATACAAAAGGCACAATACTGACTTAAGTATCAGAAGACTCACTCTTCTTACTGACTATGTTTGGAACTATTCCTGTGACACTAGTTATAGATTCCGATGCTTCACTTCAGGTTTACTGTATCCCTCTGACCTTCTTATTGACGATGAAACACAGAAATTGCATCGGAATTAAATAGAAAAGTCGCAATGCCGACTTAAGTACAAGAAGACTGACTCTTCTTACTGTCTATGCTTTGAACTATTCCTGCGACACTAGTTATAGATTCCGATGCTTCAATTCAGGTTTACTGTATCCCTTGGACCTTCTTATTGACGCTTAAACACAGAAATTGCATTGGAATTAATTAGGAAAGGCACAATCCCGACTTAATTACAAGAAGACTGACTCTTCTTACTGTCTATGATTTGAACCATTCCTGTGACGCGAGTTACAGATTCCGATGCTTCACTTCAGCTTTACTGTATCCCTCTGACCTTCTTATTGACGATGAAGCACAGAAATTGCATCGGAATTAAATAGAAAAGGCACAATGCCGACTTATGTACAAGAAGACTGACTCTTCCTACTGTCTATGATTTGAACCATTCCTGTGACACTAGTAATAGATTCCGATGCTTCACTTTAGGTTTACTGTATCCCTTGGACCTTCTTATTGACGTTGAAACACAGAATTTGCGTCGGAATAAAATACAAGAGGCACAATACCGACTTAAGTATCAAAAGACTCACTCTTCTTACTGACTATGTTTGGAACTATTCCTGTGACACTTGTTATAGATTCCGATGCTTCACTTCAGGTTTACTGTATCCCTTGGACCTTCTTATTGACGATGAAACACAGAAATTGCATCGGAATAAAATAGGAAAGGCACAACGCCGACATTGTTCAAGAAGATTGACTCTTCTTACTGTCTATGTTTCGAACCATTCCTGTGACGCGAGTTACAGATTCCGATGCTTCACTTCAGGTTTACTGTATCCGTCTGACCTTCTTATTGACGATGAAACACAGAAATTGCAATCGGAATTAAATAGAAAAGGCACAATAATGACTTAAGTACAAGAAGGCAGACTCTCCTTACTGGCTATGCTTTGAACTATTCCTGTGACACTAATTATAGATTCCGATGCTTCCCTTCAGGTTTACTGTATCCCTTTGACCTTCTTATTGTCGATGAAACACAGAAATTGCATCTGAATTAAATAGAAAAGGCACAATGCCGACTTAAGTACAAGAAGACTGACTCTTCCTACTGTCTGTGTTTTGAACCATTCCTGTGACGCGAGTTACAGATTCCGATGCTTCACTTCAGTTTTACTGTATTCCTCTGACCTTCTTATTGACGATGAAACACAGAAATTGCATCGGAATTAAATAGAAAAGGCACTATGCCGACTTAAGTACAAGAAGACTGACTCTACCTACTGTCTATGTTTTGAAACATTCCTGAGACACTAGTTATAGATTCCGATACTTCACTTCCGGTTTACTGTATCCCTTGGACCTCCTTATTGACGATGAAACACAGAAATTGCATCGGAATAAAATTGAAAAGGCACAATGCCGACTTAAGTACAAGAAGACTGACTCTTCCTACTGCCTATATTTTGATTCATTCCTGTGACACTAGTTATAGATTCCGATGCTTCACTTCAGGTTTACTGTATCCCTCGGACCTTCTTTTTGACGATGAAACACAGAAATTGCATCGGAATTAAATACAAAAGGCACAATGCCGACTTAAGTACAATAAGACTGACTCTTCTTAGTGTCTATGTTTTGAACAATTCCTGTGACACTAGTTATAGATTCCGATGCTTCACCTCAGGTTTACTGTATCCCTTGGACCTTCGTAATTACGATGAAACACAGAAATTGCATCGGAATTAAATACAAAAGGCACAATGCCGACTTCAGTACAAGAAGACTGACTCTTCTTACTGACTATAATTTGAACCATTCCTGTGACACTAGTTATGGATTCCGATGCTTCATTTCAGGTTTACTGTTTCCCTTGGATCTTCTTATTGACTATGAAACACAGATAGTGTACCGGAGTTAAACACAAAAGGCACAATGCCGACATAAGTACAAGAAGACTGACTCTTCCTACTGTCTATGTTTTGAACCATTCCTGTGACACTAGTTATAGATTCCGATGCTTCACTTCAGGTTTACTGTATCCCTAGACCTTCTTTTTGACGATGAAACACAGAAATTGCATCGGAATTAAATAGAAAAAGCACAATGCCGACTGAAGTACAAGAAGACTGACTCTTCGTACTGACTATGTTTTGAACCATTCCTGTGACACTAGTTATAGATTCCGATGCTTCACTTTAGGTTTACTGTATCCCTTGGCCCTTCTTATTGACTATGAAACACAGAAATTGCATCGGAATTAAACAGAAAAGGCACAATACCGATTTAAGTACAAGAAGACTGACTCTTCCTACTGTCTAAGATTTGAACCATTCCTGTGACACTAGTAATAGATTCCAAAGCTTCACTTCAGGTTTACTGTATCCCTCTGACCTTCTTTTTGACGATGAAACACCGAAATTGCATCGGAATTAAATAGAAAAGGCACAATGCTGACTTAAGTACAAGAAGACTGACTCATCCTACTGTCTATGTTTTGAACCACTCCTGTGACACTAGTTATAGATTCCGATGCTTCACTTCAGGTTTACTGTATCCCTTGGACCTTCTTATTGACTATGAAACACAGAAATTGCATCGGAATTAAATAGAAAAGGCACAATGCCGACTTAAGTACAAGAAGACTGACTCTTCGTACTGACTATGTTTTGAACCATTCCTGTGACACTAATTATAGATTCCGATGATTCACTTCAGGTTTACTGTATCCCTTGAACGTTCTTATTGACGATGAAACACGGAAATTGCATCGGAATTAAATACAAAAGGCACAATACTGACTTAAGTATCAGAAGACTCACTCTTCTTACTGACTATGTTTGGAACTATTCCTGTGACACTAGTTATAGATTCCGATGCTTCACTTCAGGTTTACTGTATCCTTTGGACCTTGTTCTTGGCGACGAAACACAGAAATTGCATCGGAATTAAATGGAAAAGGCACAATGCCGACTTAAGTACAAGAAGACTGACTCTTCGTACTGACTATGTTTTGAACCATTCCTGTGACACTAGTTATAGATTCCGATGCTTCACTTCAGGTTTACTGTATCCCTTGGACCTTCTTATTGACGCTTAAACACAGAAATTGCATTGGAATTATTAGGAAAGGCACAATCCCGACTTAATTACAAGAAGACTGACTCTTCGTACTGACTATGTTTTGAACCATTCCTGTGACACTAGTAATAGATACCGATGCTTCACTTTAGGTTTACTGTATCCCTTGGACCTTCTTATTGACGATGAAACACAGAAATTGCATCGGAATAAAATAGGAAAGGCACAACGCCGACATTGTTCAAGAAGATTGACTCTTCTTACTGTCTATGTTTCGAACCATTCCTGTGACGCGAGTTACAGATTCCGATGCTTCACTTCAGGTTTACTGTATCCGTCTGACCTTCTTATTGACGATGAAACACAGAAATTTCATCGGAATTAAATACATAAGGTACAATGCCGACTTAAGTACAAGAAGACTGACTCTTCTACTGTCTATGTTTTGAACCATTCCTGTACCTCTAGTTATAGATTCCGATGCTTCACCTCAGGTTCACTGTATCCCTCTGACATTCTTATTGTGATGAAACACAGAAATTGCATCGGAATTTAATAGAAAAGGCACAATGCCGTCTTAAGTACAAGCAGACTGACCCTTCTTAGTGTCTATGTTTGAACCATTCCTGTGACGCTAGTTACAGATTCCGATGCTTCACTTACGGTTTACTGTATCCCTTGGAATTACTTATTGACGATGAAACAGAGAAATTGCATCGGAATTAAATACAATAGGCACAATGCCGACTTAAGTAAAAGAAGACTGACTCTTCTTACTGACTATGTGTTGAACCATTCCTCTGACAATAGTTAGAGATTCCGATGCTTCACTTCAGGTTTACTGTATCCCTCTGACCTTCTTGTTGACGATGAAACACAGTTATTGCATAGGAATTAAATTGAAAGGGGCACAAAGCGACTTAAGTACAAGAAGACTGACTCTTCTTACTGTCTATGTTTTGAACCATTCCTGTGACACTAGTTATAGATACCGATGCTCCACTTCAAGTTTACTGTATCCCTTGGACCTTGTAATTGACGCTGAAACACAGATAGTGCATCGACTTAAATACAAATGGCACAATGCGGACTTACGTACAAGAAGACTGACTCTTCTTACTGACTATGCTTTAAACCATTCCTGTGACACTACTTATAGTTTCCGATGCTTCTCTTCAGGTTTACTGCATCCCCTGGACCTTCGTATAGACGATGAAACACAGAAATTGCGTCGGAATAACATACAAAAGGCACAATGCCGACGTAAGTACAAGAAGACTGACTCCTCTTACTGACCATGTTTTGAACCATTCCTGTGATACTAGTTATAGATTCCGATGCTTCACTTCAGGTTTACTGTATCCCTCTGACCTTCTTATTTACGATGAAACACAGAAATTGCATCGGAATTAAATACAAAAGGCACAATGTCGACTTAAGTACAAGAAGACAGACTCTTCTTACTGTCTATGATTTGAACCATTCCTGTGACACTTGTTTTAGATTCCGATGCTTCACTTCAGGTTTACAGTATCCCTTGGACCTTCTTATTGACGATGAAACACAGAAATTGCATCGGAATTAAATTGAAAAGGTACAATGCCGACTTAAGTACAAGAAGACTGACCCTTCTTACTGTCTATGTTCAGAACCATTCATGTGACACTAGTTATAGATTCCGATGCTTCACTTCAGGTTTACTGTATCCCTATGACCTTCTTATTGACGATGAAACACAGAAATTAAATCGGAATTAAATAAAAAAGGCACAATGCCGGCTTAAGTACAAGAAGACTGACTCTTCGTACTGACTATGGTTTGAAAAATTCCTGTGACACTAGTTATAGATTCCGATGTTTCACTTCAGGTTTACTGTATCCCTTGGACCTTCTCATTGACGATGAAACACAGAAATAGCATAGGAATTAAATACAAAAGGCACAATACCGACATAAGTACAAGAAGACTGACTCTTCTTATTGACTATGTTTGGAACCATTCCTGTGACACTAGTTATAGATTCCGATGCTTCACATCAGGTTTACTGTATCCCTCTGACCTTCTTATTGACGATGAAACACAGATATTGCATCAGAATTAAATAGAAAAGGCACAATGCCGACTTAAGTATAAGAAGACTGACTCTTCTTACTGACTATGTTTTGAACCATTCCTGTGACACTAGTTATAGATTCCGATGCTTCACTTCAGGTTTAGTGTATCCTTCTGACCTTCTTATTGACGATGAAACACAGAAATTGCATCGGAATTAAATAGAAAAGGCACTATGGCCGACTTAAGTACAAGAAGACTGACTCTTCCTACTGTCTATGTTTGAAACATTCCTGAGACACTAGTTATAGATTCCGATACATCACTTCAGGTTTACTGTATCCTTGGACCTCCTTATTGACGATGAAAGACAGAAATTGCATCGGAATTAAATACAAAAGGCACAATGCCGACTTAAGTACAAGAAGACTGACTCTTCTTAGTGTCTATGTTTTGAACCATTCCTGTGACACTAGTTATAGATTCCGATGCTTCACTTCAGGTTTACTGTATCCCTTGGACCTTCGTAATTACGATGAAACACAGAAATTGCATCAGAATTAAATACTAAAGGCACAATGCCGACTTAAGTACTAGAAGACTGACTCTTCTTACTGACTATGTTTTGAAACATTCCTGTGACACTAGTTATAGATTCCGATGCTTCACTTCAGGTTTACTGTATCCCTCTGACCTTCTTATTGACGATGAAACACCGAAATTGCATCGGAATTAAATACAAAAGGCACAATGGTGACTTAAGTACAAGAAGACTGACTCATCCTACTGTCTATGTTTTGAACCACTCCTGTGACACTAGTTATAGATTCCGATGCTTCACTTCAGGTTTACTGTATCCCTTGGACCTTCTTATTAACTATGAAACACAGAAATTGCATCGGAATTAAATAGAAAAGGCACAATGCCGACTTAAGTACAAGAAGACTGACTCTTCGTACTGACTATGTTTTGAACCATTCCTGTGACACTAATTATAGATTCCGATGATTCACTTCAGGTTTACTGTATCCCTTGAACGTTCTTATTGACGATGAAACACGGAAATTGCATCGGAATTAAATACAAAAGGCACAATACTGACTTAAGTATCGGAAGACTCACTCTTCTTACTGACTATGTTTGGAACTATTCCTGTGACACTAGTTATAGATTCCGATGCTTCACTTCAGGTTTACTGTATCCCTCTGACCTTCTTATTGACGATGAAACACAGAAATTGCATCGGAATTAAATAGAAAAGTCGCAATGCCGACTTAAGTACAAGAAGACTGACTCTTCTTACTGTCTATGCTGTGAACTATTCCTGCGACACTAGTTATAGATTCCGATGCTTCACTTCAGGTTTACTGTATCCCTTGGACCTTCTTATTGACGCTTAAACACAGAAATTGCATTGGAATTAATTAGGAAAGGCACAATCCCGACTTAATTACAAGAAGACTGACTCTTCTTACTGTCTATGATTTGAACCATTCCTGTGACGCGAGTTACAGATTCCGATGCTTCACTTCAGCTTTACTGTATCCCTCTGACCTTCTTATTGACGATGAAGCACAGAAATTGCATCGAATTAAATAGAAAAGGCACAATGCCGACTTAAGTACAAGAAGACTGACTCTTCCTACTGTCTATGATTTGAACCATTCCTGTGACACTAGTAATAGATTCCGATGCTTCACTTTAGGTTTACTGTATCCCTTGGACCTTCTTATTGACGTTGAAACACAGAATTTGCGTCGGAATAAAATACAAGAGGCACAATACCGACTTAAGTATCAAAAGACTCACTCTTCTTACTGACTATGTTTGGAACTATTCCTGTGACACTTGTTATAGATTCCGATGCTTCACTTCAGGTTTACTGTATCCCTTGGACCTTCTTATTGACGATGAAACACAGAAATTGCATCGGAATAAAATAGGAAAGGCACAACGCCAACATTGTTCAAGAAGATTGACTCTTCTTACTGTCTATGTTTCGAACCATTCCTGTGACGCGAGTTACAGATTCCGATGCTTCACTTCAGGTTTACTGTATCCGTCTGACCTTCTTATTGACGATGAAACACAGAAATTGCATCGGAATTAAATAGAAAAGGCACAATAATGACTTAAGTACAAGAAGGCAGACTCTCCTTACTGGCTATGCTTTGAACTATTCCTGTGACACTAATTATAGATTCCGATGCTTCCCTTCAGGTTTACTGTATCCCTTTGACCTTCTTATTGTCGATGAAACACAGAAATTGCATCTGAATTAAATAGAAAAGGCACAATGCCGACTTAAGTACAAGAAGACTGACTCTTCCTACTGTCTGTGTTTTGAACCATTCCTGTGACGCGAGTTACAGATTCCGATGCTTCACTTCAGTTTTACTGTATTCCTCTGACCTTCTTATTGACGATGAAACACAGAAATTGCATCGGAATTAAATAGAAAAGGCACTATGCCGACTTAAGTACAAGAAGACTGACTCTTCCTACTGTCTATGTTTTGAAACATTCCTGAGACACTAGTTATAGATTCCGATACTTCACTTCCGGTTTACTGTATCCCTTGGACCTCCTTATTGACGATGAAACACAGAAATTGCATCGGAATAAAATTGAAAAGGCACAATGCCGACTTAAGTACAAGAAGACTGACTCTTCCTACTGCCTATATTTTGATTCATTCCTGTGACACTAGTTATAGATTCCGATGCTTCACTTCAGGTTTACTGTATCCCTCGGACCTTCTTTTTGACGATGAAACACAGAAATTGCATCGGAATTAAATACAAAAGGCACAATGCCGACTTAAGTACAAGAAGACTGACTCTTCTTAGTGTCTATGTTTTGAACCATTCCTGTGACACTAGTTATAGATTCCGATGCTTCACTTCAGGTTTACTGTATCCCTTGGAGCTTCGTAATTACGATGAAACACAGAAATTGCATCAGAATTAAATACAAAAGGCACAATGCCGACTTAAGTACAAGAAGACTGACTCTTCTTACTGACTATGTTTTGAAACACTCCTGTGACACTAGTTATAGATTCCGATGCTTCACATCAGGGTTACTCTATCCCTAGGACCTTCTTATTGACAAAGAAACACAGAAATTGCATCGGAACTAAATACAAAAGGCACAATGCCGACTTAAGTACAAGAAGACTGACTCTTCCTACTGTCTATGTTTTGAACGATTCCTGTGACATTAGTTATGGATTCCGATGCTTCACTTCAGATTCACTGTATCCTTTGGACCTTGTTCTTGGCGACGAAACACAGAAATTGCATCGGAATTAAATAGAAAAGGCACAATGCCGACTTAAGTACAAGAAGACTGACTCTTCTTAGTGTCTATGCTTTGAACCATTCTTGTGACGGAAGTTACAGATTCCGAAGCTTCACTTCAGGTTTACTGTATACCTCTGACCTTCTTATTGACGATGAAACACAGAAATTGCATCGGAATGAAATAGAAAAGGCACAATAATGACTTAAGTACAAGAAGACAGACTCTCCTTACTGGCTATGATTTGAACTATTCCTGTGACACTAGTTATAGATTCCGATGCTTCACTTCAGGTTTACTGTATCCCTTTGACCTTCTTATTGTCGATGAAACACAGAATTTGCATCGGAATTAAATAGAAAAGACACAATGCCGACTCAAGTACAAGAAGACTGAGTCTTCCTACTGTCTATGCTTTGAACCCTTCCTGTGACACTAGTTATAGATTCCGATGCTTCACTTCAGGTTTACTGTATCCCTCCGACCTTCTTTTTGACGATGAAACACAGAAATTGCATCGGAGTTAAATACAAAAGACACAATGCCGACTTAAGTACAATAAGACTGACTCTTCTTAGTGTCTATGTTTTGAACAATTCCTGTGACACTAGTTATAGATTCCGATGCTTCACCTCAGGTTTACTGTATCCCTTGGACCTTCGTAATTACGATGAAACACAGAAATTGCATCGGAATTAAATACAAAAGGCACAATGCCGACTTCAGTACAAGAAGACTGACTCTTCTTACTGACTATAATTTGAACCATTCCTGTGACACTAGTTATGGATTCCGATGCTTCATTTCAGGTTTACTGTTTCCCTTGGATCTTCTTATTGCCTATGAAACACAGATAGTGCACCGGAGTTAAACACAAAAGCACAATGCCGACATAAGTACAAGAAGACTGACTCTTCCTACTGTCTATGTTTTTGAACCATTCCTGTGACACTAGTTATAGATTCCGATGCTTCACTTCAGGTTTACTGTATCCCTAGACCTTCTTTTTGACGATGAAACACAGAAATTGCATCGGAATTAAATAGAAAAAGCACAATGCCGACTGAAGTACAAGAAGACTGACTCTTCGTACTGACTATGTTTTGAACCATTCCTGTGACACTAGTTATAGATTCCGATGCTTCACTTTAGGTTTACTGTATCCCTTGGCCCTTCTTATTGACTATGAAACACAGAAATTGCATCGGAATTAAACAGAAAAGGCACAATACCGATTTAAGTACAAGAAGACTGACTCTTCCTACTGTCTAAGATTTGAACCATTCCTGTGACACTAGTAATAGATTCCAAAGCTTCACTTCAGGTTTACTGTATCCCTCTGACCTTCTTTTTGACGATGAAACACCGAAATTGCATCGGAATTAAATAGAAAAGGCACAATGCTGACTTAAGTACAAGAAGACTGACTCATCCTACTGTCTATGTTTTGAACCACTCCTGTGACACTAGTTATAGATTCCGATGCTTCACTTCAGGTTTACTGTATCCCTTGGACCTTCTTATTGACTATGAAACACAGAAATTGCATCGGAATTAAATAGAAAAGGCACAATGCCGACTTAAGTACAAGAAGACTGACTCTTCGTACTGACTATGTTTTGAACCATTCCTGTGACACTAATTATAGATTCCGATGATTCACTTCAGGTTTACTGTATCCCTTGAACGTTCTTATTGACGATGAAACACGGAAATTGCATCGGAATTAAATACAAAAGGCACAATACTGACTTAAGTATCAGAAGACTCACTCTTCTTACTGACTATGTTTGGAACTATTCCTGTGACACTAGTTATAGATTCCGATGCTTCACTTCAGGTTTACTGTATCCTTTGGACCTTGTTCTTGGCGACGAAACACAGAAATTGCATCGGAATTAAATAGAAAAGGCACAATGCCGACTTAAGTACAAGAAGACTGACTCTTCGTACTGACTATGTTTTGAACCATTCCTGTGACACTAGTTATAGATTCCGATGCTTCACTTCAGGTTTACTGTATCCCTTGGACCTTCTTATTGACGCTTAAACACAGAAATTGCATTGGAATTAATTAGGAAAGGCACAATCCCGACTTAATTACAAGAAGACTGACTCTTCTTACTGTCTATGATTTGAACCATTCCTGTGACGCGAGTTACAGATTCCGATGCTTCACTTCAGCTTTACTGTATCCCTCTGACCTTCTTATTGACGATGAAGCACAGAAATTGCATCGGAATTAAATAGAAAAGGCACAATGCCGACTTAAGTACAAGAAGACTGACTCTTCCTACTGTCTATGATTTGAACCATTCCTGTGACACTAGTAATAGATTCCGATGCTTCACTTTAGGTTTACTGTATCCCTTGGACCTTCTTATTGACGTTGAAACACAGAATTTGCGTCGGAATAAAATACAAGTGGCACAATACCGACTTAAGTATCAAAAGACTCACTCTTCTTACTGACTATGTTTGGAACTATTCCTGTGACACTTGTTATAGATTCCGATGCTTCACTTCAGGTTTACTGTATCCCTTGGACCTTCTTATTGACGATGAAACACAGAAATTGCATCGGAATAAAATAGGAAAGGCACAACGCCGACATTGTTCAAGAAGATTGACTCTTCTTACTGTCTATGTTTCGAACCATTCCTGTGACGCGAGTTACAGATTCCGATGCTTCACTTCAGGTTTACTGTATCCGTCTGACCTTCTTATTGACGATGAAACACAGAAATTGCATCGGAATTAAATAGAAAAGGCACAATGCCGACTTAAGTACAAGAAGACTGACTCTTCCTTCTGTCTATGTTTTGAACCATTCCTGTGACACTAGTTATAGATTCCGATGCTTCACTTTAGGTATACTGTATCCCTTGGATTTTCTTATTGACTATGAAACACAGAAATTGCATCGGAATTAAATAGAAATGGCACAATGCCGACTTAAGTACAAGAAGACTGACTCTTCCTACTGTCTATGATTTAAACCATTCCTGTGACACTAGTTATAGATTCCGATGCTTCACTTCAGGTTTACTGTATCCCTCCGACCTTCTTTTTGACGATGAAACACAGAAATTTCATCGGAATTAAATACATAAGGTACAATGCCGTCTTAAGTACAAGCAGACTGACCCTTCTTAGTGTCTATGTTTGAACCATTCCTGTGACGCTAGTTACAGATTCCGATGCTTCACTTACGGTTTACTGTATCCCTTGGATTTACTTATTGACGATGAAACACAGAAATTGCATCGGAATTAAATACAATAGGCACAATGCCGACTTAAGTAAAAGAAGACTGACTCTTCTTACTGACTATGTGTTGAACCATTCCTCTGACAATAGTTAGAGATTCCGATGCTTCACTTCAGGTTTACTGTATCCCTCTGACCTTCTTGTTGACGATGAAACACAGTTATTGCATAGGAATTAAATTGAAAGGGGCACAAAGCCGACTTAAGTACAAGAAGACTGACTCTTCTTACTGTCTATGTTTTGAACCATTCCTGTGACACTAGTTATAGATACCGATGCTCCACTTCAAGTTTACTGTATCCCTTGGACCTTGTAATTGACGCTGAAACACAGATAGTGCATCGGACTTAAATACAAAAGGCACAATGCGGACTTACGTACAAGAAGACTGACTCTTCTTACTGACTATGCTTTAAACCATTCCTGTGACACTACTTATAGTTTCCGATGCTTCTCTTCAGGTTTACTGCATCCCCTGGACCTTCGTATAGACGATGAAACACAGAAATTGCGTCGGAATAACATACAAAAGGCACAATGCCGACGTAAGTACAAGAAGACTGACTCCTCTTACTGACCATGTTTTGAACCATTCCTGTGATACTAGTTATAGATTCCGATGCTTCACTTCAGGTTTACTGTATCCCTCTGACCTTCTTATTGACGATGAAACACAGAAATTGCATCGGAATTAAATACAAAAGGCACAATGTCGACTTAAGTACAAGAAGACAGACTCTTCTTACTGTCTATGATTTGAACCATTCCTGTGACACTTGTTATAGATTCCGATGCTTCACTTCAGGTTTACAGTATCCCTTGGACCTTCTTATTGACGATGAAACACAGAAATTACATCGGAATTAAATTGAAAAGGTACAATGCCGACTTAAGTACAAGAAGACTGACCCTTCTTACTGTCTATGTTCAGAACCATTCATGTGACACTAGTTATAGATTCCGATGCTTCACTTCAGGTTTACTGTATCCCTATGACCTTCTTATTGACGATGAAACACAGAAATTAAATCGGAATTAAATAAAAAAGGCACAATGCCGGCTTAAGTACAAGAAGACTGACTCTTCGTACTGACTATGGTTTGAAAAATTCCTGTGACACTAGTTATAGATTCCGATGTTTCACTTCAGGTTTACTGTATCCCTTGGACCTTCTCATTGACGATGAAACACAGAAATAGCATAGGAATTAAATACAAAAGGCACAATACCGACATAAGTACAAGAAGACTGACTCTTCTTATTGACTATGTTTGGAACCATTCCTGTGACACTAGTTATAGATTCCGATGCTTCACTTCAGGTTTACTGTATCCCTCTGACCTTCTTATTGACGATGAAACACAGATATTGCATCAGAATTAAATAGAAAAGGCACAATAATGACTTAAGTACAAGAAGACAGACTCTCCTTACTGGCTATGTTTTGAACTATTCCTGTGACACTAGTTATAGATTAGGATGCTTCACTTCAGGTTTACTGTATCCCTTTGACCTTCTTATTGTCGATGAAACACAGAAATTGCATCGGAATTAAATAAAAAAGACACAATGCCGACTCAAGTACAAGAAGACTGAGTCTTCCTACTGTCTATGCTTTGAACCCTTCCTGTGACACTAGTTATAGATTCCGATGCTTCACTTCAGGTTTACTGTATCCCTCCGACCTTCTTTTTGACGATGAAACACAGAAATGGCATCGGAGTTAAATACAAAAGACACAATGCCGACTTAAGTACAATAAGACTGACTCTTCTTAGTGTCTATGTTTTGAACCATTCCTGTGACACTAGTTATAGATTCCGATGCTTCACTTCAGCTTTACTGTATCCCTTGGACCTTCGTAATTACGATGAAACACAGAAATTGCATCGGAATGAAATACAAAAGGCAAAATGCCGACTTCAGTACAAGAAGACTGACTCTTCTTACTGACTATGTTTTGAACCATTCCTGTGACACTAGTTATGGATTCCGATGCTTCATTTCAGGTTTACTGTTTCCCTTGGATCTTCTTATTGACTATGAAACACATATAGTGCATCGGAGTTAAACACAAAAGGCACAATGCCGACATAAGTACAAGAAGACTGACTCTTCCTACTGTCTATGTTTTGAACCATTCCTGTGACACTAGTTATAGATTCCCATGCTTCACTTCAGGTTTACTTTATCCCTAGACCTTCTTTTTGACGATGAAACACAGAAATTGCATCGGAATTAAATAGAAAAAGCACAATGCCGACTGAAGTACAAGAAGACTGACTCTTCTTTCTGACTATGCTTTTGAACAATTCCTGTGACACTAGTTATAGATTCCGATGCGTCACTTCAGGTTTACTGTATCCCACTGACCTTCTTATTGACGACGAAACACAGAAATTGCATCGGAATTAAATACAAAAGGCACAATGCCGACTTAAGTACAAGAAGACAGACTCTTCTTACTGTCTATGTTTTGAACCGTTCCTGTGACACTAGTTATAGATTCCGATGCTTCACTTCAGGTTTACAGTATCCCTTGGACCTTCTTATTAACGATGAAACACAGAAATTGCATCGGAATTAAATAGAAAAGGCACAAAGCCGACTTAAGTACAAGAAGACTGACTCTTCTTTCTGACTATGATTTGAACCTTTCCTGTGACACTAGTTATTGATTCCGATGCTTCACTTCAGGTTTAGTGTATCCCTCTGACCTTCTTATTGACGATGAAACACAGAAATAGCATCGGAATTAAATAGAAATGGCACAATGCCGACTTAAGTACAAGAAGACTGACTCTTCTTTCTGACTATGCCTTTGAACAATTCCTGTGACACTAGTTATAGATTCCGATGCTTCACTTCAGGTTTATTGTATACCTCTGACCCCCTTATTGACTATGAAACACAGAAATTGCATCGCAATCAAATAGAAAAGGCACAATGCCGACTGAAGTACAAGAAGACT
The DNA here is from genome assembly GCF_021461385.2 of Schistocerca piceifrons. Classification (NCBI taxonomy): domain Eukaryota; kingdom Metazoa; phylum Arthropoda; class Insecta; order Orthoptera; family Acrididae; genus Schistocerca; species Schistocerca piceifrons. The sequence continues at coordinate 581,603 of NC_060142.1, read as the reverse complement.
GACTCTTCTTACTTTCTATGTTTTGAACCATTCCTGTGACGTTAGTAACACATTCCGATGCTTCACTTCAGGTTTACTGTATCCCTTGGACCTTCTTATTGACGATGAAACACAGAATTTGCATCGGAATTAAATAGAAAAGACACAATGCCGACTTAAGTACAAGAAGACTGACTTTTGCTACTGTCTATGTTATGAACCATTCCTGTGACTCTAGTTATAGATTCCGATGCTTCACTTCAGGTTTCCTGTATCCCTTGGTCCTTCTTATTGACGATGAAACACAGAAATTGCATCGGAATTAAATACAAAAGGCACAATGCCGTCTTAAGTACAAGAAGACTGACCCTTCATACTGTCTATGTTCTGAACCATTCCTGTGACACTAGTTATAGATTCCGATGCTTCACTTCAGGTTTACTGTATCCCTCTTACCTTCTTATTGACGATGAAACACAGAAATTGCATCGGAATTAAATACAAAAGGCACAATGCCGACTTAAGTACAAGAAGACTGACTCTGCTTCCTGATTATGTTATGAACCATACCTGTGACACTAGTTATAGATTCCGAAGCTTCACTTCAGGTTTACTGTATCTCCTGGACCTTCTTATTGACGATGAAACACAGAAATTGCATCAAAATTAAATACAAAAGGCACAATGCCGACTTAAGTACAAGAAAACTGACTCTTCATACTGACTGTTTTGAAACATTCCTGTGACACTAGTTATAGATTCCGAAGCTTCACTTCAGATTTACTGTATCTCTTGGACCTTCTTATTGACGATGAAACACAGAAATTGCATCGTAATTAAATACAAAATACACAATGCCGACTTAAGTACAAGAAGACTGACTCTTCTTTCTGACTATGCTTTGAACCATTCCTGTGTCACTAGTTATAGATTCCGATGCTTCACTTCAGGTTTACTGTATCCCACTGACTTTCTTACTGACGATGAACCACAGAAATTGCATCGGAATTAAATAGAAAAAGCACAATGCAGACTTAAGTACATGAAGACTGACTCTTCTTACTGATTATGTTTCTAACCATTCTTGTGACACTAGTTATAGATTCCGATGCTTCACTTCAGTTTTACTGTATCCCTTGGACCTTCTTATTGACGATGAAACACAGAAATTGCATCGGAATTAAATACAAAAGGCACAATGCCGAATTAAGTACAAGAAGACTGACCCTTCCTACTGTCTATGTTTTGAACCATTCCTGTGACACTAGTTGTAGATTCCGATGCTTCACTTCAGGTTTACTGTATCCCTCTGACCTTCTTATTGACGATGAAACACAGAAATTGCATCAAAATTAAATACAAAAGGCACAATGCCGACTTAAGTACAAGAAGACTGACTCTTCATACTGACTGTTTTGAAACATTCCTGTGACACTAGTTATAGATTCCGAAGCTTCACTTCAGATTTACTGTATCTCTTGGACCTTCTTATTGACGATGAAACACAGAAATTGCATCGTAATTAAATACAAAATACACAATGCCGACTTAAGTACAAGAAGACTGACTCTTCTTTCTGACTATGCTTTGAACCATTCCTGTGACACTAGTTATAGATTCCGATGCGTCACTACATCTTTACTGTATCCCTCTGACCTTCTTATTGACGATGAAACACAAAAATTGCATCGGAATTAAATACAAACGGCACAATGCCGACTTAAGTGCAAGAAGACAGACTCTTCTTACTGTCTATGTTTTGAACCATTCCTGTGACGGTAGTTACAGATTCCGATGCTTCACTTCAGGTTTACTGTATCCCTTGGACCTTCTTATTGACGATGAACCACAGATATTGCGTCGAAATTAAACAGAAAAGGCACAATGCCGACTTAAGTACAAGAAGACTGGCTCTTCCTACTGTCTATGTTTTGAACCATTCCTGTGACACTAGTTATAGATTCCGATGCTTCACTTCAGGTTTACTGTATCCCTCTGACTTTCTTATTGACGACGAAACACAAAAATTGCATCGGAATTAAATAAAAAAGGCACAATGCTGACTTAAGTACAAGGAGACTGACTCTTCTTTCTGATTATGTTTTGAACTATTCCTAAGACACTAGTTATAGATTCCGATGCTTCACTTCAGGTTTACTGTATCCCTCTGACTTTCTTATTGATGATGAAACACAGAAATTGCATCGGAATTAAATAGAAAAGGCACAATGCCAACTTAAGTACAAGAAGACTGACTCTTCCTACTGTCTATGATTTGAACCATTCCTGATACACTAGTTATAGATTCCGATGCTTCACTTCAGGTATATTGTAACCCTCTGACCTTCTTATTGACGATGGGACACAGAAATTGCATCGAAATTAAATACTAAAGGCACAATGCCGACTTAAGTACAAGAAGACCGACTCTTTTTACTGACTGCTTTGAACCATTCCTGTGACACTAGTTATAGATTCCAATGCTTCACTTCATGTTTACTGTATCCCTCTGACGTTCTTATTGACGATGAACCACAGAAATTGCATCGGAATTAAATAGAAAAAGCACAATGCTGACTTAAGTACATGAAGACTGACTCTTCTTACTGATTATGTTTGGAAACATTCCCGTGACACTAGTTATAGATTCCGATGCTTCACTTCAGGTTTACTGTATCCCTCTTACCTTCTTATTGACGATGATACACCGATATAGCATCGCAATTAAATAGAAAAGGCACAATGCCGACTTAAGTACAAGAAGACTGACTTCTCTTACTGTCTATGTTTTGAACCATTCCTGTGACACTAGTTATAGATTCCGATGTTTTACTTCAGTTTTACTGTATCCCTTGGACCTTCGTATTGACGATGAAACACAGATATTGCATCGGAATTAAATAGAAATGCACAATGCCGACTTAAGTACAAGAAGACTGACTCTTCTTACTGTCTATGTTTTGAACCATTCCTGTTACACTAGTTATAGATTCCGATGCTTCACTTCACGTTTACTGTATCCCTCTGACCTTCTTATTGACGATGGAACACAGAAATTGCATCGAAATTAAATACAAAAGGCACAATGTCGACTTAAGTACAAGAAGACTGACCCTTCTTACTGACTGTTTTGAACCATTCCTGTGACACTAGTTATATATTCCGATGCTTCACTTCACGTTTACTGTATCCCTCTGACCTTCTCATTGACGATGAAACACAGAAATTGCATCGGAATTAAATAAAAATGGCACAATGCAGACTTAAGTTCAAGGAGACTGACTCTTCTTTCTGATTATGTTTTTAACCATTCCTGTGACACTAGTTATAGATTCCGATGCTTCACTTCAGGTTTACTGTATCCCACTGACCTTCTTACTGACTATGAACCACAGAAATTGCATCGGAATTAAATAGAAAAAGCACAATGCAGACTTAAGTACAAGATGACTGACTCTTCTTACTGATTATGTTTGGAACCATTCCTGTGACACTAGTTATAGATTCCGATGCTTCACTTCAGTTTTACTGTATCCCTTGGACCTTCTTATTGACGATGAAACACAGATATTGCATCGAAATTAAATAGAAAAGGCAAAATGCCGACTTAAGTACAAGAAGACTGACTCTTCCTACTGTCTATGTTTTGAACCATTCCTGTGACACTAGTTACAGATTCTGATGCTTCACGTCAGGTTTACTGTATCCCTCTGACCTTCTTATTGACGATGAAACTCAGAAATTGCATCGGAATTAAGTACAAAAGGCACAATGCCGACTTAAGTACAAGAAGACTGACCCTTCCTACTGTCTATGTTTTGAACCATTCCTGTGACACTAGTTACAGATTCTGATGCTTCACGTCAGGTTTACTGTATCCCTCTGACCTTCTTATTGACGATGATACACCGATATAGCATCGCAATTAAATAGAAAAGGCACAATGCCGACTTAAGTACAAGAAGACTGACTTCTCTTACTGTCTATGTTTTGAACCAATCCTGTGACACTAGTTATAGATTCCGATGTTTTACTTCAGTTTTACTGTATCCCTTGGACCTTCGTATTGACGATGAAACACAGATATTGCATCGGAATTAAATAGAAATGCACAATGCCGACTTAAGTGCAAGAAGACTGACTCTTCATACTGACTGTTTTGAAACATTCCTGTGACACTAGTTATAGATTCCGAAGCTTCACTTCAGATTTACTGTATCTCTTGGACCTTCTTATTGACGATGAAACACAGAAATTGCATCGTAATTAAATACAAAATACACAATGCCGACTTAAGTACTAGAAGACTGACTCTTCTTTCTGACTATGCTTTGAACCATTCCTGTGTCACTAGTTATAGATTCCGATGCTTCACTTCAGGTTTACTGTATCCCACTGACCTTCTTACTGACTATGAACCACAGAAATTGCATCGGAATTAAATAGAAAAAGCACAATGCAGACTTAAGTACATGATGACTGACTCTTCTTACTGATTATGTTTGGAACCATTCCTGTGACACTAGTTATAGATTCCGATGCTTCACTTCAGTTTTACTGTATCCCTTGGACCTTCTTATTGACGATGAAACACAGATATTGCATCGTAATTAAATACAAAAGGCACAATGCCGACTTAAGTACAAGATGACTGACCCTTCTTACTGTCTATGTTTTGAACCATTCCTGTGACACTAGTTATAGATTCCGATGCGTCACTACATCTTTACTGTATCCCTCTGACCTTCTTATTGACGATGAAACACAAAAATTGCATCGGAATTAAATACAAACGGCACAATGCCGAGTTAAGTGCAAGAAGACTGACTCTTCTTACTGTCTATGTTTTGAACCATTCCTGTGACGGTAGTTACAGATTCCGATGCTTCACTTCAGGTTTACTGTATCCCTTGGTACTTCTTATTGACGATGAAACACAGATATTGCATCGAAATTAAATAGAAAAGGCAAAATGCCGACTTAAGTACAAGAAGACTGACTCTTCCTACTGTCTATGTTTTGAACCATTCCTGTGACACTAGTCACAGATTCTGATGCTTCACGTCAGGTTTACTGTATCCCTCTGACCTTCTTATTGACGATGAAACTCAGAAATTGCATCGGAATTAAGTACAAAAGGCACAATGCCGACTTAAGTACAAGAAGACTGACCCTTCCTACTGTCTATGTTTTGAACCATTCCTGTGACACTAGTTATAGATTCCGATGCTTCACTTCAGGTTTACTGTATCCCTTGGACCATCTTATTGACAATGAAACACAGAAATTGCATCGGAATTATAAAACAACAGGCACAATGCCGACTTAAGTACAAGAAGACTAACTCTTCTTACAGACTATGATTTGAAACATTCCTGTGACACTAGTTATACATTCCGATGCCTCACTTCAGGTTTACTGTATCCCTCTGACCTTCTCATTGACGATGAAACACTGAAATTGCATCGGAATTAAATAAAAAAGGCACAATGCTGACTTAAGTACAAGGAGACTGACTCTTCTTTCTGATTATGTTTTGAACCATTCCTGTGACACTAGTTATAGATTCCGATGCTTCACTTCAGGTTTACTGTATCCCTCTGACTTTCTTATTGACGATGAAACACAGAAATTGCATCGGAATTAAATAGAAAAGGCACAATGCCGACTTAAGTACAAGAAGACTGACTCTTCCTACTGTCTTTGTTTTGAACCATTCCTGAGACACTAGTTATAGATTCCGATGCTGCACTTCAGGTATATTGTAACCCTCTGACCTTCTTATTTACGATGGAACACAGAAATTGCATCGAAATGAAATACAAAAGGCACAATGCCGACTTAAGTACAAGAAGACTGACTCTTTTTACTGACTGTTTGGAACCATTCCTGTCACACTAGTTATAGATTCCGATGCTTCACTTCATGTTTACTGTATCCCTCTGACGTTCTTATTGACGATGAAGCACTGAAATTGCATCGGAATTAAATACAAACGGCACAATGCCGACTTAAGTACAAGAAGACTGACTCTTCTTAGTGTCTATGCTTTGAACCATTCTTGTGACGGTAGTTACAGATTCCGAAGCTTCACTTTTGGTTTACTGTATCCCTCTTACCTTCTTATTGACGATGAAACTCAGAAATTGCATCGGAATTAAATAGAAAATGCACAATAATGACTTAAGTACAAGAAGACAGACTCACCTTACTGGCTATGTTTTGAACTATTCCTGTGACACTAGTTATAGATTCCGATGCTTCACTTCAGGTTTACTGTATTTCTCTGACCTTCTTATTGACGATGAAACACAGAAATTGCATCGGAATTAAATAGAAAAGGCACTATACCGACTTAAGTACAAGAAGACTGACTCTTCCTACTGGCTATGTTTTGAACCATTCCTGTGACACTAGTTATAGATTCCGATACTTCACTTCAGGTTTACTGTACCCCTTGGACCTCCTTATTGACGATGAAAGACAGAAATTGCATCGGAATTAAATAGAAAAGGCACAATGCCGACTTAAGTACAAGGAGACTGACTCTTCCTACTGTCTATATTTGATTCATTCCTGAGACACTAGTTATAGATTCCGATGCTTCACTTCAGGTTTACTGTATCCCTCTGACCTTCATTTTGACGATGAAACACAGAAATTGCGTCGGAATTAAATAGAAAAGGCACAATGCCGACTCAAGTACAAGAAGACTGACTCTTCCTACTGTCTATGTTTTGATCCCTTCCTGTGACACTAGTTATAGATTCCGATGCTTCACTTCAGGTTTACTGTATCCCTCTGACCTTCTTTTTGACGATGAAACACAGAAATTGCATCGGAATTAAATACAAAAGACACAATGCCGACTTAAGTACAAGTAGACTGACTCTTCTTAGTGTCTATGTTTTGAACCGTTCCTGTGACACTAGTTATAGATTCCGATGCTTCACTTCAGGTTCACTGTATCCCTTGGACCTCCATAATTACGATGAAACACAGAAATTGCATCGGAATTAAATACAAAAGACACAATGCCGACTTAAGTACAACAAGACTGACTCTTCTTACTGACTATGTTTTGAACCATTCCTGTGACACTAGTTATGGATTCCGATGCTTCATTTCAGGTTTACTGTTTCCCTTGGTTCTTCTTATTGACTATGAAACTCAGGTAGTGCATCGGAGTGAAACACAAAAGGCACAGTGCCGACTTAAGTACAAGAAGACTGACTTTTCCTACTGTCTATGTTTTGTATCATTCCTGTGACACTAGTTATAGATTCCGATGCTTCACTTCAGGATTACTGTATCCCTAGACCTTCATTTTGACGATGAAACACAGAAATTGCATCGGAATTAAATAGAAAATGCACAATGCCGACTGAAGTACAAGAAGACTGACTCTTCTTACTGTCTATGCTTTGAACTATTCCTGTGACACTAGTTATAGTTTCCGATGCGTCACTTCAGGTTTACTGTATCCCTTGGACCTTCTTATTGACGATGAAACACAGATATTGCATCGAAATTAAATAGAAGAGGCACAATGCCGAATTAAGTACAAGAAGACTGACTCTTCCTACTGTCTATGCTTTGAACCATTCCTGTGACACTAGTTATAGATTCCGATGCGTCACTACATCTTTACTGTATCCCTCTGACCTTCTTATTGACGATGAAACACAAAAATTGCATCGGAATTAAATACAAATGCACAATGCCGGCATAAGTGCAAGAAGACTGACTCTTCTTACTGTCTATGTTTTGAACCATTCCTGTGACGGTAGTTACAGATTCCGATGCTTCACTTCAGGTTTACTGTATCCCTCTGACCTTCTTATTGACGATGGAACACAGAAATTGCATCGAAATTAAATACAAAAGGCACAATGTCGACTTAAGTACAACAAGACTGACCCTTCTTACTGACTGTTTTGAACCATTCCTGTGACACTAGTTATATATTCCGATGCTTCACTTCAGGTTTACTGTATCCCTCTGACTTTCTTATTGACGACGAAACACAAAAATTGCATCGGAATTAAATAAAAAAGGCACAATGCTGACTTAAGTACAAGGAGACTGACTCTTCTTTCTGATTATGTTTTGAACTATTCCTAAGACTCTAGTTATAGATTCCGATGCTTCACTTCAGGTTTACTGTATCCCTCTGACTTTCTTATTGATGATGAAACACAGAAATTGCATCGGAATTAAATAGAAAAGGCACAATGCCAACTTAAGTACAAGAAGACTGACTCTTCCTACTGTCTATGATTTGAACCATTCCTGATACACTAGTTATAGATTCCGATGCTTCACTTCAGGTATATTGTAACCCTCTGACCTTCTTATTGACGATGGGACACAGAAGTTGCATCGAAATTAAATACTAAAGGCACAATGCCGACTTAAGTACAAGAAGACCGACTCTTTTTACTGACTGCTTTGAACCATTCCTGTGACACTAGTTATAGATTCCAATGCTTCACTTCATGTTTACTGTATCCCTCTGACGTTCTTATTGACGATGAACCACAGAAATTGCATCGGAATTAAATAGAAAAAGCACAATGCTGACTTAAGTACATGAAGACTGACTCTTCTTACTGATTATGTTTGGAAACATTCCCGTGACACTAGTTATAGATTCCGATGCTTCACTTCAGGTTTACTGTATCCCTCTTACCTTCTTATTGACGATGATACACCGATATAGCATCGCAATTAAATAGAAAAGGCACAATGCCGACTTAAGTACAAGAAGACTGACTTCTCTTACTGTCTATGTTTTGAACCATTCCTGTGACACTAGTTATAGATTCCGATGTTTTACTTCAGTTTTACTGTATCCCTTGGACCTTCGTATTGACGATGAAACACAGATATTGCATCGGAATTAAATAGAAATGCACAATGCCGACTTAAGTACAAGAAGACTGACTCTTCTTAATGTCTATGTTTTGAACCATTCCTGTGACACTAGTTATAGATTCCGATGCTTCACTTCACGTTTACTGTATCCCTCTGACCTTCTTATTGACGATGGAACACAGAAATTGCATCGAAATTAAATACAAAAGGCACAATGTCGACTTAAGTACAAGAAGACTGACCCTTCTTACTGACTGTTTTGAACCATTCCTGTGACACTAGTTATATATTCCGATGCTTCACTTCAGTTTACTGTATCCCTCTGACCTTCTCATTGACGATGAAACACAGAAATTGCATCGGAATTAAATAAAAATGGCACAATGCCGACTTAAGTTCAAGGAGACTGACTCTTCTTTCTGATTATGTTTTTAACCATTCCTGTGACACTAGTTATAGATTCCGATGCTTCACTTCAGGTTTACTGTATCCCACTGACCTTCTTACTGACTATGAACCACAGAAATTGCATCGGAATTAAATAGAAAAAGCACAATGCAGACTTAAGTACATGATGACTGACTCTTCTTACTGATTATGATTGGAACCATTCCTGTGACACTAGTTATAGATTCCGATGCTTCACTTCAGTTTTACTGTATCCCTTGGACCTTCTTATTGACGATGAAACACAGATATTGCATCGAAATTAAATAGAAAAGGCAAAATGCCGACTTAAGTACAAGAAGACTGACTCTTCCTACTGTCTATGTTTTGAACCATTCCTGTGACACTAGTTACAGATTCTGATGCTTCACGTCAGGTTTACTGTATCCCTCTGACCTTCTTATTGACGATGAAACTCAGAAATTGCATCGGAATTAAGTACAAAAGGCACAATGCCGACTTAAGTACAAGAAGACTGACCCTTCCTACTGTCTATGTTTTGAACCATTCCTGTGACACTAGTTACAGATTCTGATGCTTCACGTCAGATTTACTGTATCCCTCTGACCTTCTTATTGACGATGATACACCGATATAGCATCGCAATTAAATAGAAAAGGCACAATGCCGACTTAAGTACAAGAAGACTGACTTCTCTTACTGTCTATGTTTTGAACCATTCCTGTGACACTAGTTATAGATTCCGATGTTTTACTTCAGTTTTACTGTATCCCTTGGACCTTCGTATTGACGATGAAACACAGATATTGCATCGGAATTAAATAGAAATGCACAATGCCGACTTAAGTGCAAGAAGACTGACTCTTCATACTGACTGTTTTGAAACATTCCTGTGACACTAGTTATAGATTCCGAAGCTTCACTTCAGATTTACTGTATCTCTTGGACCTTCTTATTGACGATGAAACACAGAAATTGCATCGTAATTAAATACAAAATACACAATGCCGACTTAAGTACTAGAAGACTGACTCTTCTTTCTGACTATGCTTTGAACCATTCCTGTGTCACTAGTTATAGATTCCGATGCTTCACTTCAGGTTTACTGTATCCCACTGACCTTCTTACTGACTATGAACCACAGAAATTGCATCGGAATTAAATAGAAAAAGCACAATGCAGACTTAAGTACATGATGACTGACTCTTCTTACTGATTATGTTTGGAACCATTCCTGTGACACTAGTTATAGATTCCGATGCTTCACTTCAGTTTTACTGTATCCCTTGGACCTTCTTATTGACGATGAAACACAGATATTGCATCGTAATTAAATACAAAAGGCACAATGCCGACTTAAGTACAAGATGACTGACCCTTCTTACTGTCTATGTTTTGAACCATTCCTGTGACACTAGTTATAGATTCCGATGCGTCACTACATCTTTACTGTATCCCTCTGACCTTCTTATTGACGATGAAACACAAAAATTGTATCGGAATTAAATACAAACGGCACAATGCCGAGTTAAGTGCAAGAAGACTGACTCTTCTTACTGTCTATGTTTTGAACCATTCCTGTGACGGTAGTTACAGATTCCGATGCTTCACTTCAGGTTTACTGTATACCTTGGACCTTCTTATTGACGATGAAACACAGATATTGCATCGAAATTAAATAGAAAAGGCAAAATGCCGACTTAAGTACAAGAAGACTGACTCTTCCTACTGTCTATGTTTTGAACCATTCCTGTGACACTAGTTACAGATTCTGATGCTTCACGTCAGGTTTACTGTATCCCTCTGACCTTCTTATTGACGATGAAACTCAGAAATTGCATCGGAATTAAGTACAAAAGGCACAATGCCGACTTAAGTACAAGAAGACTGACCCTTCCTACTGTCTATGTTTTGAACCATTCCTGTGACACTAGTTATAGATTCCGATGCTTCACTTCAGGTTTACTGTATCCCTTGGACCTTCTTATTGACAATGAAACACAGAAATTGCATCGGAATTATAAAACAACAGGCACAATGCCGACTTAAGTACAAGAAGACTAACTCTTCTTACAGACTATGATTTGAAACATTCCTGTGACACTAGTTATACATTCCGATGCCTCACTTCAGGTTTACTGTATCCCTCTGACCTTCTCATTGACGATGAAACACTGAAATTGCATCGGAATTAAATAAAAAAGGCACAATGCTGACTTAAGTACAAGGAGACTGACTCTTCTTTCTGATTATGTTTTGAACCATTCCTGTGACACTAGTTATAGATTCCGATGCTTCACTTCAGGTTTACTGTATCCCTCTGACTTTCTTATTGACGATGAAACACAGAAATTGCATCGGAATTAAATAGAAAAGGCACAATGCCGACTTAAGTACAAGAAGACTGACTCTTCCTACTGTCTATGTTTTGAACCATTCCTGAGACACTAGTTATAGATTCCGATGCTGCACTTCAGGTATATTGTAACCCTCTGACCTTCTTATTTACGATGGAACACAGAAATTGCATCGAAATGAAATACAAAAGGCACAATGCCGACTTAAGTACAAGAAGACTGACTCTTTTTACTGACTGTTTGGAACCATTCCTGTCACACTAGTTATAGATTCCGATGCTTCACTTCATGTTTACTGTATCCCTCTGACGTTCTTATTGACGATGAAGCACTGAAATTGCATCGAAATTAAATACAAACGGCACAATGCCGACTTAAGTACAAGAAGACTGACTCTTCTTAGTGTCTATGCTTTGAACCATTCTTGTGACGGTAGTTACAGATTCCGAAGCTTCACTTTTGGTTTACTGTATCCCTCTTACCTTCTTATCGACGATGAAACACAGAAATTGCATCGGAATTAAATAGAAAATGCACAATAATGACTTAAGTACAAGAAGACAGACTCACCTTACTGGCTATGTTTTGAACTATTCCTGTGACACTAGTTATAGATTCCGATGCTTCACTTCAGGTTTACTGTATTTCTCTGACCTTCTTATTGACGATGAAACACAGAAATTGCATCGGAATTAAATAGAAAAGGCACTATACCGACTTAAGTACAAGAAGACTGACTCTTCCTACTGGCTATGTTTTGAACCATTCCTGTGACACTAGTTATAGTTTCCGATACTTCACTTCAGGTTTACTGTACCCCTTGGACCTCCTTATTGACGATGAAAGACAGAAATTGCATCGGAATTAAATAGAAAAGGCACAATGCCGACTTAAGTACAAGGAGACTGACTCTTCCTACTGTCTATATTTGATTCATTCCTGAGACACTAGTTATAGATTCCGATGCTTCACTTCAGGTTTACTGTATCCCTCTGACCTTCATTTTGACGATGAAACACAGAAATTGCGTCGGAATTAAATAGAAAAGGCACAATGCCGACTCAAGTACAAGAAGACTGACTCTTCCTACTGTCTATGTTTTGATCCCTTCCTGTGACACTAGTTATAGATTCCGATGCTTCACTTCAGGTTTACTGTATCCCTCTGACCTTCTTTTTGACGATGAAACACAGAAATTGCATCGGAATTAAATACAAAAGACACAATGCCGACTTAAGTACAAGTAGACTGACTCTTCTTAGTGTCTATGTTTTGAACCGTTCCTGTGACACTAGTTATAGATTCCGATGCTTCACTTCAGGTTTACTGTATCCCTTGGACCTCCATAATTACGATGAAACACAGAAATTGCATCGGAATTAAATACAAAAGACACAATGCCGACTTAAGTACAACAAGACTGACTCTTCTTACTGACTATGTTTTGAACCATTCCTGTGACACTAGTTATGGATTCCGATGCTTCATTTCAGGTTTACTGTTTCCCTTGGTTCTTCTTATTGACTATGAAACACAGGTAGTGCATCGGAGTGAAACACAAAAGGCACAGTGCCGACTTAAGTACAAGAAGACTGACTTTTCCTACTGTCTATGTTTTGTATCATTCCTGTGACACTAGTTATAGATTCCGATGCTTCACTTCAGGATTACTCTATCCCTAGACCTTCATTTTGACGATGAAACACAGAAATTGCATCGGAATTAAATAGAAAAGGCACAATGCCGACTGAAGTACAAGAAGACTGACTCTTCTTACTGTCTATGCTTTGAACTATTCCTGTGACACTAGTTATAGTTTCCGATGCGTCACTTCAGGTTTACTGTATCCCTTGGACCTTCTTATTGACGATGAAACACAGATATTGCATCGAAATTAAATAGAAGAGGCACAATGCCGAATTAAGTACAAGAAGACTGACTCTTCCTACTGTCTATGCTTTGAACCATTCCTGTGACACTAGTTATAGATTCCGATGCGTCACTACATCTTTACTGTATCCCTCTGACCTTCTTATTGACGATGAAACACAAAAATTGCATCGGAATTAAATACAAATGCACAATGCCGACTTAAGTGCAAGAAGACTGACTCTTCTTACTGTCTATGTTTTGAACCATTCCTGTGACGGTAGTTACAGATTCCGATGCTTCACTTCAGGTTTACTGTATCCCTTGGACCTTCTTATTGACGATGAAACACAGATATTGCATCGAAATTAATTAGAAAAGGCACAATGCCGACTTAAGTACAAGAAGACTGACTCTTCCTACTGTCTATGCTTTGAACCATTCCTGTGACACTAGTTACAGATTCTGATGCTTCACTTCAGGTTTACTGTATCTCTCTGACCTTCTTATTGACGATGAAACTCAGAAATTGCATCGGAATTAAGTACAAAATGCACAATGCCGACTTAAGTACAAGAAGACTGACCCCTCCTACTGTCTATGTTTTGAACCATTCCTGTGACACTAGTTATAGATTCCTATGCTTCACTTCAGGTTTACTGTATCCCTTGGACCTTCTTATTGACAATGAAACACAGAAATTGCATCGGAATTAAATACAACGGGCACAATGCCGATTTAAGTACAAGAAGACTGACTCTTTTTACAGACTATGAATTGAACCGTTCCTGTGACACTAGTTATACATTCCGATGCCTCACTTCAGGTTTACTGTATCCCTCTGACCTTCTCATTGCCGATGAAACACAGAAATTGCATCGGAATTAAATGAGAAAGGCACAATGCTGACTTAAGTACAATGAGACTGACTCTTCTTTCTGATTATGTTTTGAACCATTCCTGTGACACTAGTTATAGATTCCGATGCTTCACTTCAGGTTTACTGTATCCCTCTGACTTTCTTATTGACGATGAAACACAGAAATTGCATCGGAATTAAATAGAAAAGGCACAATGCCGACTTAAGTACAAGAAGAATGACTCTTCTTAGTGTCTATGCTTTGAACCATTCTTGTGAGGGTACTTACAGATTCCGAAGCTTCACTTTTGGTTTACTGTATACCTCTTACCTTCTTATTGACGATGAAACACAGAAATTGCATCGGAATTAAATAGAAAAGGCACAATAATGACTGAAGTACAAGAAGACAGACTCACCTTACTGGCTATGTTTTGAACTATTCCTGTGACACTAGTTATAGATTCCGATGCTTCACTTGAGGTTTATGTATCCCTTTGACCTTCTTATTGTCGATGAAACACAGAAATTGCATCGGAATTAAATAGAAGAGGCACAATGCCGAATTAAGTACATTAAGACAGACTCTTCTTACTGTCTATGTTTTGAACCATTCCTGTGACGCGAGTTACGGATTGCGATGCTTCACTTCAGGTTTACTGTATTTCTCTGACCTTCTTATTGACGATGAAACACAGAAATTGCATCGGAATTAAATAGAAAGGGCACTATGCCGACTTAAGTACAAGAAGACTGACTCTTCCTACTGGCTATGTTTTGAACCAATCCTTTGACACTACTTATAGATTCCGATACTTCACTTCAGGTCTACTGTATCCCTTGGACCTCCTTATTGACGATGAAAGACAGAAATTGCATCGGAATTAAATAGAAAAGGCACAATGCTGACTTAAGTACAAGAAGACTGACTCTTCCTACTGTCTATGTTTTGATTCATTCCTGTGACACTAGTTATAGATTCCGATGCTTCACTTCAGGTTTACTGTATCCCTTTGACCTTCATTTAGACGATGAAACACAGAAATTGCATCGGAATTAAATAGAAAAGGCACAATGCCGACTGAAGTACAAGAAGACTGACTCTTCTTACTGTCTACGTTTTGAACCATTCCTGTGACACTAGTTGTAGATTCCGATGTTTCACTTCAGGTTTACTGTATCCCTCTGACCTTCTTATTGACGATGAAAAACAGAAATTGCATCTGATTTAAATGGAAAAGGCACAATGCCGACTTAAGTACAAGAAGACTCACTCTTCTTACTGTCTATGTTTTGAACCATTCCTGTGACGTTACTTACAGATTCCGATGCTTCATTTCAGGTTAACTGTATTCCTCTGACCTTCTTATTGACGATGAAACACAGAAATTGCATCGGAATTAAATGGAAAAGGCACAATGCCGACTTACGTACAAGAACACTGACTCTTCTTACTGTCTATGCTTTAAACCATTCCTGTGACACTAGTTATAGATTCCGATACTTCACTTCAGGTTTACTGTACCCCTTGGACCTCCTTATTGACGATGAAAGACAGAAATTGCATCGGAATTAAATAGAAAAGGCACAATGCCGACTTAAGTACAAGGAGACTGACTCTTCCTACTGTCTATATTTGATTCATTCCTGAGACACTAGTTATAGATTCCGATGCTTCACTTCAGGTTTACTGTATCCCTCTGACCTTCATTTTGACGATGAAACACAGAAATTGCGTCGGAATTAAATAGAAAAGGCACAATGCCGACTCAAGTACAAGAAGACTGACTCTTCCTACTGTCTATGTTTTGAACCCTTCCTGTGACACTAGTTATGGATTCCGATGCTTCACTTCAGGTTTACTGTATCCCTCTGACCTTCTTTTTGACGATGAAACACAGAAATTGCATCGGAATTAAATACAAAAGACACAATGCCGACTTAAGTACAAGTAGACTGACTCTTCTTAGTGTCTATGTTTTGAACCGTTCCTGTGACACTAGTTATAGATTCCGATGCTTCACTTCAGGTTTACTGTATCCCTTGGACCTTCGTAATTACGATAAAACACAGAAATTGCATCGGAATTAAATACAAAAGACACAATGCCGACTTAAGTACAACAAGACTGACTCTTCTTACTGACTATGTTTTGAACCATTCCTGTGACACTAGTTATGGATTCCGATGCTTCATTTCAGGTTTACTGTTCCCTTGGTTCTTCTTATTGACTATGAAACACAGATAGTGCATCGGAGTGAAACACAAAAGGCACAGTGCCGACTTAAGTACAAGAAGACTGACTTTTCCTACTGTCTATGTTTTGTATCATTCCTGTGACACTAGTTATAGATTCCGATGCTTCACTTCAGGATTACTGTATCCCTAGACCTTCATTTTGACGATGAAACACAGAAATTGCATCGGAATTAAATAGAAAAGGCACAATGCCGACTGAAGTACAAGAAGACTGACTCTTCTTACTGTCTATGCTTTGAACTATTCCTGTGACACTAGTTATAGATTCCGATGCGTCACTTTAGGTTTACTGTATCCCACTGACCTTCTTACTGACGATGAACCACAGAAATTGCATCGGAATTAAATAGAAAAAGCACAATGCCGACTTAAGTACAAGAAGACTGACTCTTCCTACTGTCTATGTTTTGAACCCTTCCTGTGACACTAGTTGTAGAACCGATGCTTCACTTCAGGTTTACTGTATCCCTCTGACCTTCTTTTTGACAATGAAACACAGAAATTGCATCGGAATTAAATGCAAAAGACACAATGCCGACTTAAGTACAAGAAGACTGACTATTCTTAGTGTCTATGTTTTGAACCGTTCCTGTGACACTAGTTACAGATTCCGATGCTTCATTTCAGGTTTACTGTTTCCCTTGGATCTTCTTATTGACTATGAAACACAGATAGTGCATCGGAGTTAAACACAAAAGGCACAATGCCGACTTAAGTACAAGAAGACTGACTCTTCCTACTGTCTATATTTGATTCATTCCTGAGACACTAGTTATAGATTCCGATGCTTCACTTCAGGTTTACTGTATCCCTCTGACCTTCATTTTGACGATGAAACACAGAAATTGCATCGGAATTAAATAGAAAAGCCACAATGCCGACTGAAGTACAAGAAGACTGACTCTTCTTACTGTCTACGTTTTGAACCATTCCTGTGACACTAGTTGTAGATTCCGATGCTTCACTTCAGGTTTACTGTATCCCTCTGACCTTCTTATTGACGATGAAAAACAGAAATTGCATCTGAATTAAATGGAAAAGGCACAATGCCGACTTAAGTACAAGAAGACTGACTCTTCTTACTGTCTATGTTTTGAACCATTCCTGTGACGTTAGTTACAGATTCCGATGC
The DNA here is from genome assembly GCF_021461385.2 of Schistocerca piceifrons. Taxonomy (NCBI): domain Eukaryota; kingdom Metazoa; phylum Arthropoda; class Insecta; order Orthoptera; family Acrididae; genus Schistocerca; species Schistocerca piceifrons. The sequence continues at coordinate 563,863 of NC_060142.1, read as the reverse complement.
TTCATTTCAGGTTAACTGTATTCCTCTGACCTTCTTATTGACGATGAAACACAGAAATTGCATCGGAATTAAATGGAAAAGGCACAATGCCGACTTACGTACAAGAACACTGACTCTTCCTACTGTCAATGCTTTAAACCATTCCTGTGACACTAGTTATTGATTCCGATACTTCACTTCAGGTTTACTGTACCCCTTGGACCTCCTTATTGACGATGAAAGACAGAAATTGCATCGGAATTAAATAGAAAAGGCACAATGCCGACTTAAGTACAAGGAGACTGACTCTTCCTACTGTCTATAATTGATTCATTCCTGAGACACTAGTTATAGATTCCGATGCTTCACTTCAGGTTTACTGTATCCCTCCGACCTTCATTTTGACGATGAAACACAGAAATTGCGTCGGAATTAAATAGAATAGGCACAATGCCGACTCAAGTACAAGAAGACTGACTCTTCCTACTGTCTATGTTTTGAACCCTTCCTGTGACACTAGTTATAGATTCCGATGCTTCACTTCAGGTTTACTGTATCCCTCTGACCTTGTTTTTGACGATGAAACACAGAAATTGCATCGGAATTAAATACAAAAGACACAATGCCGACTTAAGTACAAGTAGACTGACTCTTCTTAGTGTCTATGTTTTGAACCGTTCCTGTGACACTAGTTATAGATTCCGATGCTTCACTTCAGGTTTACTGTATCCCTTGGACCTTCGTAATTACGATGAAACACAGAAATTGCATCGGAATTAAATACAAAAGACACAATGCCGACTTAAGTACAACAAGACTGACTCTTCTTACTGACTATGTTTTGAACCATTCCTGTGACACTAGTTATGGATTCCGATGCTTCATTTCAGGTTTACTGTTTCCCTTGGTTCTTCTTATTGACTATGAAACACAGATAGTGCATCGGAGTGAAACACAAAAGGCACAGTGCCGACTTAAGTACAAGAAGACTGACTTTTCCTACTGTCTATGTTTTGTATCATTCCTGTGACACTAGTTATAGATTCCGATGCTTCACTTCAGGATTACTGTATCCCTAGACCTTCATTTTGACGATGAAACACAGAAATTGCATCGGAAATAAATAGAAAAGGCACAATGCCGCCTGAAGTACAAGAAGACTGACTCTTCTTACTGTCTATGCTTTGAACTATTCCTGTGACACTAGTAATAGATTCCGATGCGTCACTTCAGGTTTACTGTATCCCACTGACCTTCTTACTGACGATGAACCACAGAAATTGCATCGGAATTAAATAGAAAAAGCACAATGCCGACTTAAGTACAAGAAGACTGACTCTTCCTACTGTCTATGTTTTGAACCATTCCTGAGACACTAGTTATAGATTCCGATGCTTCACTTCAGGTTTACTGTATCCCTTGGACCTTCTTATTGACAATGAAACACAGAAATTGCATCGGAATTAAATACAACGGGCACAATGCCGACTTAAGTACAAGAAGACTGACTCTTTTTACAGACTATGATTTGAACCATTCCTGTGACACTAGTTATACATTCCGATGCCTCACTTCAGGTTTACTGTATCCCTCTGACCTTCTCATTGACGATGAAACACAGATATTGCATCGGAATTAAATATGAATGGCACAATGCTGACTTAAGTACAAGGAGACTGACTCTACTTTCTGATTATGTTTTGAACCATTCCTGTGACACTAGTTATAGATTCCGATGCTTTACTTCAGGTTTACTGTATCCCTCTGACTTTCTTATTGACGATGAAACACAGAAATTGCATCGGAATTAAATAGAAAAGGCACAATGCCGACTTAAGTACAAGAAGAATGACTCTTCTTAGTGTCTATGCTTTGAACCATTCTTGTGAGGGTACTTACAGATCCCGAAGCTTCACTTTTGGTTTACTGTATACCTCTTACCTTCTTATTGACGATGAAACACAGAAATTGCATCGGAATTAAATAGAAAAGGCACAATAATGACTTAAGTACAAGAAGACAGACTCACCTTACTGGCTATGTTTTGAACTATTCCTGTGACACTAGTTATAGATTCCGATGCTTCACTTGAGGTTTATGTATCCCTTTGACCTTCTTATTGTCGATGAAACACAGAAATTGCATCGGAATTAAATAGAAGAGGCACAATGCCGAATTAAGTACATTAAGACAGACTCTTCTTACTGTCTATGTTTTGAACCATTCCTGTTACGCGAGTTACAGATTGCGATGCTTCACTTCAGGTTTACTGTATTTCTCTGACCTTCTTATTGACGATGAAACACTGAAATTGCATCGGAATTAAATAGAAAGGGCACTATGCCGACTTAAGTACAAGAAGACTGACTCTTCCTACTGGCTATGTTTTGAACCAATCCTGTGACACTACTTATAGATTCCGATACTTCACTTCAGGTCTACTGTATCCCTTGGACCTCCTTATTGACGATGAAAGACAGAAATTGCATCGGAATTAAATAGAAAAGGCACAATGCCGACTTAAGTACAAGAAGACTGACTCTTCCTACTGTCTATGTTTTGATTCATTCCCATGACACTAGTTATAGATTCCGATGCTTCACTTCAGGTTTACTGTATCCCTCTGACCTTCATTTAGACGATGAAACACAGAAATTGCATCGGAATTAAATAGAAAAAGCACAATGCCGACTCAAGTATAAGAAGACTGACTCTTCCTACTGTCTATGTTTTGAACCCTTCCTGTGACACTAGTTATAGATTCCGATGCTTCACTTCAGGTTTACTGTATCCCTCTGACCTTCTTTTTGACGATGAAACACAGAAATTGCATCGGAATTAAATACAAAAGACACAATGCCGACTTAAGTACAAGAAGACTGACTATTCTTAGTGTCTATGTTTTGAACCGTTCCTATGACACTAGTTACAGATTCCGATGCTTCATTTCAGGTTTACTGTTTCTCTTGGATCTTCTTATTGACTATGAAACACAGATAGTGCATCGGAGCTAAACACAAAAGGCACAATGCCGACTTAAGTACAAGAAGACTGACTCTTCCTACTGTCTATGTTTTGAACCATTCCTGTGACACTAGTTATAGATTCCGATGCTTCACTTCAGGATTACTGTGTCCCTAGACCTTCTTTTTGACGATGAAACACAGACATTGCATCGGAATTAAATAGAAAAGCCACAATGCCGACTGAAGTACAAGAAGACTGACTCTTCTTACTGTCTACATTTTGAACCATTCCTGTGACACTAGTTATAGATTCCTATGCTTCACTTCAGGTTTACTGTATCCCTTGGACCTTCTTATTGACAATGAAACACAGAAATTGCATCGGAATTAAATACAACGGGCACAATGCCGACTTAAGTACAAGAAGACTGACTCTTTCTACAGACTATGATTTGAACCATTCCTGTGACACTAGTTATACATTCCGATGCCTCACTTCAGGTTTACTGTATCCCTATGACCTTCTCATTGACGATGAAACACAGAAATTGCATCGGAATTAAATAAGAATGGCACAATGCTGACTTAAGTACAAGGAGACTGACTCTACTTTCTGATTATGTTTTGAACCATTCCTGTGACACTAGTTATAGATTCCGATGCTTTACTGCAGGTTTACTGTATCCCTCTGACCTTCTCATTGACGATGAAACACAGAAATTGCATCGGAATTAAATATGAATGGCACAATGCTGACTTAAGTACAAGGAGACTGACTCTACTTTCTGATTATGTTTTGAACCATTCCTGTGACACTAGTTATAGATTCCGATGCTTTACTTCAGGTTTACTGTATCCCTCTGACTTTCTTATTGACGATGAAACACAGAAATTGCATCGGAATTAAATAGAAAAGGCACAATGCCGACTTAAGTACAAGAAGAATGACTCTTCTTAGTGTCTATGCTTTGAACCATTCTTGTGAGGGTACTTACAGATCCCGAAGCTTCACTTTTGGTTTACTGTATACCTCTTACCTTCTTATTGACGATGAAACACAGAAATTGCATCGGAATTAAATAGAAAAGGCACAATAATGACTTAAGTACAAGAAGACAGACTCACCTTACTGGCTATGTTTTGAACTATTCCTGTGACACTAGTTATAGATTCCGATGCTTCACTTGAGGTTTATGTATCCCTTTGACCTTCTTATTGTCGATGAAACACAGAAATTGCATCGGAATTAAATAGAAGAGGCACAATGCCGAATTAAGTACATTAAGACAGACTCTTCTTACTGTCTATGTTTTGAACCATTCCTGTTACGCGAGTTACAGATTGCGATGCTTCACTTCAGGTTTACTGTATTTCTCTGACCTTCTTATTGACGATGAAACACTGAAATTGCATCGGAATTAAATAGAAAGGGCACTATGCCGACTTAAGTACAAGAAGACTGACTCTTCCTACTGGCTATGTTTTGAACCAATCCTGTGACACTACTTATAGATTCCGATACTTCACTTCAGGTCTACTGTATCCCTTGGACCTCCTTATTGACGATGAAAGACAGAAATTGCATCGGAATTAAATAGAAAAGGCACAATGCCGACTTAAGTACAAGAAGACTGACTCTTCCTACTGTCTATGTTTTGATTCATTCCCATGACACTAGTTATAGATTCCGATGCTTCACTTCAGGTTTACTGTATCCCTCTGACCTTCATTTAGACGATGAAACACAGAAATTGCATCGGAATTAAATAGAAAAAGCACAATGCCGACTCAAGTATAAGAAGAGTGACTCTTCCTACTGTCTATGTTTTGAACCCTTCCTGTGACACTAGTTATAGATTCCGATGCTTCACTTCAGGTTTACTGTATCCCTCTGACCTTCTTTTTGACGATGAAACACAGAAATTGCATCGGAATTAAATACAAAAGACACAATGCCGACTTAAGTACAAGAAGACTGACTATTCTTAGTGTCTATGTTTTGAACCGTTCCTATGACACTAGTTACAGATTCCGATGCTTCATTTCAGGTTTACTGTTTCTCTTGGATCTTCTTATTGACTATGAAACACAGATAGTGCTTCGGAGCTAAACACAAAAGGCACAATGCCGACTTAAGTACAAGTAGACTGACTCTTCCTACTGTCTATGTTTTGAACCATTCCTGTGACACTAGTTATAGATTCCGATGCTTCACTTCAGGATTACTGTGTCCCTAGACCTTCTTTTTGACGATGAAACACAGAAATTGCATCGGAATTAAATAGAAAAGCCACAATGCCGACTGAAGTACAAGAAGACTGACTCTTCTTACTGTCTACATTTTGAACCATTCCTGTGACACTAGTTATAGATTCCTATGCTTCACTTCAGGTTTACTGTATCCCTTGGACCTTCTTATTGACAATGAAACACAGAAATTGCATCGGAATTAAATACAACGGGCACAATGCCGACTTAAGTACAAGAAGACTGACTCTTTTTACAGACTATGATTTGAACCATTCCTGTGACACTAGTTATACATTCCGATGCCTCACTTCAGGTTTACTGTATCCCTATGACCTTCTCATTGACGATGAAACACAGAAATTGCATCGGAATTAAATAAGAATGGCACAATGCTGACTTAAGTACAAGGAGACTGACTCTACTTTCTGATTATGTTTTGAACCATTCCTGTGACACTAGTTATAGATTCCGATGCTTTACTTCAGGTTTACTGTATCCCTCTGACTTTCTTATTGACGATGAAACACAGAAATTGCATCGGAATTAAATCGAAAAGGCACAATGCCGACTTAAGTACAAGAAGAATGACTCTTCTTAGTGTCTATGCTTTGAACCATTCTTGTGAGGGTACTTACAGACCCCAAGCTTCACTTTTGGTTTACTGTATACCTCTTACCTTCTTATTGACGATGAAACACAGAAATTGCATCGGAATTAAATAGAAAAGGCACAATAATGACTTAAGTACAAGAAGACAGACTCACCTTACTGGCTATGTTTTGAACTATTCCTGTGACACTAGTTATAGATTCCGATGCTTCACTTGAGGTTTATGTATCCCTTTGACCTTCTTATTGTCGATGAAACACAGAAATTGCATCGGAATTAAATAGAAGAGGCACAATGCCGAATTAAGTACATTAAGACAGACTCTTCTTACTGTCTATGTTTTGAACCATTCCTGTGACGCGAGTTACAGATTGCGATGCTTCACTTCAGGTTTACTGTATTTCTCTGACCTTCTTATTGACGATGAAACACAGAAATTGCATCGGAAATAAATAGAAAAGGCACAATGCCGACTTAAGTACAAGATGACTGACTCTTCTTACTGACTATGATTTGAACCTTTCCTGTGACACTAGTTATTGATTCCGATGCTTCACTTCAGGTTTACTGTATCCCTCTGACCTTCTTATTGGCTATGAAACACAGAAATTGCATCGGAATTAAATAGAAAAGGCACAATGCTTACTTCTGTACAAGAAGACTGACTCTTCTTTCTGACTATGTTTTGATCAATTCCTGTGACACTAGTTATAGATTCCGATGCTTCACTTCAGGTTTATTGTATACCTCTGACCCCCTTATTGACGATGAAACACAGAAATTGCATCGCAATCAAATAGAAAAGGCACAATGTCGACTGAAGTACAAGAAGAGTGACCCTTCTTACTTTCTATGTTTTGAACCATTCCTGTGACGTTAGTAACACATTCCGATGCTTCACTTCAGGTTTACTGTATCCCTTGGACCTTCTTATTGACGATGAAACACAGAATGTGCATCGGAATTAAATAGAAAAGACACAATGCCGACTTAAGTACAAGAATTCTGACTCTTGCTACTGTCTATGTTTTGAACCATTCCTGTGACACTAGTTACAGAGTCCGATGCTCAACTTGAGGTTTACTGTATCCCTCTGACCTTCTTACTGACGATGAAACACAGAAACTGCATCGGAATTAAATACACAAGGCACAATGGCGACTTAAGAACAAGAAGACTGAGTCTTCCTACTGTCTATGTTTGAAACATTCCTGTGACACTAGTTGTAGATTCCGATGCCTCACTTCAGGTTTACTGTATCCTTGTGACCATCTTATTGACGTTGAAACACAGAAATTGCATCGGAATTAAATACAAAAGGCACAATGCCGACTTAAGTACAAGAAGACTAACTCTTCTTACTGACTGATTTGAACCATTCCTGTGACACTAGTTATAGATTCCGATGCTTCACTTCAGGTTCACTGAATCCCTCTGACGTTCTTATTGACGATGAAACACAGAAATTCAATCTGAAATAAATACAATTGGCACAATGCCGACTTAAGTACAAGAAGACTGACTCTCCTTAATGTCTATGTTTTGAACTATTCCTGTGACACTAGTTAGAGACTCCGATGCTTCACTTCATGTTAACTGTATCCCTCTGACCTTCTCATTGACGATGAAACACAGAAATTGCATCGAAATTTAAAAAAAAAGGCACAATGCCGACTTAAGTACAAGGAGACTGACTCTTCTTTCTGATTATGTTTTGAACCATTCCTGTGACACTAGTTATAGATTCCGATGCTTCACTTCAGGTTTACAGCATCCCTATGACTTTCTTATTGACGATGAAACACAAAAACTGCATCGAATGAAATAGAAAAGGCACAACGCCGACTTAAGTACAAGAAGACTGACTCTTCCTACTGTCTATGTTTTGAACCATTCCTGTGACACTAGTTATAGATTCCGATGCCTCACTTCAGGTTTTGTGTATCCCTTGGACCTTCTTATTGACGAAGAAACACAGAAATTGCATCGGAATTAAATAGAAAAGGCACAATGCCTACTTAAGTACAAGAAGACTGACTCTTCCTACTGCCTATGTTTTGAACCATTTCTGTTTCACTAGTTACAGATTCCGATGCTTCACTTCAGGTTTACTGTATCCCTCTGACGTTCTTATTGACGATGAAACACAGAAATTCAATCTGAAATAAATACAATTGGCACAATGCCGACTTAAGTACAAGAAGACTGACTCTCCTTAATGTCTATGTTTTGAACAATTCCTGTGACACTAGTTATAGATTCCGATGCTTCACTTCATGTTTACTGTATCCCTCTGACCTTCTCATTGACGATGAAACACAGAAATTGCATCGGAATTAAATAAAAAGGGCACAATGCCGACTTAAGTACAAGGAGACTGACTCTTCTTTCTGATTATGTTTTGAACCATTCCTGTGACACTAGTTATAGATTCCGATGCTTCACTTCAGGTTTACAGCATCCCTCTGACTTTCTTATTGACGATGAACCACAAAAACTGCATTGGAATTAAATAGAAAAGGCACAACGCCGACTTAAGTACAAGAAGACTGACTCTTCCTACTGTCTATGTTTTGAACCATTCCTGTGACACTAGTTATAGATTCCGATGCTTCACTTCAGGTTTTGTGTATCCCTTGGACCTTCTTATTGACGATGAAACACAGAAATTGCATCGGAATTAAATAGAAAAGGCACAATGCCGACTTATGTACAAGAAGACTGACCCTTCCTACTGCCTATGTTTTGAACCATTTCTGTTTCACTAGTTACAGATTCCGATGCTTCACTTCAGGTTTACTGTATCCCTCTGACCTTCTTATTGACGATGAAACACAGAAATTGCATCGGAATTAAATACAAAAGGCACAATGCCGAATTAAGTACAAGTAGACTGACCCTCCCTACTGTCTATGTTTTGAACCATTCCTGTGACACTAGTTATAGATTCCGATGCTTCACCTCAGGTTTACTGTAACCCTCTGACCTTCTTATTGACGATGAAACACAGAAATTGCATCGAAATTAAATACAAAAGGCACAATGCCGACTTAAGTACAAGAAGACTGACTCTTCATACTGACTGTTTTGAACCAATCCTGTGACACTAGTTATAGATTCCGAAGCTTCACTTCAGGTTTACTGTATCTCTTGGACCTTCTTATTGACGATGAAACACAGAAATTGCATCGTAATTAAATACAAAATACACAATGCCGACTTAAGTACCAGAAGACTGACTCTTCTTTCTCACTATGTTTTGAACCATTCCTGTGTCACTAGTTATAGATTCCGATGCTGCACTTCTGGTTTACTGTATCCCTCTGACCTTCTTATTGACGATGAAACACAGAAATGGCATCGAACTTAAATACAAAAGGCACAATGCCGACTTAAGTACAAGAAGACTGACCCTTCCTACTGCCTATGTTTTGAACCATTTCTGTTTCACTAGTTACAGATTCCGATGCTTCACTTCAGGTTTACTGTATCCCTCTGACCTTCTTATTGAAGATGAAACACAGAAATGGCATCGAACTTAAATACAAAAGGCACAATGCCGACTTAAGTACAAGAAGACTGACTCTTCTTACTGACTGTTTTGAACCATTCCTGTGACACTAGTTATAGATTCCGATGCTTCACTTCATGTTTACTGTATCCCTCTGACGCTCTTATTGACGATGAAGCACAGAAATTCCATCGGAATTAAATACAAATGGCACAATGCCGACTTAAGTACAAGAAGACTGCCTCTTCTTACTGTCAGTGTTTTGAACCATTCCTGTGACACTAGTTATAGATTCCGATGCTTCACTTCAGGTTTTCTGTATCCCTCTGACCTTCTCATTGACGATGAAACACAGACATTGCATCGGAATTAAATAAAAAAGGCACAATGCCGACTTAAGTACAAGGAGACCGACTCTTCTTTCTGATTATGTTTTGAACCATTCCTGTGACACTAGTTATAGATTCGGATGCTTCACTTCAGGTTTACTGTATCCCTCTGACTTTCTTATTGACGATGAAACACAGAAATTGCATCGGAATTAAAAAGAAAACCCACAATGCCGACTTAAGTACAAGATGACAGACTCTTCCTACTGTCTATGTTTTGAACCATTCCTGAGACACTAGTTATAGATTCCGATGCTTCACTTCAGGTTTATTGTAACCCTCTGACCTTCTTATTGACGATGGAACACAGAAATGGCATCGAAATTAAATACAAAAGGCACAATGCCGACTTAAGTACAAGAAGACTGACTCTTTTTACTGACTGTTTTGAACCATTCCTGTGACACTAGTTATTGATTCCGATGCTTCACTTCATGTTTACTGTATCCCTCTGACATTCTTATTGACGATGAAGCACAGAAATTGCATCGGAATTAAATACAAATGGCACAATGCCGACTTAAGTACAAGAAGACTGACTCACCTTACTGACTATGTTTTGAACCATTCCTGTGATATAGTTATAGATTCCGATGCTTCACTTTAGGTTTACTGTATCCCTTGGACCTTCTTATTGACAATGAAACACAGAAATTGCATCGGAATTAAATACAACAGGCACAATGCCGACAAAAGTACATCAAGACTGACTCTTCTTACAGACTATAATTTGAACCATTCCTGTGACACTAGTTATACATTCCGATGCCTCACTTCAGGTTTACTGTATCCCTCTGACCTTCCCATTGACGATGAAACACAGAAATTGCATCGGAATTAAAGAAAAAGGCACAATGCCGACTGAAGTACAAGGAGACTGACTCTTCTTTCTGATTATGTTTTGAATCATTCCTGTGACACTACTTATAGATTCCGATGCTTGACTTCAGGTTTACTGTATCCATCTGACCTACTTATTGACGATGAAATACAGATATTGCATCGAAATTAAATACAAAAGGCACAATGCCGACTTAAGTACAAGAAGACTGACTCTTTTTACTGACTGTTTTGAACCATTCCTGTGACACTAGTTATTGATTCCGATGCTTCACTTCATGTTTACTGTATCCCTCTGACCTTCTTATTGACGATGAAAAACAAAAATTGCATCGGAATGAAATACAAAAGGCACAATGCCGACTTAAGTACAAGAAGACGGACTCTTCCTACTGTCTATGTTTTGAACCATTCCTGTGACACTAGTTACAGATTCTGATGCTTCACTTCAGGTTTACTGTATCCCTCTGGCCTCCTTATTGACGATGAAACTCAGAAATTGCATGGGAATTAAGTACAAAAGGCACAATGCCGACTTAAGTACAAGAAGACTGACCCTTCCTACTATCTATGTTTTGAAGCATTCCTGTGACACTAGTTATAGATTCCGATGCTTCACTTCAGGTTTACTGTATCCCTCTGACCTTCTTATTGACGTTGGAACACAGAAATTGCATCGAAATTAAATACAAAAGGCACAATGCCGACTTTAGTACAAGAAGACTGACTCTTCTTACTGACTCTTTTGAACCATTCCTGTGACACTAGTTATAGAGTCCGATGCTTCACTTCATGTTTACTGTATCCCTCTGACGCTCTTATTGACGACGAAGCACAGAAATTCCATCGGAATTAAATACAAATGGCACAATGCAGACTTAAGTACAAGAAAACTGCCTCTTCTTCCTGTCTGTGTTTTGAACCATTCCTGTGTCACTAGTTATAGATTCCGATGCTTCACTTCAGGTTTTCTGTATCCCTCTGACCTTCTCATTGACGATGAAACACAGACATTGCATCGGAATTAAATAAAAAAGGCACAATGCCGACTTAAGTACAAGGAGACTGACTCTTCTTTCTGATTATGTTTTGAACCATTCCTGTGACACTAGTTATAGATTCCGATGCTTCACTTCAGGTTTACTGTATCCCTCTGACTTTCTTATTGACGATGAAACACAGAAATTGCATCGGAATTAAAAAGAAAACCCACAATGCCGACTTAAGTACAAGATGACAGACTCTTCCTACTGTCTATGTTTTGAACCATTCCTGAGACACTAGTTATAGATTCCGATGCTTCACTTCAGGTTTATTGTAACCCTCTGACCTTGTTATTGACGATGGAACACAGAAATGACATCGAAATTAAATACAAAAGGCACAATGCCAACTTAAGTACAAGAAGACTGAGTCTTTTTACTGACTGTTTTGAACCATTCCTGTGACACTAGTTATAGATTCCGATGCTTCACTTCATGTTTACTGTATCCCTCTGACATTCTTATTGACGATGAAGCACTGAAATTGCATCGGAATTAAATACAAATGGCACAATACCGACTTAAGTACAAGAAGACAGACTCTCCTTACTGTCTATGTTTTGAACCATTCCTGTGATATAGTTATAGATTCCGATGCTTCACTTCAGGTTTACTGTATCCCTTGGACCTTCTTATTGACAATGAAACACAGAAATTGCATCGGAATTAAATACAACAGGCACAATGCCGACAAAAGTACAACAAGACTGACTCTTCTTACAGACTATAATTTGAACCATTCCTGTGACACTAGTTATACCTTCCGATGCCTCACTTCAGGTTTACTGTATCCCTCTGACCTTCTCAGTGACGATGAAACACAGAAATAGCATCGGAATTAAATAAAAAAGGCACAATGCCGACTTAAGTACAAGGAGACTGACTCTTCTTTCTGATTATGTTTTGAACCATTCCTGTGACACTAGTTATAGATTCCGATGCTTCACTTCAGTTTTACTGTATCCCTTGGACCTTCTTATTGACGATGAAACACAGATATTGCATCGGAATTAAATCCAAAAGGCACAATGCCGACTTAAGTACAAGAAGACTGACCCTTCTTACTGTCTATGTTTTGAACCATTCCTGTGACACTAGTTATAGATTCCGATGCGTCACTACATCTTTACTGTATCCCTCTGACCTTCTTAATGACGATGAAACACAAAAATTGCATCGGAATTAAATACAAAAGGCACAACGCCGACTTAAGTACAAAAAGACTGACTCTTCCTACTGTCTATGCTTTGAACCATTCCTGTGACATTAGTTATAGATTCCGATGCTTCACTTCAGGTTTTGTGTATCCCTTGGACCTTCTTAATGACGATGAAACACAGAAATTGCATCGGAATTAAATAGAAAAGGCACAATGCCGACTTAAGTACAAGAAGACTGACTCTTCCTACTGCCTATGTTTTGAACCATATCTGTTTCACTAGTTACAGTTTCCGATGCTTCACTTCAGGTTTACTGTATCCCTTTGACCTTCTTATTGACGATGAAACACAGAAATTGCATCGGAATTAAATACAAAAGGCACAATGCCGAATTAAGTACAAGTAGACTGACCCTCCCTACTGTCTATGTTTTGAACCATTCCTGTGACACTAGTTATAGATTCCGATGCTTCACCTCAGGTTTACTGTAACCCTCTGACCTTCTTATTGACGATGAAACACAGAAATTGCATCGAAATTAAATACAAAAGGCACAATGCCGACTTAAGTACAAGAAGACTGACTCTTCATACTGACTGTTTTGAACCAATCCTGTAACACTAGTTATAGATTCCGAAGCTTCACTTCAGGTTTACTGTATCTCTTGGACCTTCTTATTGACGATGAAACACAGAAATTGCATCGTAATTAAATACAAAATACACAATGCCGACTTAAGTACCAGAAGACTGACTCTTCTTTCTCACTATGTTTTGAACCATTCCTGTGTCACTAGTTATAGATTCCGATGCTGCACTTCTGGTTTACTGTATCCCTCTGACCTTCTTATTGACGATGAAACACAGAAATGGCATCGAACTTAAATACAAAAGGCACAATGCCGACTTAAGTACAAGAAGACTGACCCTTCCTACTGCCTATGTTTTGAACCATTTCTGTTTCACTAGTTACAGATTCCGATGCTTCACTTCAGGTTTACTGTATCCCTCTGACCTTCTTATTGAAGATGAAACACAGAAATGGCATCGAACTTAAATACAAAAGGCACAATGCCGACTTAAGTACAAGAAGACTGACTCTTTTTACTGACTGTTTTGAACCATTCCTGTGACACTAGTTATAGATTCCGATGCTTCACTTCATGTTTACTGTATCCCTCTGACGCTCTTATTGACGATGAAGCACAGAAATTCCATCGGAATTTAATACAAATGGCACAATGCCGACTTAAGTACAAGAAGACTGCCTCTTCTTACTGTCAGTGTTTTGAACCATTCCTGTGACACTAGTTATAGATTCCGATGCTTCACTTCAGGTTTTCTGTATCCCTCTGACCTTCTCATTGACGATGAAACACAGACATTGCATCGGAATTAAATAAAAAAGGCACAATGCCGACTTAAGTACAAGGAGACCGACTCTTCTTTCTGATTATGTTTTGAACCATTCCTGTGACACTAGTTATAGATTCGGATGCTTCACTTCAGGTTTACTGTATCCCTCTGACTTTCTTATTGACGATGAAACACAGAAATTGCATCGGAATTAAAAAGAAAACCCACAATGCCGACTTAAGTACAAGATGACAGACTCTTCCTACTGTCTATGTTTTGAACCATTCCTGAGACACTAGTTATAGATTCCGATGCTTCACTTCAGGTTTATTGTAACCCTCTGACCTTCTTATTGACGATGGAACACAGAAATGGCATCGAAATTAAATACAAAAGGCACAATGCCGACTTAAGTACAAGAAGACTGACTCTTTTTACTGACTGTTTTGAACCATTCCTGTGACACTAGTTATTGATTCCGATGCTTCACTTCATGTTTACTGTATCCCTCTGACATTCTTATTGACGATGAAGCACAGAAATTGCATCGGAATTAAATACAAATGGCACAATGCCGACTTAAGTACAAGAAGACTGACTCACCTTACTGACTATGTTTTGAACCATTCCTGTGATATAGTTATAGATTCCGATGCTTCACTTTAGGTTTACTGTATCCCTTGGACCTTCTTATTGACAATGAAACACAGAAATTGCATCGGAATTAAATACAACAGGCACAATGCCGACAAAAGTACATCAAGACTGACTCTTCTTACAGACTATAATTTGAACCATTCCTGTGACACTAGTTATACATTCCGATGCCTCACTTCAGGTTTACTGTATCCCTCTGACCTTCCCATTGACGATGAAACACAGAAATTGCATCGGAATTAAAGAAAAAGGCACAATGCCGACTGAAGTACAAGGAGACTGACTCTTCTTTCTGATTATGTTTTGAATCATTCCTGTGACACTACTTATAGATTCCGATGCTTGACTTCAGGTTTACTGTATCCATCTGACCTACTTATTGACGATGAAATACAGATATTGCATCGAAATTAAATACAAAAGGCACAATGCCGACTTAAGTACAAGAAGACTGACTCTTTTTACTGACTGTTTTGAACCATTCCTGTGACACTAGTTATTGATTCCGATGCTTCACTTCATGTTTACTGTATCCCTCTGACCTTCTTATTGACGATGAAAAACAAAAATTGCATCGGAATGAAATACAAAAGGCACAATGCCGACTTAAGTACAAGAAGACGGACTCTTCCTACTGTCTATGTTTTGAACCATTCCTGTGACACTAGTTACAGATTCTGATGCTTCACTTCAGGTTTACTGTATCCCTCTGGCCTCCTTATTGACGATGAAACTCAGAAATTGCATGGGAATTAAGTACAAAAGGCACAATGCCGACTTAAGTACAAGAAGACTGACCCTTCCTACTATCTATGTTTTGAAGCATTCCTGTGACACTAGTTATAGATTCCGATGCTTCACTTCAGGTTTACTGTATCCCTCTGACCTTCTTATTGACGTTGGAACACAGAAATTGCATCGAAATTAAATACAAAAGGCACAATGCCGACTTTAGTACAAGAAGACTGACTCTTCTTACTGACTCTTTTGAACCATTCCTGTGACACTAGTTATAGAGTCCGATGCTTCACTTCATGTTTACTGTATCCCTCTGACGCTCTTATTGACGACGAAGCACAGAAATTCCATCGGAATTAAATACAAATGGCACAATGCAGACTTAAGTACAAGAAGACTGCCTCTTCTTACTGTCTGTGTTTTGAACCATTCCTGTGTCACTAGTTATAGATTCCGATGCTTCACTTCAGGTTTTCTGTATCCCTCTGACCTTCTCATTGACGATGAAACACAGACATTGCATCGGAATTAAATAAAAAAGGCACAATGCCGACTTAAGTACAAGGAGACTGACTCTTCTTTCTGATTATGTTTTGAACCATTCCTGTGACACTAGTTATAGATTCCGATGCTTCACTTCAGGTTTACTGTATCCCTCTGACTTTCTTATTGACGATGAAACACAGAAATTGCATCGGAATTAAAAAGAAAACCCACAATGCCGACTTAAGTACAAGATGACAGACTCTTCCTACTGTCTATGTTTTGAACCATTCCTGAGACACTAGTTATAGATTCCGATGCTTCACTTCAGGTTTATTGTAACCCTCTGACCTTGTTATTGCCGATGGAACACAGAAATGACATCGAAATTAAATACAAAAGGCACAATGCCAACTTAAGTACAAGAAGACTGAGTCTTTTTACTGACTGTTTTGAACCATTCCTGTGACACTAGTTATAGATTCCGATGCTTCACTTCATGTTTACTGTATCCCTCTGACATTCTTATTGACGATGAAGCACTGAAATTGCATCGGAATTAAATACAAATGGCACAATACCGACTTAAGTACAAGAAGACAGACTCTCCTTACTGTCTATGTTTTGAACCATTCCTGTGATATAGTTATAGATTCCGATGCTTCACTTCAGGTTTACTGTATCCCTTGGACCTTCTTATTGACAATGAAACACAGAAATTGCATCGGAATTAAATACAACAGGCACAATGCCGACAAAAGTACAACAAGACTGACTCTTCTTACAGACTATAATTTGAACCATTCCTGTGACACTAGTTATACCTTCCGATGCCTCACTTCAGGTTTACTGTATCCCTCTGACCTTCTCAGTGACGATGAAACACAGAAATAGCATCGGAATTAAATAAAAAAGGCACAATGTCGACTTAAGTACAAGGAGACTGACTCTTCTTTCTGATTATGTTTTGAACCATTCCTGTGACACTAGTTATAGATTCCGATGCTTCACTTCAGTTTTACTGTATCCCTTGGACCTTCTTATTGACGATGAAACACAGATATTGCATCGGAATTAATTCCAAAAGGCACAATGCCGACTTAAGTACAAGAAGACTGACCCTTCTTACTGTCTATGTTTTGAACCATTCCTGTGACACTAGTTATAGATTCCGATGCGTCACTACATCTTTACTGTATCCCTCTGACCTTCTTAATGACGATGAAACACAAAAATTGCATCGGAATTAAATACAAAAGGCACAACGCCGACTTAAGTACAAAAAGACTGACTCTTCCTACTGTCTATGCTTTGAACCATTCCTGTGACATTAGTTATAGATTCCGATGCTTCACTTCAGGTTTTGTGTATCCCTTGGACCTTCTTAATGACGATGAAACACAGAAATTGCATCGGAATTAAATAGAAAAGGCACAATGCCGACTTAAGTACAAGAAGACTGACTCTTCCTACTGCCTATGTTTTGAACCATATCTGTTTCACTAGTTACAGTTTCCGATGCTTCACTTCAGGTTTACTGTATCCCTTTGACCTTCTTATTGACGATGAAACACAGAAATTGCATCGGAATTAAATACAAAAGGCACAATGCCGAATTAAGTACAAGGAGACTGACCTTTCCTACTGTCTATGTTTTGAACCATTCCTGTGACACTAGTTATAGATTCCGATGCTTCACTTCAGTTTTACTGTATCCCACTGACCTTCTTATTGACGATAAAACACAGAAAATGCATCGAAATTAAATACAAAAGGCACAATTCCAACTTAAGTGCAAGAAGACTGACTCATCATACTGACTGTTTTGAATCAATCCTGTGACACTAGTTATAGATTCCGAAGCTTCACTTCAGGTTTACTGTATCTCTTGGACCTTCGTATTGACGATGAAACACAGAAATTGTATCGTAATTAAATACAAAATACACAATGCCGACTTAAGTACAAGAAGACTGACTATTCTTTCTGACTATGTTATGAACCATTCCCGTGTCACTAGTTTTTGATTCCGATGCTTCACTTCAGGTTTACTGTATCCCACTGACCTTCTTATTGACGATGAACCACAGAAATTGCATCGGAATTAAATAGAAAAAGCACAATGCGGACTTAAGTACATGAAGACTGACTCTTCTTACTGATTATGTTTGGAACTATTCCTGTGACACTAGTTATAGATTCCGATGCTTCACTTCAGGTTTACTGTATCCCTCTGACCTTCTTATTGACGATGATACACCGATATTGCATCGCAATTAAATAGAAAAGGCCCAATGCCGACTTAAGTACAAGAAGACTGACTGTTCCTACTGTCTATGTTTTGAACCATTCCTGTGACGTTAGTTACAGATTCCGATGCTTCACTTGAGGATTACTGTATCCCTTGGACCTTCTTATTGACGATGAATCACAGAAATTGCATCGGAATTAAATAGAAACGGCACAATGCCGACTTAAGTACAAGAAGACTGACTCTTCCTACTGTCTATGTTTTGAACCATTCCAGTGACACTAGTTATAGATTCCGATGCTTCACTTCAGGTTTACTGTATCCCTTGGACCTTCTTATTGACGATGAAGCACAGATATTGCATCGGAATTAAATTAAAAAGGCACAATGCCGACTTAAGTACAAGAAGACTGACCCTTCTTACTGTCTATGCTTTGAACCATTGCTGTGACTCTAGTTATAGATTCCGATGCGTCACTACATCTTTACTGTATCCCTCTGACCTTCTTATTGACGATGAAACACAAAAATTGCATCGGAATGAAATACAAAAGGCACAATGCCAACTTAAGTACAAGAAGACAGACTCTTCCTACTGTCTATGTTTTGAACCATTCCTGTGACACTAGTTACAGATTCTGATGCTTCACTTCAGGTTTACTGTATCCCTCTGGCCTCCTTATTGACGATGAAACTCAGAAATTGCATGGGAATTAAGTACAAAAGGCACAATGCCGACTTAAGTACAAGAAGACTGACCCTTCCTACTGTCTATGTTTTGAAGCATTCCTGTGACACTAGTTATAGATTCCGATGCTTCACTTCAGGTTTACTGTATCCCTCTGACCTTCTTATTGACGATGGAACACAGAAATTGCATCGAAATTAAATACAAAAGGCACAATGCCGACTTTAGTACAAGAAGACTGACTCTTCTTACTGAGTCTTTTGAACCATTCCTGTGACACTAGCTATAGATTCCGATGCTTCACTTCATGTTTACTGTATCCCTCTGACGCTCTTATTGACGACGAAGCACAGAAATTCCATCGGAATTAAATACAAATGGCACAATGCAGACTTAAGTACAAGAAGACTGCCTCTTCTTACTGTCTGTGTTTTGAACCATTCCTGTGACACTAGTTATAGATTCCGATGCTTCACTTCAGGTTTTCTGTATCCCTCTGACCTTCTCATTGACGATGAAACACAGACATTGCATCGGAATTAAATAAAAAAGGCACAATGCCGACTTAAGTACAAGGAGACTGACTCTTCTTTCTGATTATGTTTTGAACCATTCCTGTGACACTAGTTATAGATTCCGATGCTTCACTTCAGGTTTACTGTATCCCTCTGACTTTGTTATTGACGATGAAACACAGAAATTGCATCGGAATTAAAAAGAAAACCCACAATGCCGACTTAAGTACAAGATGACAGACTCTTCCTACTGTCTATGTTTTGAACCATTCCTGAGACACTAGTTATAGATTCCGATGCTTCACTTCATGTTTACTGTATCCCTCTGACATTCTTATTGACGATGAAGCACAGAAATTGCATCGGAATTAAATACAAATGGCACAATACCGACTTAAGTACTAGAAGACTGACTCTCCTTACTGTCTATGTTTTGAACCATTCCTGTGATATAGTTATAGATTCCGATGCTTCACTTCAGGTTTACTGTATCCATCTGACCTACTTATTGACGATGAAATACAGAATTTACATCGAAATTAAATACAAAAGGCACAATGCCGACTTAAGTACAAGAAGACTGACTCTTCCTACTGTCTATGTTTTCATCCATTCCAGTGACGCTAGTTATACATTCCGATGCTTCACTTCAGGTTTACTGTTTCCCTTGGACTTTCTTATTGACGATGAAACACAGAAATTGCATCGAAATCAGATAGAAAAGGCACAATGCCGATTTAAGTACAAGAAGACTGACTCCTCTTACTGTCTATGATTTGAACCATTCCTGTGACGGTAGTTACAGATTCCGATGCTTCACTTCAGGTTTACTGTATTCCTTGGACCTTCTTATTGACGATGAAACACAGCTATTGCATCGAAATTAAATAGAAAAGGCACAATACCGACTTAAGTACAAGAAGACTGACTCTTCCTACTGTTTATGTTTTGAACCATTCCTGTGACACTAGTTACAGATTCTGAAGCTTCACTTCAGGTTTACTGTATTCCTCTGACCTTCTTATTGACGATGAAACTAAGAAATTGCATCGGAATTAAGTACAAAAGGCACAATGCCGACTTAAGTACAAGAAGACTGACCCTTCGTACTGTCTATGCTTTGAACCATTCCTGTGACACTAGTTATAGATTCCGATGCGTCACTACATCTTTACTCTATCCCCCGGACCTTCTTATTGACGATGAAACACAAAAATTGCATCGGAATTAAATACAAAAGGCACAACGCCGACATAAGTAGAAGAAGACTGACTCTTCCTACTGTCTATGCTTTGAACCATTCCTGTGACATTAGTTATAGATTCCGATGCTTCACTTCAGGTTTTGTGTATCCCTTGGACCTTCTTAATGACGATGAAACACAGAAATTGCATCGGAATTAAATAGAAAAGGCACAATGCCGACTTAAGTACAAGAAGACTGACTCTTCCTACTGCCTATGCTTTGAACCATATCTGTTTCACTAGATACAGATTCCGATGCTTCACTTCAGGTTTACTGTATCCCTTTGACCTTCTTATTGACGATGAAACACAGAAATTGCATCGGAATTAAATACAAAAGGCACAATGGCGAATTAAGTACAAGAAGACTGACCCTTCCTACTGTCTATGTTTTGAACCATTCCTGTGACACTAGTTATAGATTCCGATGCTTCAGTTCAGTTTTACTGTATCCCACTGACCGTCTTATTGACGATGAAACACAGAAAATGCATCGAAATTAAATACAAAAGGCATAATTCCAACTTAAGTACAAGAAGACTGACTCATCATACTGACTGTTCTGAACCAATCCTGTGACACTAGTTATAGATTCAGAAGCTTCACTTCAGGTTCACTGTATCTCTTGGACCTTCTTATTGACGATGAAACACAGAAATTGTATCGTAATTAAATACAAAATACACAATGCCGACTTAAGTACAAGAAGACTGACTCTTCTTTCTGACTATGTTTTGAACCATTCCTGTGTCACTAGTTATAGATTCCGATGCTTCACTTCAGGTTTACTGTATCCCACTGATATTCTTATTGACGATGAACCACCGAAATTGCATCGGAAGTAAATAGAAAAAGCACAATGCAGACTTAAGTACAAGAAGACTGACCCTTCTTACTGTCTATGCTTTGAACCATTGCTGTGACACTAGTTATAGATTCCGATGCGTCACTACATCATTACTGTATCCCTCTGACCTTCTTATTGACGATGAAACACAAAAATTGCATCGGAATGAAATACAAAAGGCACAATGCCGACTTAAGTACAAGAAGACAGACTCTTCCTACTGTCTATGTTTTGAACCATTCCTGTGACACTAGTTACAGATTCTGATGTTTCACTTCTGGTTTACTGTATCCCTCTGGCCTCCTTATTGACGATGAAACTCAGAAATTGCATGGGAATTAAGTACAAAAGGCACAATGCCGACTTAAGTACAAGAAGACTGACCCTTCCTACTGTCTATGTTTTGAAGCATTCCTGTGACCCTAGTTATAGATTCCGATGCTTCACTTCAGGTTTACTGTATCCCTCTGACCTTCGTATTAACGATGGAACACAGAAATTGCATCGAAATTAAATACAAAAGGCACAATGCCGACTTAAGTACAAGAAGACTGACTCTTCTTACTGACTCTTTTGAACCATTCCTGTGACACTAGTTATAGAGTCCGATGCTTCACTTCATGTTTACTGTATCCCTCTGACGCTCTTATTGACGACGAAGCACAGAAATTCCATCGGAATTAAATACAAATGGCACAATGCCGACTTAAGTACAAGAAGACTGCCTCTTCTTACTGTGTGTGTTTTGAACCATTCCTGTGACACTAGTTATAGATTCCGATTATTCACTTCAGGTTTTCTGTATCCCTCTGACCTTCTCATTGACGATGAAACACAGACATTGCATCGGAATTAAATAAAAAAGGCACAATGCCGACTTAAGTACAAGGAGACTGACTCTTCTTTCTGATTATGTTTTGAAGCATTCCTGTGACACCAGTTATAGATTCCGATGCTTCACTTCAGGTTTACTGTATCCCTCTGACTTTCTTATTGACGATGAAACACAGAAATTGCATCGGAATTAAAAAGAAAACCCACAATGCCGACTTAAGTACAAGATGACAGACTCTTCCTACTGTCTATGTTTTGAACCATTCCTGACCCACTAGTTATAGATTCCGATGCTTCACTTCAGGTTTATTGTAAAACTCTGACCTTGTTATTGACGATGGAACACAGAAATTGCATCGGAATTAAATACAAAAGGCACAATACCGACTTACGTATCGGAAGACTCACTCTTCTTTCTGACTATGTTTGGAACTATTCCTGTGACACTAGTTATAGATTCCGACGCTTCACTTCAGGTTTACTGTATCCCTTGGACCTTCTAATTGACTATGAAACACAGAAATTGCATCGGAATTAAATAGAAAAGGCACAATGCCGACTTACGTACAAGAAAACTGACTCTTCCTACTGTCTAAGATTTGAACCATTCCTGTGACACTAGTAATAGATTCCGATGCTTCACTTCAGGTTTACTGTATCCCTCTGACCTTCTTTTTGACGATGAAACACCGAAATTGCATCGGAATTAAATAGAAAAGGCACAATGCCGACTTAAGTACAAGAAGACTGACTCTCCTTACTGTCTATGTTTTGAACCATTCCTGTGATATAGTTATAGATTCGGATGCTTCACTTCAGGTTTACTGTATCCCTTGTACCTTCTTATTGACAATGAAACACAGAAATTGCATCGGAATTAAATACAACAGGCAGAATGCCGACAAAAGTACAACAAGACTGACTCTTCTTACAGACTATAATTTGAACCATTTCTGTGACACTAGTTATACCTTCCGAAGCCTCACTTCAGGTTTACTGTATCCCTCTGACCTTCCCAGTGACGATGAAACACAGAAATTGCATCGGAATTAAATAAAAAAGGCACAATGCCGACTTAAGTACAAGGAGACTGACTCTTCTTTCTGATTATGTTTTGAACCATTCCTGTGACACTAGTTATAGATCCCGATGCTTCACTTCAGGTTTACTGTATCCATCTGACCTACTTATTGACGATGAAATACAGAAATTACATCGAAATTAAATACAAAAGGCACAATGCCGACTTAAGTACAAGAAGACTGACTCTTCCTACTGTCTATGTTTTGATCCATTCCAGTGACACTAGTTATACATTCCGATGCTTCACTTCAGGTTTACTGTTTCCCTTGGACTTTCTTGTTGACGATGAAACACAGAAATTGCATCGAAATCAAGTAGAAAAGGCACAATGCCGATTTAAGTACAAGAAGACTGACTCCTCTTACTGTCTATGTTTTGAACCATTCCTGTGACACTAGTTACAGATTCCGATGCTTCACTTCAGGTTTACTGTATCCCTTGGACCTTCTTATTGACGATGAAACACAGATATTGCATCGAAATTAAATAGAAAAGGCACAATACCGACTTAAGTACATGAAGACTGACTCTTCCTACTGTCTATGTTTTGAACCATTCCTGTGACACTAGTTACAGATTCTGATGCTTCACTTCAGGTTTACTGTATTCCTCTGACCTTCTTATTGACGATGAAACTCAGAAATTGCATCGGAATTAAGTACAAAAGGCACAATGCCGACTTAAGTACAAGAAGACTGACCCTTCTTACTGTCTATGCTTTGAACCATTCCTGTGACACTAGTTATAGATTCCGATGCGTCACTACATCTTTACTGTATCCCCCGGACCTTCTTAATGACGATGAAACACAAAAATTGCATCGGAATTAAATACAAAAGGCACAACGCCGACATAAGTACAAGAAGACTGACTCTTCCTACTGTCTATGCTTTGAATCATTCCTGTGACATTAGTTATAGATTCCGATGCTTCACTTCAGGTTTTGTGTATCCCTTGGACCTTCTTAATGACGATGAAACACAGAAATTGCATCGGAATTAAATAGAAAAGGCACAATGCCAACTTAAGTACAAGAAGACTGACCCTTCCTACTGTCTATGTTTTGAACCATTAATGTGACACTAGTTATAGAATCCGATGCTTCAGTTCAGTTTTACTGTATCCCACTGACCTTCTTATTGACGATGAAACACAGAAAATGCATCGAAATTAAATACAAAAGGCATAATTCCAACTTAAGTACAAGAAGACTGACTCATCATACTGACTGCTTTGAACCAATCCTGTGACACTAGTTATAGATACAGAAGCTTCACTTCAGGTTTACTGTATCTCTTGGACCTTCTTTGTGACGATGAAACACAGAAATTGTATCGTAATTAAATACAAAATACACAATGCCGACTTAAGTACAAGAAGACTGACTCTTCTTTCTGACTATGTTTTGAACCATTCCTGTGTCACTAGTTATAGATTCCGATGCTTCACTTCAGGTATACTGTATCCCACTGATCTTCTTATTGACGATGAACCACCGAAAATGCATCGGAATTAAATAGAAAAAGCACAATGCAGACTTAAGTACATGAAGACTGACTCTTCTTACTGATTATGTTTGGAACTATTACTGTGACACTAGTTAAGGATTCCGATGCTTCACTTCAGGTTTACTGTATCCCTCTGACCTTCTTATTGACGATGATACACCGATATTGCATCGCAATTAAATAGAAAAGGCACAATGCCGACTTAAGTACAAGAAGACTGACTGTTCCTACTGTCTATGTTTTGAACCATTCCTGTGACGTTAGTTACAGATTCCGATGCTTCACTTGAGGATTACTGTATCCCTTGGACCTTCTTATTGACGATGAATCACAGAAATTGCAGCGGAATTAAATAGAAAAGGCACAATGCCGACTTAAGTACAAGAAGACTGACTCTTCCTACTGTCTATGATTCGAACCATTCCTGTGACACTAGTTATAGATTCCGATGCTTCACTTCAGGTTTACTGTTTCCCTTGGACTTTCTTATTGACGATGAAACACAGAAATTGCATCGAAATCAAATAGAAAAGGCACAATGCCGATTTAAGTACAAGAAGACTGACTCCTCTTACTGTCTATGATTTGAACCTTTCCTGTGACACTAGTTATAGATTCCGATGCTTCACTTCAGTTTTACTGTATCCCTTGGACCTTCTTATTGACGATGAAGCACATATATTGCATCGGAATTAAATCCAAAAGGCACAATGCCGACTTAAGTACAAGAAGACTGACCCTTCTTACTGTCTATGTTTGAACCATTGCTGTGACACTAGTTATAGATTCCGATGCGTCACTACATCTTTACTGTATCCCTCTGACCTTCTTATTGACGATGAAACACAAAAATTGCATCGGAATGAAATACAAAAGGCACAATGCCGACTTAAGTACAAGAAGACTGACTCTTCCTACTGTCTATGTTTTGAACCATTCCTGTGACACTAGTTACAGATTCTGATGCTTCACTTCAGGTTTACTGTATCCCTCTGGCCTCCTTATTGACGATGAAACTCAGAAATTGCATCGGAATTAAGTACAAAAGGCACTATGCCGACTTAAGTACAAGAAGACTGACCCTTCCTACTGTCTATGTTTTGAAGCATTCCTGTGACACTAGTTATAGATTCCGATGCTTCACTTCAGGTTTACTGTATCCCTCTGACCTTCTTATTGACGACGAAGCACAGAAATTCCATCGGAATTAAATACAAATGGCACAATGCCGACTTAAGTACAAGAAGACTGACTCTTCTTACTGACTGTTTTGAACCATTCCTGTGACACTAGTAATAGATTCCGATGCTTCACTTCATGTTTACTGTATCCCTCTGACGCTCTTATTGACGATGAAGCACAGAAATTCCATCCGAATTAAATACAAATGGCACATTGCCGACTTAAGTACAAGAATACTGTCTCTTCTTACTGTCCATGCCTTGAAAAATTCCTGTGACACTAGTTATAGATTCCGATGCTTCACTTCAGGTTTTCTGTATCCCTCTGACCTTCTCATTGACGATGAAACACAGACATTGCATCGGAATTAAATAAAAAAGGCACAATGCCGACTTAAGTACAAGGAGACTGACTCTTCTTTCTGATTATGATTTGAACCATTCCTGTGACACTAGTTATAGATTCCGATGCTTCACTTCAGGTTTACTGTATCCCTCTGACTTTCTTATTGACGATGAAACACAGAAATTGCATCGGAATTAAACAGAAAAGGCTCAATGCCGATTTAAGTACAAGATGACTGACTCTTCCTACTGTCTATGTTTTGAACCATTCCTGAGACACTAGTTATAGATTCCGATGCTTCACTTCATGTTTATTCTAACCCTCTGACCTTCTTATTGACGATGGAACACAGAAATTGTATCGAAATTACATACAAAAGGCACAATGCCGACTTAAGTGCAAGAAGACTGACTCTTTTTACTGACTGTTTTGAACCATTCCTGTGACACTAGTTATAGATTCCGATGCTTCACTTCATGTTTACTGTATCCCTCTGACATTCTTATTGACGATGAAGCACAGAAATTGCATCGGAATTAAATACAAATGGCACAATGCCGACTTAAGTACAAGAAGACTGACTCTCCTTACTGTCTATGTTTTGAACCATTCCTGTGATATAGTTATAGATTCCGATGCTTCACTTCAGGTTTACTGTATCCCTGGGACCTTCTTATAGACAATGAAACACAGAAATTGCATCGGAATTAAATGCAACAGTCACAATGCCGACTTAAGTACAACAAGACTGACTCTTCTTACAGACTATGATTTGAACCATTCCTGTGACACTAGTTATACATTCCGATGCCTCACTTCAGGTTTACTGTATCCCTCTGACCTTCCCATTGACGATGAAACATAGAAATTGCATCGGAATTAAATAAAAAAGGCACAATGCCGACTTAAGTACAAGGAGACTGACTCTTCTTTCTGATTATGTTTTGAACCATTCCTGTGACGCTAGTTATAGATTCCGATGCTTCACTTCAGGTTTACTGTATCCCGCTGACTTTCTTATTGACGATGAAACACAAAAATTCCATCGGAAATAAATAGAAAAGGCACAATGCCGACTTAAGTGCAAGAAGACTGACTCTCCTTACTCTCTATGTTTTGAACCATTCCTGTGATATAGTTATAGATTCCGATGCTTCACTTCAGGTTTACTGTATCCATCTGACCTACTTATTGACGATGAAACACAGAAATTGCATCGAAATTAAATACAAAAGGCACAATGCTGACTTAAGTAGAAGAAGACTGACTCTTCCTACTGTCTATGTTTTGAACCATTCCCATGACACTAGTTATAGATTCCGATGCTTCACTTCAGGTTTACTGTTTCCCTTGGACTTTCTTATTGACGATGAAACACAGAAATTGCATCGAAATCAAATAGAAAAGGCACAATGCCGATTTAAGTACAATAAGACTGACTCCTCTTACTGTCTACGTTTTGAACCATTCCTGTGACACTAGTTATAGATTCCGATGCTTCACTTCAGTTTTACTGTATCCCTTGGACATTCTTATTGACGATGAAACACAGATATTGCATCGGAATTAAATCCAAAAAGCACAATGCCGACTTAAGTACAAGAAGACTGACCCTTTTTACTGTCTATGCTTTGAACCATTCCTGTGACACTAGTTATAGATTCCGATGCGTCACTACATCTTTACTGTATCCCTCTGACCTTCTTATTGACGATGAAACACAAAAATTGGATCGGAATTAAATGCAAAAGGCACAATGCTGACTTAAGTACAAGAAGACTGACTCTTCCTACTGTCTATGTTTTGAACCATTCCTGTGACACTAGTTATAGATTTCGATGCTTCACTTCAGGTTTACTGTTTCCCTTGGACCTTCTTATTGACGATGAAACACAGATATTGCATCGAAATTAAATAGAAAAGGCACAATGCCGACTTAAGTACG
This sequence comes from Schistocerca piceifrons, assembly GCF_021461385.2. Taxonomy (NCBI): domain Eukaryota; kingdom Metazoa; phylum Arthropoda; class Insecta; order Orthoptera; family Acrididae; genus Schistocerca; species Schistocerca piceifrons. Next base: position 535,441 of record NC_060142.1, on the reverse strand, counting down.
AGAAGACTGGCTCTTCCTACTGTCTATGTTTTGAACCATTCCTGTGACACTAGTTACAGATTCTGATGCTTCACTTCAGGTTTACTGTATCCCTCTGACCTTCTTATTGACGATGAAACTCAGAAATTGCATCGGAATTATGTACAAAAGGCACAATGCCGACTTAAGTACAAGAAGACTGACCCTTCTTACTGTCTATGCTTTGAACCATTCCTGTGACACTAGTTATAGATTCCGATGCGTCACTACATCTTTACTGTATCCCTCTGACCTTCTTATTGACGATGAAGCACAGAAATTGCATCGGAATTAAATACAAATGGCACAATGCCGACTTAAGTACAAGAAGACTGACTCTCCTTACTCTCTATGTTTTGAACCATTCCTGTGATATAGTTATAGATTCCGATGCTTCACTTCAGGTTTACTGTATCCATCTGACCTACTTATTGACGATGAAACACAGAAATTGCATCGAAATTAAATACAAAAGGCACAATGCTGACTTAAGTAGAAGAAGACTGACTCTTCCTACTGTCTATGTTTTAAACCATTCCTGTGACGCTAGTTATAGATTCCGATGCTTCACTTCAGGTTTACTGTTTCCCTTGGACCTTCTTATTGACGATGAAACACAGATATTGCATCGAAATTAAATAGAAAAGGCACAATGCCGACTTAAGTACAAGAAGACTGACTCTTCATACTGACTGTTTTGAACCAATCCTGTGACACTAGTTATAGATTCCGAAGCTTCACTTCAGGTTTACTGTATCCCTTGGACGTTCTTATTGACGATGAAACACAGAAATTGCATCGTAATTAAATACAAAATACACAATGCCGACTTAAGTACAAGAAGACTGACTCTTCTTTCTGACTATGTTTTGAACCATTCCTGTGTCACTAGTTATAGGTTCCGATGCTTCAGTTCAGGTTTACTGTATCCCACTGACCTTCTTATTGACGATGAAGCACAGAAATTGCATCGGAATTAAATAGAAAAAGCACAATGGAGACTTAAGTACATGAAGACTGACTCTTCTTACTGATTATGTTTGGAACCATTCCTGTGACACTAGTTATAGATTCCGATGCTTCACTTCAGGTTTACTGTATCCCTCTGACCTTCTTATTGACGATGATACACCGAGATTGCATCGCAATTAAATAGAAAAGGCACAATGCCGACTTAAGTACAAGAAGCTTGACTCTTCCTACTGTCTATGTTTTCAACCATTCCTGTGACCTTAGTTACAGATTCTGATGCTTCACTTGAGGATTACTGTATCCCTTGGACCTTCTTATTGACGATGAATCACAGAAATTGCATCGGATTTAATAGAAAAGGCACAATGCCGACGTAAGTACAAGAAGACTGACTCTTCCTACTGTCTATGTTTTGAACCATTCCTGTGACACTAGTTATAGATTCCGATGCTTCACTTCAGGTTTACTGTATCCCTCTGACTTTCTTATTGACGATGAAACACAAAAATTCCATCGGAAATAAATAGAAAAGGCACAATGCCGACGTGAGTGAAAGAAGACTGACTCTTCCTACTGTCTATGTTTTGAACCATTCCTGTGACACTAGTTATAGATTCCGATGCTTCACTTCATGTTTACTCTATCCCTCTGACATTCTTATTGACGATGAAGCACAGAAATTGCATCGGAATTAAATACAAATGGCACAATGCCGACTTAAGTAAAGAAGACTGACTCTCCTTACTCTCTATGTTTTGAACTATTCCTGTGATATAGTTATAGATTCCGATGCTTCACTTCAGGTTTACTGTATCCCTTTGACCTTCTTATTGACAATGAAACACAGAAATTGCATCGGAATTAAATACAACAGGCACAATGCCGACTTAAGTACAACAATACTGACTCTTCTTACAGACTATGATTTGAACCATTCCTGTGACACTAGTTATACATTCCGATGCCTCACTTCAGGTTTATTGTATCCCTCTGACCTTCCCATTGACGATGAAACACAGAAATTGCATCGGAATTAAATAAAAAAGGCACAATGCCTACTTAAGTACAAGGAAACTGACTCTTCTTTCTGATTATGTTTTGAACCATTCCTGTGACACTAGTTATAGATTTCGATGCTTCACTTCAGGTTTACTGTATCCATCTGACCTACTTATTGACGATGAAACACAGAAATTGCATCGAAATTAAATACAAAAGGCACAATGCCGACTTAAGTACAAGAAGACTGACTCTTCCCACTGTCTATGTTTTGAACCATTCCTGTGACACTAGTTATAGATTCCGATGCTTCACTTCAGGTTTACTGTTTCCCTTGGACTTTCTTATTGACGATGAAACACAGAAATTGCATCGAAATCAAATAGAAAAGGCACAATGCCGATTTAAGAACAAGAAGACTGACTCCTCTTACTGTCTATGTTTTGAACCATTCCTGTGACACTAGTTATAGATTCCGATGCTTCACTTCAGTTTTACTGTATCCCTTGGACCTTCTTATTGACGATGAAACACAGATATAGCATCGGAATTAAATCCAAAAGGCACAATGCCGAATTAAGTACAAGAAGACTGACCCTTCCTACTGTCTATGTTTTGAACCATTCCTGTGACACTAGTTATAGATTCCGATGCTTCACTTCATGTTTACTGTTTCCCTTGGACCTCCTTATTGACGATGAAACACAGATATTGCATCGAAATTAAATAGAAAAGGCACAATGCCGACTTAAGTACAAGAAGACTGGCTCTTCCTACTGTCTATGTTTTGAACCATTCCTGTGACACTAGTTACAGATTCTGATGCTTAACTTCAGGTTTACTGTATCCCTCTGACCTTCTTATTGACGATGAAACTCAGAAATTGCATCGGAATTAAGTACAAAAGGCACAATGCCGACTTAAGTACAAGAAGACTGACCCTTATTACTGTCTATGCTTTGAACCATTCCTGTGACACTAGTTCTAGATTCCGATGCGTCACTACATCTTTACTGTATCCCCCTGACCTTCTTATTGACGATGAAACACAAAAATTGCATCGGTATTAAATAAAAAAGGCACAACGCCGACATAAGTACAAGAAGACTACTCTTCCTACTGCCTATGTTTTGAACAATTTCTGTTTCACTAGTTACAGATTCCGATGCTTCACTTCAGGTTTACTGTATCCCTCTGACCTTCTTATTGACGATGAAACACAGAAATTGCATCGGAATTAAATACAAAAGGCACAATGCCGAATTAAGTACAGGAAGACTGACCCTTTCTACTGTCTATGTTTTGAACCATTCCTGTGACACTAGTTATAGATTCCGATGCTTCACTTCAGGTTTACTGTATCCCTCTGACCTTCTTATTGACGATGAAACACAGAAATTGCATCGAAATTAAATACAAAAGGCACAATGCCGACTTAAGTACAAGAAGACTGACTCTTCATACTGACTGTTATGAACCAATCCTGTGACACTAGTTATAGATTCCGAAGCTTCACTTCAGGTTTACTGTATCTCTTGGACCTTCTTATTGACGATGAAACACAGAAATTGCATCGTAATTAAATACAAAATACACAATGCCGACTTAAGTACAAGAAGACTGACTCTTCTTTCTGACTATGTTTTGAACCATTCCTGTGTCACTAATTATAGATTCCGATGCTTCACTTCAGGTTTACTGTATCCCACTGACCTTCTTATTGACGATGGACCACAGAAATTGCATCGGATTTAAATAGAAAAAGCACAATGCAGACTTAAGTACATGAAGACTGACTCTTCTTACTGATTATGTTTGGAACCATTCCTGTGACACTAGTTATAGATTCCGATGCTTCACTTCAGGTTTACTGTATCCCTCTGACCTTCTTATTGACGATGATACACCGATATTGCATCGCAATTAAATAGAAAAGGCACAATGCCGACTTAAGTACAAGAAGACTGACTCTTCCTACTGTCTATGTTTTGAACCATTCCTGTGACGTTAGTTACAGATTACGATGCTTCACTTAAGGATTACTGTATCCCTTGGACCTTCTTATTGACGATGAATCACAGAAATTGCATCGTAATGAAATAGAAAAGGCACAATGCCGACGTAACTACTAGAAGTCTGACTCTTCCTACTGTCTATGTTTTGAACCATTCCTGTGACACTAGTTATAGTTTCCGATGCTTCACTTCAGGTTTACTGTTTCCCTTGGACTTTCTTATTGACGATGAAACACAGAAATTGCATCGAAATCAAATAGAAAAGGCACAATGCCGATTTAAGTACAAGAAGACTGACTCCTCTTACTGTCTATGTTTTGAACTATTCCTGTGACACTAGTTATAGATTCCGATGCTTCACTTCAGTTTTACTGTATCCCTTGGACCTTCTTATTGACAATGAAACACAGATATTGCATCGGAATTAAATACAACAGGCACAATGCTGACTTAAGTACAACAAGACTGACTCTTCTTACAGACTATGATTTGAACCATTCCTGTGACACTAGTTATACATTCCGATGCCTCACTTCAGGTTTACTGTATCCCTCTGACCTTCCCATTGACGATGAAACATAGAAATTGCATCGGAATTAAATAAAAATGGCACAATGCCGACTTAAGTACAAGGAGACTGACTCTTCTTTCTGATTATGTTTTGAACCATTCCTGTGACACTAGTTATAGATTCCGATGCTTCACTTCAGGTTTACTGTATCTTTCTGACTTTCTTATTGACGATGAAACACAAAAATTCCATCGGAAATAAATAGAAAAGGCACAATGCCCACTTGAGTGCAAGAAGACGGACTCTTCCTACTGTCTATGCTTTGAACCATTCCTGTGACACTAGTTATAGATTCCGATGCTTCACTTCATGTTTACTGTATCCCTCTGACATTCTTATTGACGATGAAGCACAGGAATTGCATCGGAATTAAATGCAAATAGCAGAATGCCGACTTAAGTACAAGAAGACTGACTCTCCTTACTCTCTATGTTTTGAACCATTCCTGTGATATAGTTATTGATTCCGATGCTTCACTTCAGGTTTACTGTATCCCTTTGACCTTCGTATTGACAATGAAACACAGAAATTGCATCGGAATTGAATTCAACAGGCACAATGCCGACTTAAGTACAACAATACTGACTCTTCTTACAGACTATGATTTGAACCATTCCTGTGACACTAGTTATACATTCCGATGCCTCACTTCAGGTTTACTGTATCCCTCTGACCTTCCCATTGACGATGAAACACAGAAATTGCATCGGAATTAAATAAAAAAGGCACAATGCCGACTTAAGTACAAGGAGACTGACTCTTCTTTCTGATTATGTTTTGAACCATTCCTGTGACACTAGTTATAGATTCCGATGCTTCACTTCAGGTTTACTGTATCCATCTGACCCACTTATTGACGATGAAACACAGAAATTGCATCGAAATTAAATACAAAAGGCACAATGCCGACTTAACTACAAGAAGACTGACTCTTCCTACTGTCTATGTTTTGAACCATTCCTGTGACACTAGTTATAGATTCCGATGCTTCACTTCCGGTTTGCTGTTTCCCTTGGACTTTCTTATTGACGATGAAACACAGAAATTGCATCGAAATCAAATAGAAAAGTCACAATGCCGATTTAAGAACAAGAAGACTGACTCCTCTTACTGTCTACGTTTTGAACCATTCCTGTGACACTAGTTATAGATTCCGATGCTTCACTTCAGTTTTACTGTATCCCTTGGACCTTCTTATTGACGATGAAACACAGAAATTGCATCGAAATCAAATAGAAAAGTCACAATGCCGATTTAAGAACAAGAAGACTGACCCCTCTTACTGTCTATGCTTTGAACCATTCCTGTGACACTAGTTATAGATTCCGATGCGTCACTACATCTTTACTGTATCCCTCTGACCTTCTTATTGGCGATGAAACACAAAAATTGCATCGGAGGTAAATGCAAAAGGCACAATGCCGACTTAAGTGCAAGAAGACTGACTCTTCTTACTGTCTATGTTTTGAACCATTCCTGTGACGGTAGTTACAGAATCCGATGCTTCACTTCAGGTTTACTGTATCCCTTGGACCTTCTTATTGACGATGAAACTCAGATATTGCATCGGAATTAAGTACAAAAGGCACAATGCCGACTTAAGTACAAGAAGACTGACCCTTCTTACTGTCTATGCTTTGAACCATCCCTGTGACACTAGTTATAGATTCCGATGCGTCATTACATCTTTACTGTATCCCCCTGACCTTCTTATTGACGATGAAACACAAAAATTGAATCGGAATAAAATACAAAGGGCACAACGCCGACTTAAGTACAAGAAACTGACTCTTCCTACTGTCTATGATTTGAACCATTCCTGTGACACTAGTTACAGATTCTGATGCTTCACTTCAGGTTTACGGTATCCCTCTGACCTTCTTATTGACGATGAAACACAGAAATTGCATCGGAATTTAATATAAAAGGCACAATGCCGAATTAAGTACAAGAAGACTGACCCTTCCTAGTGTCTATGCTTTGAACCATTCCTGTGACACTAGTTATAGATTCCGATGCTTCACTTCAGGTTTACTGTATCCCTCTGACCTTCTTATTGACGATGAAACACAGAAATTGCATCGAAATTAAATACAAAAGGCACAATGCCGGCTTATGTACAAGAAGACTGACTCTTCATACTGACTGTTTTGAACCAATCCTGTGACACTAGTTATAGATTCCGAAGCTTCACTTCAGGTTTACTGTATCCTTTGGTCCTTCTTATTGACGATGAAACACAGAAATTGCATCGTAATTAAATACAAAATACACAATGCCGACTTAAGTACAAGAAGACAGACTCTTCTTTCTGACTATGTTTTGAACCATTCCTGTGTCACTAGTTATAGATTCCGATGCTTCATCTCAGGTTTACTGTATCCCACTGATCTTCTTATTGACGATGAACCACAGAAATTGCATCGGAATTAAATAGAAAAAGCACAATGCAGACTTAAGTACATGAAGACTGACTCTTCTTACTGATTATGTTTGGAACCATTCCTGTGACACTAGTTATAGATTCCGATGCTTCACTTCAGCTTTACTGTATCCCTCTGACCTTCTTATTGACGATGATACACCGATATTGCATCGCAATTAAATAGAAAAGGCACAATGCCGACTTAAGTACAAGAAGACTGACTCTTCCTACTGTCTACGCTTTGAACCATTCCTGTGACACTATTTATAGATTCCGATGCGTCATTACATCTTTACTGTATCCCCCTGACCTTCTTATTGACGATGAAACACAAAAATTGCATCGGAATCAAATAAAAAAGGCACAATGCCGTCTTAAGTACAAGGAGACTGACTCTTCTTTCTGATTATGTTTTGAACCATTCTTGTGACACTAGTTATAGATTCCGATGCTTCACTTCAGGTTTACTGTATCCATCTGACCTACTTATTGACGATGAAACACAGAAATTGCATCGAAATTAAATACGAAAGGCACAATGCCGACTTAAGTACAAGAAGACTGACTCTTCCTACTGTCTATGTTTTGAACCATTCCTGTGACACTAGTTATAGATTCCGATGCTTCACTTCAGTTTTACTGTATCCCTTGGACCTTCTTATTGACGATGAAACACAGATATTGCATCGGAATTAAATCCAAAAGGCACAATGCCGACTTAAGTACAAGAAGACTGACCCCTCTTACTGTCTATGCTTTGAACCATTCCTGTGACACTAGTTATAATTTCCGATGCGTCACTACATCTTTACTGTATCCCTCTGACCTTCTTATTGACGATGAAACACAAAAATTGCATCGGAAGTAAAAGCAAAAGGCACAATGCCGACTTAAGTGCAAGAAGACTGACTCTTCCTACTGTCTATGTTTTGAACCATTCCTGTGACACTAGTTATAGATTCCGATGCTTCACTTCAGTTTTACTGTATCCCTTGGACCTTCTTATTGACAATGAAACACAGATATTGCATCGGAATTAAATCCAAAAGGCACAATGCCGACTTAAGTACAAGAGGACTGACCCCTCTTACTGTCTATGCTTTGAACCATTCCTGTGACACTAGTTATAATTTCCGATGCGTCACTACATCTTTACTGTATCCCTCTGACATTCTTATTGACGATGAAGCACAGAAATTGCATCGGCATTAAATACAAATGGCACAATGCCGACTTAAGTACAAGAAGACTGACTCTCCTTACTCTCTATGTTTTGAACCATTCCTGTGATATAGTTATAGATTCCGATGCTTCACTTCAGGTTTACTGTATCCCTTTGACCGTCTTATTGGCAATGAAACACAGAAATTGCATCGGAATTAAATACAACAGGCACCATGCCGACTTAAGTACAACAATACTGATTCTTCTTACAGACTATGATTTGAACCATTCCTGTGACACTAGTTATACATTCCGATGCCTCACTTCAGGTTTACTGTATCCCTCTGACCTTCCCATTGACGATGAAACACAGAAATTGCATCGGAATCAAATAAAAAAGGCACAATGCCGTCTTAAGTACAAGGAGACTGACTCTTCTTTCTGATTATGTTTTGAACCATTCTTGTGACACTAGTTATAGATTCCGATGCTTCACTTCAGGTTTACTGTATCCATCTGACCTACTTATTGACGATGAAACACAGAAATTGCATCGAAATTAAATACAAAAGGCACAATGCCGACTTAAGTATAAGAAGACTGACTCTTCCTACTGTCTATGTTTTGAACCATTCCTGTGACACTAGTTATAGATTCCGATGCTTCACTTCAGGTTTACTGTTTCCCTTGGACTTTCTTATTGACGATGAAACACAGAAATTGCATCGAAATCAAATAGAAAAGTCACAATGCCGATTTAAGAACAAGAAGACTGACTCCTCTTACTGTCTATGCTTTGAACCATTCCTGTGACACTAGTTATAGATTCCGATGCTTCACTTCATGTTTACTGTATCCCTCTGACATTCTTATTGACGATGAAGCACAGAAATTGCATCGGCATTAAATACAAATGGCACAATGCCGACTTAAGTACAAGAAGACTGACTCTCCTTACTCTCTATGTTTTGAACCATTCCTGTGATATAGTTATAGATTCCGATGCTTCACTTCAGGTTTACTGTATCCCTTTGACCGTCTTATTGACAATGAAACACAGAAATTGCATCGGAATTAAATACAACAGGCACCATGCCGACTTAAGTACAACAATACTGACTCTTCTTACAGACTATGATTTGAACCATTCCTGTGACACTAGTTATACATTCCGATGCCTCACTTCAGGTTTACTGTATCCCCCTGACCTTCCCATTGACGATGAAACACAGAAAATGCATCGGAATCAAATAAAAAAGGCACAATGCCGTCTTAAGTACAAGGAGACTAACTCTTCTTTCTGATTATGTTTTGAACCATTCTTGTGACACTAGTTATAGATTCCGATGCTTCACTTCAGGTTTACTGTATCCATCTGACCTACTTATTGACGATGAAACACAGAAATTGCATCGAAATTAAATACAAAAGGCACAATGCCGACTTAAGTACAAGAAGACTGACTCTTCCTACTGTCTATGCTTTGAACCATTCCTGTGACGGTAGTTACAGATTCCGATGCTTCACTTCAGTTTTACTGAATCCCTTGGACCTTCTTATTGACGATGAAACACAGATATTGCATCGAAATTAAATAGAAATGGCACAATGCCGACTTAAGTACAAGAAGACTGACTCTTCCTACTGTCTATGTTTTGAACCATTCCTGTGACACTAGTTACAGATTCTGATGCTTCACTTCAGGTTTACTGTATCCCTCTGACCTTCTTATTGACGATGAAACTCAGAAATTGCATCGGAATTAAGTACAAAAGGCACAATGCCGACTTAAGTACAAGAAGACTGACCCTTCTTACTGTCTATGCTTTGAACCATTCCTGTGACACTAGTTATAGATTCCGATGCGTCATTACATCTTTACTGTATCCCCCTGACCTTCTTATTGACGATGAAACACAAAAATTGCATCGGAATTAAATACAAAAGGCACAACGCCGACTTAAGTACAAGAAGACTGACTCGTCCTACTGTCTAAGTTTTGAACCATTCCTGTGACACTAGTTATAGATTCCCATGCTTCACTTCAGGTTTTGTGTATCCCTTGGACCTTCTTATTGACGATGAAGCACAGAAATTGCATCGGAATTAAATAGAAAAGGCACAATGCCGACTTAAGTACAAGCAGACTGACTCTTAATACTGCCTATGTTTTGAACCATTTCTGTTTCACTAGTTACAGATTCCGATGCTTCACTTCAGGTTTACGGTATCCCTCTGACCTTCTTATTGACGATGAAACACAGAAATTGCATCGGAATTAAATACAAAAGGCACAATGCCGAATTAAGTACAAGAAGACTGACCCTTCCTAGTGTCTATGTTTTGAACCATTCCTGTGACACTAGTTATAGATTCCGATGCTTCACTTCAGGTTTACTGTATCCCTCTGACCTTCTTATTGACGATGAAACACAGAAATTGCATCGAAATTAAATACAAAAGGCACAATGCCGACTTAAGTACAAGAAGACTGACTCTTCATACTGACTGTTTTGAACCAATCCGGTGACACTAGTTATAGATTCCGAAGCTTCACTTCAGGTTTACTGTATCCCTTGGACCTTCTTATTGACGATGAAACACAGAAATTGCATCGTAATTAAATACAAAATACACAATGCCGACTTAAGTACAAGAAGACAGACTCTTCTTTCTGACTATGTTTTGAACCATTCCTGTGTCACTAGTTATAGATTCCGATGCTTCATCTCAGGTTTACTGTATCCCACTGACCTTCTTATTGACGATGAACCGCAGAAATTGCATCGGAATTAAATAGAAAAAGCACAATGCAGACTTAAGTACATGAAGACTGACTCTTCTTACTGATTATGTTTGGAGCCATTCCTGTGACACTAGTTATAGATTCCGATGCTTCACTTCAGCTTTACTGTATCCCTCTGACCTTCTTATTGACGATGATACACCGATATTGCATCGCAATTAAATATAAAAGGCACAATGCCGACTTAAGTACAAGAAGACTGACTCTTCCTACTGTCTATGCTTTGAACCATTCCTGTGACACTAGTTATAGATTCCGATGCGTCATTACATCTTTACTGTATCCCTCTGACCTTTTTATTGACGATGAAACACAAAAATTGCATCGGAATTAAATACAAAAGGCACAACGCCGACTTAAGTACAAGAAGACTGACTCTTCCTACTGTCTATGTTTTGAACCATTCCTGTGACACTAGTTATAGATTCCCATGCTTCACTTCAGGTTTTGTGTATCCCTTGGACCTTCTTATTGACGATGAAACACAGAAATTGCATCGGAATTAAATAGAAAAGGCACAATGCCGACGTAAGTACAAGAAGACTGACTCTTCCTACTGTCTATGTTTTGAACCATTCCTGTGACACTAGTTATAGATTCCGATGCTTCACTTCAGGTTTACTGTTTCCCTTGGATTTTCTTATTGGCGATGAAACACAGAAATTGCATCGAAATCAAATAGAAAGGCACAATGCCGATTTAAGTACAAGAAGAATGACTCCTCTTACTGTCTATGTTTTGAACCATTCCTGTGACACTAGTTATAGATTCCGATGCTTCACTTCATGTTTACTGTATCCCTCTGACATTCTTATTGACGATGAAGCACAGAAATTGCATCGGAATTAAATACAAATGGCACAATGCCGACTTAAGTACAAGGAGACTGACTCTTCTTTCTGATCATGTTTTGAACCATTCCTGTGACACTAGTTATAGATTCCGATGCTTCACTTCAGGTTTACTGTATCCCTCTGGCTTTCTTATTGACGATGAAACACAAAAATTCCATCGGAAATAAATAGAAAAGGCACAATGCCGACTTGAGTGCAAGAAGACTGACTCTTCCTACTGTCTATGCTTTGAACCATTCCTGTGACACTAGTTATAGATTCCGATGCTTCACTTCATGTTTACTGTATCCCTCTGACATTCTTATTGACGATGAAGCACAGAAATTGCATCGGAATTAAATACAAATGGCACAATGCCGACTTAAGTACAAGAAGACTGACTCTCCTTACTCTCTATGTTTTGAACCATTCCTGTGATATAGTTATAGATTCCGATGCTTCACTTCAGGTTTACTGTATCCCTTTGACCTTCTTATTGACAATGAAACACAGAAATTGCATCGGAATTAAATACAACAGGCACAATGCCGACTTAAGTACAACTATACTGACTCTTCTTACAGACTATGATTTGAACCATTCCTGTGACACTAGTTATACATTCCGATGCCTCACTTCAGGTTTACTGTATCCCTCTGACCTTCCCATAGACGATGAAACACAGAAATTGCATCGGAATTAAATAAAAAAGGCACAATGCCGACTTAAGTATAAGAAGACTGACTCTTCCTACTGTCTATGTTTTGAACCATTCCTGTGACACTAGTTATAGATTCCGATGCTTCACTTCAGGTTTACTGTTTCCCTTGGACTTTCTTATTGACGATGAAACACAGAAATTGCATCGAAATCAAATCGAAAGGGCACAATGCCGATTAAAGAGCAAGAAGACTGACTCCTCTTAGTGTCTATGTTTTGAACCATTCCTGTGACACTAGTTATAGATTCCGATGCTTCACTGCAGTTTTACTGTATCGCTTGGACCTTCTTATTGACGATGAAACACAGATATTGCATCGGAATTAAATCCAAAATGCACAATGCCGACTTAAGTACAAGAAGACTGACCCTTCTTACTGTCTATGCTTTGAACCATTCCTGTGACAATAGTTATAGATTCCGATGCGTCACTACATCTTTACAGTATCCCTCTGACCTTCTTATTGACGATGAAACTCAGAAATTGCTTCGGAATTAAGTACAAAAGGCACAATGCCGACTTAAGTACAAGAAGACTGACCCTTCTTACTGTCTATGCTTTGAACCATTCCTGTGACACTAGTTATAGATTCCGATGCTTCACTTCAGGTTTTGTGTATCCCTCTGACCTTCTTATTGACGATGAAACACAGAAATTGCATCGGAATTGAATACAACAGGCACAATGCCGACTTAAGTACAACAATACTGACTCTTCTTACAGACTATGATTTGAACCATTCCTGTGACACTAGTTATACATTCGGATGCCTCACTTCAGGTTTACTGTATCCCTCGGACCTTCCCATTGACGATGAAAGACAGAAATTGCATCGGAATTAAATAAAAAAGGCACAATGCCGACTTAAGTACAAGGAGACTGACTCTTCTTTCTGATTATGCTTTGAACCATTCCTGTGACACTAGTTATAGATTCCGATGCTTCACTTCAGGTTTACTGTATCCATCTGACCTACTTATTGACGATGAAACACAGAAATTGCATCGAAATTAAATACAAAAGGCACAATGCCGACTTAAGTACAAGAAGACTGACTCTTCCTACTGTCTATGTTTTGAACCATTCCTGTGACACTAGTTACAGATTCTGATGCTTCACTTCAGGTTTACTGTATCCCTCTGACCTTCTTATTGACGATGAAACTCAGAAATTGCATCGGAATTAAGTACAAAAGGCACAATGCCGACTTAAGTACAAGAAGACTGACCCTTCTTACTGTCTATGCTTTGAACCATTCCTGTGACACTAGTTATAGATTCCGATGCGTCATTACATCTTTACTGTATCCCCCTGACCTTCTTATTGACGATGAAACACAAAAATTGCATCGGAATTAAATACAAAAGGCACAACGCCGACTTAAGTACAAGAAGACTGACTCGTCCTACTGTCTAAGTTTTGAACCATTCCTGTGACACTAGTTATAGATTCCCATGCTTCACTTCAGGTTTTGTGTATCCCTTGGACCTTCTTATTGACGATGAAGCACAGAAATTGCATCGGAATTAAATAGAAAAGGCACAATGCCGACTTAAGTACAAGCAGACTGACTCTTAATACTGCCTATGTTTTGAACCATTTCTGTTTCACTAGTTACAGATTCCGATGCTTCACTTCAGGTTTACGGTATCCCTCTGACCTTCTTATTGACGATGAAACACAGAAATTGCATCGGAATTAAATACAAAAGGCACAATGCCGAATTAAGTACAAGAAGACTGACCCTTCCTAGTGTCTATGTTTTGAACCATTCCTGTGACACTAGTTATAGATTCCGATGCTTCACTTCAGGTTTACTGTATCCCTCTGACCTTCTTATTGACGATGAAACACAGAAATTGCATCGAAATTAAATACAAAAGGCACAATGCCGACTTAAGTACAAGAAGACTGACTCTTCATACTGACTGTTTTGAACCAATCCGGTGACACTAGTTATAGATTCCGAAGCTTCACTTCAGGTTTACTGTATCCCTTGGACCTTCTTATTGACGATGAAACACAGAAATTGCATCGTAATTAAATACAAAATACACAATGCCGACTTAAGTACAAGAAGACAGACTCTTCTTTCTGACTATGTTTTGAACCATTCCTGTGTCACTAGTTATAGATTCCGATGCTTCATCTCAGGTTTACTGTATCCCACTGACCTTCTTATTGACGATGAACCGCAGAAATTGCATCGGAATTAAATAGAAAAAGCACAATGCAGACTTAAGTACATGAAGACTGACTCTTCTTACTGATTATGTTTGGAGCCATTCCTGTGACACTAGTTATAGATTCCGATGCTTCACTTCAGCTTTACTGTATCCCTCTGACCTTTTTATTGACGATGATACACCGATATTGCATCGCAATTAAATATAAAAGGCACAATGCCGACTTAAGTACAAGAAGACTGACTCTTCCTACTGTCTATGCTTTGAACCATTCCTGTGACACTAGTTATAGATTCCGATGCGTCATTACATCTTTACTGTATCCCTCTGACCTTTTTATTGACGATGAAACACAAAAATTGCATCGGAATTAAATACAAAAGGCACAACGCCGACTTAAGTACAAGAAGACTGACTCTTCCTACTGTCTATGTTTTGAACCATTCCTGTGACACTAGTTATAGATTCCCATGCTTCACTTCAGGTTTTGTGTATCCCTTGGACCTTCTTATTGACGATGAAACACAGAAATTGCATCGGAATTAAATAGAAAAGGCACAATGCCGACGTAAGTACAAGAAGACTGACTCTTCCTACTGTCTATGTTTTGAACCATTCCTGTGACACTAGTTATAGATTCCGATGCTTCACTTCAGGTTTACTGTTTCCCTTGGACTTTCTTATTGGCGATGAAACACAGAAATTGCATCGAAATCAAATAGAAAGGCACAATGCCGATTTAAGTACAAGAAGAATGACTCCTCTTACTGTCTATGTTTTGAACCATTCCTGTGACACTAGTTATAGATTCCGATGCTTCACTTCATGTTTACTGTATCCCTCTGACATTCTTATTGACGATGAAGCACAGAAATTGCATCGGAATTAAATACAAATGGCACAATGCCGACTTAAGTACAAGGAGACTGACTCTTCTTTCTGATCATGTTTTGAACCATTCCTGTGACACTAGTTATAGATTCCGATGCTTCACTTCAGGTTTACTGTATCCCTCTGGCTTTCTTATTGACGATGAAACACAAAAATTCCATCGGAAATAAATAGAAAAGGCACAATGCCGACTTGAGTGCAAGAAGACTGACTCTTCCTACTGTCTATGCTTTGAACCATTCCTGTGACACTAGTTATAGATTCCGATGCTTCACTTCATGTTTACTGTATCCCTCTGACATTCTTATTGACGATGAAGCACAGAAATTGCATCGGAATTAAATACAAATGGCACAATGCCGACTTAAGTACAAGAAGACTGACTCTCCTTACTCTCTATGTTTTGAACCATTCCTGTGATATAGTTATAGATTCCGATGCTTCACTTCAGGTTTACTGTATCCCTTTGACCTTCTTATTGACAATGAAACACAGAAATTGCATCGGAATTAAATACAACAGGCACAATGCCGACTTAAGTACAACTATACTGACTCTTCTTACAGACTATGATTTGAACCATTCCTGTGACACTAGTTATACATTCCGATGCCTCACTTCAGGTTTACTGTATCCCTCTGACCTTCCCATAGACGATGAAACACAGACATTGCATCGGAATTAAATAAAAAAGGCACAATGCCGACTTAAGTATAAGAAGACTGACTCTTCCTACTGTCTATGTTTTGAACCATTCCTGTGACACTAGTTATAGATTCCGATGCTTCACTTCAGGTTTACTGTTTCCCTTGGACTTTCTTATTGACGATGAAACACAGAAATTGCATCGAAATCAAATCGAAAGGGCACAATGCCGATTAAAGAGCAAGAAGACTGACTCCTCTTAGTGTCTATGTTTTGAACCATTCCTGTGACACTAGTTATAGATTCCGATGCTTCACTGCAGTTTTACTGTATCGCTTGGACCTTCTTATTGACGATGAAACACAGATATTGCATCGGAATTAAATCCAAAATGCACAATGCCGACTTAAGTACAAGAAGACTGACCCTTCTTACTGTCTATGCTTTGAACCATTCCTGTGACAATAGTTATAGATTCCGATGCGTCACTACATCTTTACAGTATCCCTCTGACCTTCTTATTGACGATGAAACTCAGAAATTGCTTCGGAATTAAGTACAAAAGGCACAATGCCGACTTAAGTACAAGAAGACTGACCCTTCTTACTGTCTATGCTTTGAACCATTCCTGTGACACTAGTTATAGATTCCGATGCTTCACTTCAGGTTTTGTGTATCCCTCTGACCTTCTTATTGACGATGAAACACAGAAATTGCATCGGAATTGAATACAACAGGCACAATGCCGACTTAAGTACAACAATACTGACTCTTCTTACAGACTATGATTTGAACCATTCCTGTGACACTAGTTATACATTCCGATGCCTCACTTCAGGTTTACTGTATCCCTCGGACCTTCCCATTGACGATGAAAGACAGAAATTGCATCGGAATTAAATAAAAAAGGCACAATGCCGACTTAAGTACAAGGAGACTGACTCTTCTTTCTGATTATGCTTTGAACCATTCCTGTGACACTAGTTATAGATTCCGATGCTTCACTTCAGGTTTACTGTATCCATCTGACCTACTTATTGACGATGAAACACAGAAATTGCATCGAAATTAAATACAAAAGGCACAATGCCGACTTAAGTACAAGAAGACTGACTCTTCCTACTGTCTATGTTTTGAACCATTCCTG
Organism: Schistocerca piceifrons; assembly: GCF_021461385.2. Taxonomy (NCBI): domain Eukaryota; kingdom Metazoa; phylum Arthropoda; class Insecta; order Orthoptera; family Acrididae; genus Schistocerca; species Schistocerca piceifrons. The sequence continues at coordinate 518,048 of NC_060142.1, read as the reverse complement.
TGACACTAGTTATAGATTCCGATGCTTCACTTCAGGTTTACTGTTTCCCTTGGACTTTCTTGTTGACGATGAAACACAGAAATTGCATCGAAATCAAATAGAAAAAGCACAATGCCGATTTAAGAACAAGAAGACTGACTCCTCTTACTGTCTATGTTTTGAACCATTCCTGTGACACTAGTTATAGATTCCGATGCTTCACTTCAGTTTTACTGTATCCCTTGGACCTTCTTATTGACGATGAAACACAGATATTGCATCGGAATTAAATCCAAAAGGCACAATGCCGACTTAAGTACAAGAAGACTGACCCATCTTACTGTCTATGCTTTGCACCATTCCTGTGACACTAGTTATAGATTCCGATGCGTCACTACATCTTTACTGTATCCCTCTGACCTTCTTATTGACGATGAAACACAAAAATTGCATCGGAAGTAAATGCAAAAGGCACAATGCCGACTTAAGTGCAAGAAGACTGACTCTTCTTACTGTCTATGTTTTGAACCATTCCTGTGACGGTAGTTACAGATTCCGATGCTTCACTTCAGGTTTACTGTATCCCCTGGACGTTCTTATTGACGATGAAACACAGATATTGCATCGAAATTAAATAGAAAAGGCACAATGCCGACTTAAGTACAAGAAGACTGACTCTTCCTACTGTCTATGTTTTGAACCATTCCTGTGACACTAGTTACAGATTCTGATGCTTCACTTCAGGTTTACTGTATCCCTCTGACCTTCTTATTGACGATGAAACTCAGATATTGCATCGGAATTAAGTACAAAAGGCACAATGCGACTTAAGTACAAGAAGACTGACCCTTCATACTGTCTATGCTTTGAACCATTCCTGTGACACTAGTTATAGATTCCGATGCGTCATTACTTCTTTACTGTATCCCCCTGACCTTCTTATTGACGATGAAACACAAAAATTGCATCGGAATTAAATACAAAAGGCACAACGCCGACTTAAGTACAAGAAGACTGACTCTTCCTACTGTCTATGTTTTGAACCATTCCTGTGACACTAGTTATAGATTCCCATGCTTCACTTCAGGTTTTGTGTATCCCTTGGACCTTCTTATTGACGATGAAACACAGAAATTGCATCGGAATTAAATTGAAAAGGCACAATGCCGACTAAAGTACAAGAAGACTGACTCTTCCTACTGCCTATGTTTTGAACCATTTCTGTTTCACTAGTTACAGATTCCGATGCTTCACTTCAGGTTCACGGTATCCCTCTGACCTTCTTATTGACGATGAAACACAGAAATTGCATCGGAATTAAATACAAAAGGCACAATGCCGAATTAAGTACAAGAAAACTGACCCTACCTAGTGTCTATGTTTTGAACCATTCCTGTGACACTAGTTATAGATTCCGATGCTTCACTTCAGGTTTACTGTATCCCTCTGACCTTCTTATTGACGATGAAACACAGAAATTGCATCGAAATTAAATACAAAAGGCACAATGCCGACTTAAGTACAAGAAGACTGACTCTTCATACTGACTGTTTTGAACCAATCCTGAGACACTAGTTATAGATTCCGAAGCTTCACTTCAGGTTTACTGTATCCCTTGGACCTTCTTATTGACGATGAAACACAGATATTGCATCGTAATTAAATACAAAATACACAATGCCGACTTAAGTACAAGAAGACAGACTCTTCTTTCTGACTATGTTTTGAACCATTCCTATGTCACTAGTTATAGATTCCGATGCTTCATCTCAGGTGAACTGTATCCCACTGACCTTATTATTGACGATGAACCACAGAAATTGCATCGGAATTAAACAGAAAAAGCACAATGCAGACTTAAGTACATGAAGACTGACTCTTCTTACTGATTATGTTTTGAACCATTCCTGTGACACTAGTTATAGATTCCGATGCTTCACTTCAGTTTTACTGTATCCCTTGGACCTTCTTATTGACAGTGAAACACAGAAATTGCATCGGAATTAAATACAACAGGCACAATGCCGACTTAAGTACAAGCAGACTGACTCTTCTTTCTGATTATGTTTTGAACCATTCCTGTGACACAAGTTATAGATTCCGATGCTTCACTTCAGGTTTACTGTATCCCTCTGGCTTTCTTATTGACGATGAAACACAAAAATTTCATCGGAAATAAATAGAAAAGGCACAATGCCGACTTGAGTGCAAGAAGACTGATCTTCCTACTGTCTATGCTTTGAACCATTCCTGTGACACTAGTTATAGATTCCGATGCTTCACTTCACGTTTACTGTATCCCTCTGACATTCTTATTGACGATGAAGCACAGAAATTGCATCGGAATTAAATACAAATGGCACAATGCCGACTTAAGTACAAGAAGACTGACTCTCCCTACTCTCTATGTTTTGAACCATTCCTGTGATATAGTTATAGATTCTGATGCTTCACTTCATGTTTACTGTATCGCTTTGACCTTCTTATTGACAATGAAACACAGAAATTGCATCGGAATTAAATACAACAGGCACAATGCCGACTTAAGTACAACAATACTGACTCTTCTTACAGACTATGATTTGAACCATTCCTGTGACACTAGTTATACATTCCTATGCCTCACTTCAGGTTTACTGTATCCCTCTGACCTTCCCATTGACGATGAAACACAGAAATTGCATCGGAATTAAATAAAAAAGGCACAATGCCGACTTAAGTACAAGGAGACTGACTCTTCTTTCTGATTATGTTTTGAACCATTCCTGTGACACTAGTTATAGATTCCGATGCTTCACTTCAGGTTTACTGTATCCATCTGACCTACTTATTGACGATGAAACACAGAAATTGCATCGATATTAAATACAAAAGGCACAAAACCGACTTAAGTACAAGAAGACTGACTCTTCATACTGACTGTTTTGAACCAATCCTGTGACACTAGTTATAGATTCCGAAGCTTCACTTCAGGTTTACTGTATCACTTGGACCTTCTTATTGACGATGAAACACAGAAGTTGCATCGTAATTAAATACAAAATACACAATGCCGACTTAAGTACAAGAAGACAGACTCTTCTTTCTGACTATGTTTTGAACCATTCCTGTGTCACTAGCTATAGATTCCGATGCTTCACTTCAGATTTACTGTATCCCACTGACCTTCTTATTGACGATGAACCACAGAAATTGCATCGGAATTAAATAGAAAAAGCACAATGCAGACTTAAGTACATGAAGACTGACTCTTCTTACTGATTATGTTTGGAACCATTCCTGTGACACTAGTTATAGATTCCGATGCTTCACTTCAGGTTTACTGTTTCCCTTGGACTTTCGTATTGACGATGAAACACAGAAATTGCATCGAAATCAAATAGAAAGGGCACAATGCCGATTTAAGTACAAGAAGACTGACTGCTCTTACTGTCTATGTTTTGAACCATTCCTGTGACACTAGTTATAGATTCCGATGCTACACTTCAGTTTTACTGTATCACTTGGTCCTTCTTATTGACAATGAAACACAGAAATTGCATCGGAATTAAATACAACAGGCACAATGCCGACTTAAGTACAACAAGCCTGACTCTTCTTACAGACTATGATTTGAACCATTCCTGTGACACTAGTTATACATTCCGATGCCTCACTTCAGGTTTACTGTATCCCTCTGACCTTCCCATTGACGATGAAACATAGAAATTGCATCGGAATTAAATAAAAATGGCACAATGCCGACTTAAGTACAAGGAGACTGACTCTTCTTTCTGATTAAGTTTTAAACAATTCCTGTGACACTAGTTATAGATTCCGATGCTTCACTTCAGGTTTACTGTATCCCTCTGACATTCTTATTGACAATGAAACACAAAAATTCCATCGGAGATAAATAGAAAAGGCACAATGCCGACTTGAGTGCAAGAAGACTGACTCTTCCTACTGTCTATGCTTTGAACCATTCCTGTGACACTAGTTATAGATTCCGATGCTTCACTTCATGTTTACTGTATCCCTCTGACATTCTTATTGACGATGAAACACAGAAATTGCATCGGAATTAAATACAACAGGCACAATGCCGACTTAAGTACAACAATACTGACTCTTCTTACAGACTATGATTTGAACCATTCCTGTGACACTAGTTATACATTCCGTTGCCTCACTTCTGGTTTACTGTATCCCTCTTGACCTTCACATTGACGATGAAACACAGAAATTGCATCGGAATTAAATAAAAAAGGCACAATGCCGACTTAAGTACAAGGAGACTGACTCTTCTTTCTGATTATGTTTTGAACCATTCCTGTGACACTAGTTATAGATTCCGATGCTTCTCTTCAGGTTTACTGTATCCCTCTGACCTTCTTATTGACGATGGAACACAGAAATTGCATCGAAATTAAATACAAATGGCACAATGCAGACTTAAGTACAAGAAGACTGACTCTTCTTACTGACTGTTTTGAACCATTCCTGTGACACTAGTTATAGATTCCGATGCTTCACTTCATGTTTACTGTATCCCTCTGACGCTCTTATTGTCGATGAAGCACAGAAATTCCATCTGAACTAAATACAAATGGCACAATGCCGACTTAAGTACTAGAAGACTGTCTCTTCTTACTGTCTATGTTTTGAACCATTCCTGTGACACTAGTTATAGATTCCGATGCTTCACTTCAGGTTTTCTGTATCCCTCTGACCTTCTCATTGACGATGAAACACAGACATTGCATCGGAATTAAATAAAAAAGGCACAATGCCGACTTAAGTACAAGGAGACGGACTCTTCTTTCTGATTATTTTTTGAACCATTCCTGTGACACTAGTTATAGTTTCCGATGCTTCACTTCAGGTTTACTGTATCCCTCTGACTTTCTTATTGACGATGAAACACAGAAATTGCATCGGAATTAAATAGAAAAGGCACAATGCCGATTTAAGTACAAGATGACTCACTCTTCCTACTGTCTATGTTTTTGAACCATTCCTGAGACACTAGTTATAGATTCCGATGCTTCACTTCAGGTATATTCTAACCTTCTGACCTTCTTATTGACGATGGAACGCAGAAATTGCATCGAAATTAAATACAAAAGGCACAATGCCGACTTAAGTACAAGAAGACTGACACTTTTTACTGACTGTCTTGAACCATTCCTGTGACACTAGTTATAGATTCCGATGCTTCACTTCATGTTTACTGTATCCCTCTGACATTCTTATTGACGATGAAGCACAGAAATTGCATCGGAATTAAATACAAATGGCACAATGCCGACTTAAGTACAAGAAGACTGACTCTCCTTACTGTCTATGTTTTGAACCATTCCTGTGATATAGTTATAGATTCCGATGCTTCACTTCAGGTTTACTGTATCCCTTGGACCTTCTTATTGACAATGAAACACAGAAATTGCATCGGAATTAAATACAACAGGCACAATGCGGACTTAAGTACAACAAGACTGACTCTTCTTACAGACTATGATTTGAACCATTCCTGTGACACTAGTTATACATTCCGATGCCTCACTTCAGGTTTACTGTATCCCTCTGACCTTCCCATTGACGATGAAACATAGAAATTGAATCGGAATTAAATAAAAAAGGCACAAAGCCGATTTAAGTACAAGGAGACTGACTCTTCTTTCTGATTATGTTTTGAACCATTCCTGTGACACTAGTTATAGATTCCGATGCTTCACTTCAGGTTTACTGTATCCCTCTGACTTTCTTATTGACGATGAAACACAAAAATTCCATCGGAGATAAATAGAAAAGGCACAATGCCGACTTAAGTGCAAGAAGACTGACTCTTCCTACTGTCTATGCTTTGAACCTTTCCTGTGACACAAGTTATGGATTCCGATGCTTCACTTCAGGTTTACTGTATCCCTTGGACTTTCTTATTGACGATGAAACACAGAAATTGCATCGGAATCAAATAGAAAAGGCAGAATGCCGACTTAAGTACAAGAAGACTAACTCCTCTTACTGTCTATGTTTTGAACCATTCCTGTGACACTAGTTATAGATTCCGATGCTTCAATTCAGTTTTACTGTATCCGTTGGACCTTCTTATTGACGATGAAACACAGATATTGCATCGGAATTAAATCCAAAAGGCACAATGCCAACTTAAGTTCAACAAGACTGTCCCTTCTAACTGTCTATGCTTCGAACCATTCCTGTGACACTAGTTATAGATTCCGATGCTTCACTTCAGGTTTTGTGTATCCCTTGGACCTTCTTATTGACGATGAAACTCAGAAATTGCATCGGAATTAAATACAAAAGGCACAATGCCGAATTAGGTACAAGAAGACTGACCCTTGCTACTGTCTATGTTTTGAACCATTCCTGTGACACTAGTTATAGATTCCGATGCTTCACGTCAGGTTTACTGTATCCCTCTGAACTTCTTATTCACGATGAAACACAGAAACTGCATCGAAATTAAATACAAAAGGCACAATGCCGACTTAAGTATAAGAAGACTGACTCTTCATACTGACTGTTTTGAACCATTCCCGTGACACTAGTTATAGATTCCGAAGCTTCACTTCAGGTTTACTGTATCTCTTGGACCTTCTAATTGACGATGAAACACAGAAATTGCATCGTATTTAAATACAAAATACACAATGCCGACTTAAGTACAAGAAGACTGACTCTTCTTTCTGACTATGTTTTGAACCATTCCTGAGTCACTAGTTATAGATTCCAATGCTTCCCTTCAGGTTTACTGTATCCCACTGACCTTCTTATTGACGATGAACCACAGAAATTGCATCGGAATTAAATAGAAAAAGCACAATGCAGACTTAAGTACATGAAGACTGACTCTTCTTACTGATTATGTTTGGAACCATTCCTGTGACACTAGTTATAGATTCCGATGCTTCACTTCAGGTTTACTGTATCCCTCTGACCTTCTTATTGACGATGGAACACAGAAATTGCATCGAAATTAAATACAAAAGGCACAATGCCGACTTACGTACAAGAAGACTGACTCTTCTTACTGACTGTTTTGAACCATTCCTGTGACTCTAGTTATAGATTCCGATGCTTCACTTCATGTTTACTGTATCCCTCTGACGCTCTTATTGACGATGAAGCACAGAAATTCCATCTGAACTAAATACAAATGGCACAATGCCGACTTAAGTACAAGAAGACTGTCTCTTCTTACTGTCTATGTTTCGAACCATTCCTGTGACACTAGTTATAGATTCCGATGCTTCACTTCAGGTTTTCTGTATCCCTCAGACCTTCTCATTGACGATGAAACACAGACATTGCATCGGAATTAAATAAAAAAGGCACAATGCCGACTTACGTACAAGGAGACGGATTCTTCTTTCTGATTATGTTTTGAACCATTCCTGTGACACTAGTTATAGTTTCCGATGCTTCACTTCAGGTTTACTGTATCCCTCAGACTTTCTTATTGACGATGAAACACAGAAATTGCATCGGAATTAAATAGAAAATGCACAATGCCGATTTAAGTACAAGATGACTGACTCTTCCTACTGTCTATGTTTTGAACCATTCCTGCGACACTAGTTATAGATTCCGATGGTTCACTTCAGGTATATTCTAACCCTCTGACCTTCTTATTGACGATGGAACACAGAAATTGCATCGAAATTAAATACAAAAGGTACAATGCCGACTTAAGTACAAGAAGACTCACTCTTTTTACTGACTGTCTTGAACCATTCCTGTGACACTAGTTATAGATTCCGATGCTTCACTTCATGTTTACTGTATCCCTCTGACATTCTTATTGACGATGAAGCACAGAAATTGCATCGGAATTAAATACAAATGGCACAATGCCGACTTAAGTACAAGAAGACTGACTCTTCTTACTGTCTATGTTTTGAACCATTCCTGTGATATAGTTATAGATTCCGATGCTTCACTTCAGGTTTTGTGTATCCCTTGGACCTTCTTATTGACGATGAAACTCAGAAATTGCATCGGATTTAAATACAAAAGGCACAATGCCGAATTAGGTACAAGAAGACTGACCCTTGCTACTGTCTATGTTTTGAACCATTCCTGTGACACTAGTTATAGATTCCGATGCTTCACTTCAGGTTTACTGTATCCCTTGGACCTTCTTACTGACAATGAAACACAGAAATTGCATCGGAATTAAATACAACAGGCACAATGCCGACTTAAGTACAACAAGACTGACTCTTCTTACAGACTATGATTTGAACCATTCCTGTGACACTAGTTATACATTCCGATGCCTCACTTCAGGTTTACTGTATCCCTCTGACCTTCCCATTGACGATGAAACATAGAAATTGAATCGGAATTAAATAAAAAAGGCACAATGCCGACTTAAGTACAAGGAGACTGACTCTTCTTTCTGATTATGTTTTGAACCATTCCTGTGACACTAGTTATAGATTCCGATGCTTCAGTTCAGGTTTACTGTATCCCTCTGACTTTCTTATTGACGATGAAACACAAAAATTCCATCGGAGATAAATAGAAAAGGCACAATGCCGACTTAAGTGCAAGAAGACTGACTCTTCCTACTGTCTGTGCTTTTGAACCTTTCCTGTGACACTAGTTATGGATTCCGATGCTTCACTTCAGGTTTACTGTATCCCTTGGACTTTCTTATTGACGATGAAACACAGAAATTGCATCGGAATCAAATAGAAAAGGCAGAATGCCGACTTAAGTACAAGAAGACTGACTCCTCTTACTGTCTATGTTTTGAACCATTCCTGTGACACTAGTTATAGATTCCGATGCTTCACTTCAGTTTTACTGTATCCCTTGGACCTTCTTATTGACGATGAAACACAGATATTGCATCGGAATTAAATCCAAAGGCAAAATGCCGACTTAAGTACAACAAGACTGTCCCTTCTTACTGTCTATGTTTCGAACCATTCCTGTGACACTAGTTATAGATTCCGATGCTTCACTTCAGGTTTTGTGTATCCCTTGGACCCTCTTATTGACGATGAAACTCAGAAATTGCATCGGATTTAAATACAAAAGGCACAATGCCGAATTAGGTACAAGAAGACTGACCCTTGCTACTGTCTATGTTTTGAACCATTCCTGTGACACTAGTTATAGATTCCGATGCTTCACTTCAGGTTTACTGTATCCCTCTGAACTTCTTATACACGATGAAACACAGAAATTGCATCGAAATTAAATACAAAAGGCACAATGCCGAATTAAGTATAAGAAGACTGACTCTTCATACTGACTGTTTTGAACCATTCCTGTGACACTAGTTGTAGATTCCGATGCTTCACTTCAGGTTTTGTGTATCCCTTTGACCTTCTTATTGACGATGAAACTCAGAAATTGCATCGGATTTAAATACAAAAGGCACAATGCCGAATTAGGTACAAGAAGACTGACCCTTGCTACTGTCTATGGTTTGAACCATTCCTGTGACACTAGTTATAGATTCCGATGCTTCACTTCACGTTTACTGTATCCCTCTGAACTTCTTATTCACGATGAAACACAGAAATTGCATCGAAATTAAATACAAAAGTCACAATGCCGACTTAAGTATAAGAAGACTGACTCTTCATACTGACTGTTTTGAACCATTCCTGTGACACTAGTTATAGATTCCGAAGCTTCACTTCAGGTTTACTGTATCTCTTGGACCTTCTAATTGACGATGAAACACAGAAATTGCATCGTATTTAAATACAAAATACACAATGCTGACTTAAGTACAAGAAGACTGACTCTTCTTACTGACTATGTTTTGAACCATTCCTGTGTCACTAGTTATAGATTCCAATGCTTCCCTTCAGGTTTACTGTATCCCACTGACCTTCTTATTGACGATGAACCACAGAAATTGCATCGGAATTAAATAGAAAAAGCACAATGCAGACTTAAGTACATGAAGACTGACTCTTCTTACTGATTATGTTTGGAACCATTCCTGTGACACTAGTTATAGATTCCGATGCTTCACTTCAGGTTTACTGTATCCCTCTGACCTTCTTATTGACGATGGAACACAGAAATTGCATCGAAATTAAATACAAAAGGCACAATGCCGACTTACGTACAAGAAGACTGACTCTTCTTACTGACTGTTTTGAACCATTCCTGTGACTCTAGTTATAGATTCCGATGCTTCACTTCATGTTTACTGTATCCCTCTGACCCTCTTATTGACGATGAAGCACAGAAATTCCATCTGAACTAAATACAAATGGCACAATGCCGACTTAAGTACAAGAAGACTGTCTCTTCTTACTGTCTATGTTTCGAACCATTCCTGTGACACTAGTTATAGATTCCGATGCTTCACTTCAGGTTTTCTGTATCCCTCAGACCTTCTCATTGACGATGAAACACAGACATTGCATCGGAATTAAATAAAAAAGGCACAATGCCGACTTACGTACAAGGAGACGGACTCTTCTTTCTGATTATGTTTTGAACCATTCCTGTGACACTAGTTATAGTTTCCGATGCTTCACTTCAGGTTTACTGTATCCCTCAGACTTTCTTATTGACGATGAAACACAGAAATTGCATCGGAATTAAATAGAAAATGCACAATGCCGATTTAAGTACAAGATGACTGACTCTTCCTACTGTCTATGTTTTGAACCATTCCTGCGACACTAGTTATAGATTCCGATGCTTCACTTCAGGTATATTCTAACCCTCTGACCTTCTTATTGACGATGGAACACAGAAATTGCATCGAAATTAAATACAAAAGGCACAATGCCGACTTAAGTACAAGAAGACTCACTCTTTTTACTGACTGTCTTGAACCATTCCTGTGACACTAGTTATAGATTCCGATGCTTCACTTCATGTTTACTGTATCCCTCTGACATTCTTATTGACGATGAAGCACAGAAATTGCATCGGAATTAAATACAAATGGCACAATGCCGACTTAAGTAGAAGAAGACTGACTCTTCTTACTGTCTATGTTTTGAATTATTCCTGTGATATAGTTATAGATTCCGATGCTTCACTTCAGGTTTACTGTATCCCTTGGACCTTCTTATTGACAATGATACACAGAAATTGCATCGGAATTAAATACAACAGGCACAATGCCGACTTAAGTACAACAAGACTGACTCTTCTTACAGACTATGATTTGAACCATTCCTGTGACACTAGTTATACATTCCGATGCCTCACTTCAGGTTTACTGTATCCCTCTGACCTTCCCATTGACGATGAAACATAGAAATTGAATCGGAATTAAATAAAAAAGGCACAATGCCGACTTAAGTACAAGGAGACTGACTCTTCTTTCTGATTATGTTTTGAACCATTCCTGTGACACTAGTTATAGATTCCGATGCTTCACTTCAGGGTTACTGTATCCCTCTGACTTTCTTATTGACGATGAAACACAAAAATTCCATCGGAGATAAATAGAAAAGGCACAATGCCGACTTAAGTGCAAGAAGACTGACTCTTCCTACTGTCTGTGCTTTGAACCTATCCTGTGACACTAGTTATGGATTCCGATGCTTCACTTCAGGTTTACTGTATCCCTTGGACTTTCTTATTGACGATGAAACACAGAAATTGCATCGGAATCAAATAGAAAAGGCAGAATGCCGACTTAAGTACAAGAAGACTGACTCCTCTTACTGTCAATGTTTTGAACCATTCCTGTGACACTAGTTATAGATTCCGATGCTTCACTTCAGTTTTACTGTATCCCTTGGACCTTCTTATTGACGATGAAACACAGATATTGCATCGGAATTAAATCCAAAGGCAAAATGCCGACTTAAGTACAACAAGACTGTCCCTTCTTACTGTCTATGTTTCGAACCATTCCTGTGACACTAGTTATAGATTCCGATGCTTCACTTCAGGTTTTGTGTATCCCTTGGACCTTCTTATTGACGATGAAACTCAGAAATTGCATCGGATATAAATACAAAAGGCACAATGCCGAATTAGGTACAAGAAGACTGACCCTTTCTACTGTCTATGTTTTGAACCATTCCTGTGACACTAGTTATAGATTCCGATGCTTCACTTCAGGTTTACTGTATCCCTCTGAACTTCTTATACACGATGAAACACAGAAATTGCATCGAAATTAAATACAAATGGCACAATGCCGACTTAAGTATAAGAAGACTGACTCTTCATACTGACTGTTTTGAACCATTCCTGTGACACTAGTTGTAGATTCCGATGCTTCACTTCAGGTTTTGTGTATCTCTTTGACCTTCTTATTGACGATGAAACTCAGAAATTGCATCGGATTTAAATTCAAAAGGCACAATGCCGAATTAGGTACAAGAAGACTGACCCTTGCTACTGTCTATGGTTTGAACCATTCCTGTGACACTAGTTATAGATTCCGATGCTTCACTTCAGGTTTACTGTATCCCTCTGAACTTCTTCTTCACGATGAAACACAGAAATTGCGTCGAAATTAAATACAAAAGTCACAATGCCGACTTAAGTATAAGAAGACTGACTCTTCATACTGACTGTTTTGAACCATTCCTGTGACACTAGTTATAGATTCCGAAACTTCACTTCAGGTTTACTGTATCTCTTGGACCTTCTAATTGACGATGAAACACAGAAATTGCATCGTATTTAAATACAAAATACACAATGCTGACTTAAGTACAAGAAGACTGACTCTTCTTACTGACTATGTTTTGAACCATTCCTGTGTCACTAGTTATAGATTCCAATGCTTCCCTTCAGGTTTACTGTATCCCACTGACCATCTTATTGACGATGAACCACAGAAATTGCATCGGAATTAAATAGAAAAAGCACAATGCAGACTTAAGTACATGAAGACTGACTCTTCTTACTGATTATGTTTGGAACCATTCCTGTGACACTAGTGATAGATTCCGATGCTTCACTTCAGGTTTACTGTATCCCTCTGACCTTCTTCTGGACGATGGAACACAGAAATTGCATCGAAATTAAATACAAAAGGCACAATGCCGACTTAAGTACAAGAAGACTGACTCTTCTTACTGACTGTTTTGAACCATTCCTGTGACACTAGTTATAGATTCCGATGCTTCACTTCAGGTTTACTGTTTCCCTTGGACTTTCGTATTGACGATGAAACACAGAAATTGCATCGAAATCAAATAGAAAGGGCACAATGCCGATTTAAGTACAAGAAGACTGACTCCTCTTACTGTCTATGTTTTGAACCATTCCTGTGACACTAGTTATAGATTCCGATGCTTCACTTCATGTTTACTGTATCCCTCTGACATTCTTATTGACGATGAAACACAGAAATTGCATCGGAATTAGATAGAAAAGGCACAATGCAGACTTAAGTACAAGAAAACTGACTCTTCCTACTGTCTAAGATTTGAACCATTCGTGTGACACTAGTGATAGATTCCGATGCCTCACTTCAGGTTTACTGTATCCCTCTGACCTTCTTTTTGACGATGAAACACCGAAATTGCATCGGAATTAAAAAGAAAAGGCACAATGCCGACGTAAGTACAAGAAGACTGACTCTTCCTACTGTCTATGTTTTGAAGCATTCCTGTGACACTAGTTATAGATTCCGATGCTTCACTTCAGGTTTACTGTATCCCTTGGACCTTCTTATTGACGATGAAACACAGAAATTGTATCGGAATTAAATACAAATGGCACAATGCCGACTTAAGTACAAGAAGACTGACTCTCCTTACTCTCTATGTTTTGAACCATTCCTGTGATATAGTTATAGATTCCGATGCTTCACTTCAGGTTTACTGTATCCCTTTGACCTTCTTATTGACAATGAAACACAGAAATTGCATCGGAATTAAATACAACAGGCACAATGCCGACTTAAGTACAACAATACTGACTCTTCTTACAGACTATGATTTGAACCATTCCTGTGACACTAGTTATAGATTCCGATGCTTCACTTCAGGTTTACTGTTTCCCTTGGACTTTCGTATTGACGATGAAACACAGAAATTGCATCGAAATCAAATAGAAAGGGCACAATGCCGATGTAAGTACAAGAAGACTGACTCCTCTTACTGTCTATGTTTTGAACCATTCCTGTGACACTAGTTAAAGATTCCGATGCTTCACTTCAGTTTTACTGTATCCCTTGGTCCTTCTTATTGACAATGAAACACAGAAATTGCATCGGAATTAAATACAACAGGCACAATGCCGACTTAAGTACAACAAGCCTGACTCTTCTTACAGACTATGATTTGAACCATTCCTGTGACACTAGCTATACATTCCGATGCCTCACTTCAGGTTTACTGTATCCCTCTGACCTTCCCATTGACGATGAAACATAGAAATTGCATCGGAAGTAAATAAAAATGGCACAATGCCGACTTAAGTACAAGGAGACTGACTCTTCTTTCTGATTATGTTTTAAACCATTCCTGTGACACTAGTTATAGATTCCGATGCTTCACGTCAGGTTTACTGTATCCCTCTGACATTCTTATTGACAATGAAACACAAAAATTCCATCGGAAATAAATAAAAAAGGCACAATGCCGACTTGAGTGCAAGAAGACTGACTCTTCCTACTGTCTATGCCTTGAATGACTCCTGTGACACTAGTTATAGATTCCGATGCTTCACTTCATGTTTACTGTATCCCTCTGACATTCTTATTGACGATGAAACACAGAAATTGCATCGGAATTAAATACAAATGGCAAAATGCCGACTTAAGTACAAGAAGACTGACTCTCCTTACTCTCTATGTTTTGAACCATTCCTGTGATATAGTTATAGATTCCGATGCTTCACTTCAGGTTTACTGTATCCCTTTGACCTTCTTATTGACAATGAAACACAGAAATTGCATCGGAATTAAATACAACAGGCACAATGCCGACTTAAGTACAACAATACTGACTCTTCTTACAGACTATGATTTGAACCATTCCTGTGACACTAGTTATACATTCCGTTGCCTCACTTCAGGTTTACTGTATCCCTCTTGACCTTCACATTGACGATGAAACACAGAAATTGCATCGGAATTAAATAAAAAAGGCACAATGCCGACTTAAGTACAAGGAGACTGACTCTTCTTTCAGATTATGTTTTGAACCATTCCTGTGACACTAGTTATAGATTCCGATGCTTCACTTCAGGTTTACTGTATCCCTCTGACCTTCTTATTGACGATGGAACACAGAAATTGCATCGAAATTAAATACAAATGGCACAATGCAGACTTAAGTACAAGAAGACTGACTCTTCTTACTGACTGTTTTGAACCATTCCTGTGACACTAGTTATAGATTCCGATGCATCACTTCATGTTTACTGTATCCCTCTGACGCTCTTATTGTCGATGAAGCACAGAAATTCCATCTGAACTAAATACAAATGGCACAATGCCGACTTAAGTACTAGAAGACTGTCTCTTCTTACTGTCTATGTTTTGAACCATTCCTGTGACACTAGTTATAGATTCCGATGCTTCACTTCAGGTTTACTGTATCCCTCTGACCTTCTCATTGACGATGAAACACAGACATTGAATCGGAATTAAATAAAAAAGGCACAATGCCGACTTAAGTACAAGGAGACGGACTCTTCTTTCCGATTATTTTTTGAACCATTCCTGTGACACTAGTTATAGTGTCCGATGCTTCACTTCAGGTTTACTGTATCCCTCTGACTTTCTTATTGACGATGAAACACAGAAATTGCATCGGAATTAAATAGAAAAGGAACAATGCCGATTTAAGTACAAGATGACTGACTCTTCCTACTGTCTATGTTTTTGAACCATTCCTGAGACACTAGTTATAGATTCCGATGCTTCACTTCAGGTATATTCTAACCTTCTGACCTTCTTATTGACGATGGAACGCAGAAATTGCATCGAAATTAAATACAAAAGGCACAATGCCGACTTAAGTACAAGAAGACTGACTCTTTTTACTGACTGTCTTGAACCATTCCTGTGACACTAGTTATAGATTCCGATGCTTCACTTCATGTTTACTGTATCCCTCTGACATTCTTATTGACGATGAAGCACAGAAATTGCATCGGAATTAAATACAATTGGCACAATGCCGACTTAAGTACAAGAAGACTGACTCTCCTTACTGTCTATGTTTTGAACCATTCCTGTGATATAGTTATAGATTCCGATGCTTCACTTCAGGTTTACTGTATCCCTTGGACCTTCTTAATGACAATGAAACACAGAAATTGCATCGGAATTAAATACAACAGGCATAATGCCGACTTAAGTACAACAAGACTGACTCTTCTTACAGACTATGATTTGAACCATTCCTGTGACACTAGTTATACATTCCGATGCCTCACTTCAGGTTTACTGTATCCCTCTGACCTTCCCATTGACGATGAAACATAGAAATTGAATCGGAATTAAATAAAAAAGGCACAAAGCCGACTTAAGTACAAGGAGACTGACTCTTCTTTCTGATTATGTTTTGAACCATTCCTGTGACACTAGTTATAGATTCCGATGCTTCACTTCAGGTTTACTGTATCCCTCTGACTTTCTTATTGACGATGAAACACAAAAATTCCATCGGAGATAAATAGAAAAGTCACAATGCCGACTTAAGTGCAAGAAGACTGACTCTTCCTACTGTCTATGCTTCGAACCTTTCCTGTGACACTAGTTATAGATTCCGATGCTTCACTTCAGGTTTACTGTATCCCTTGGACTTTCTTATTGACGATGAAACACAGAAATTGCATCGGAATCAAATAGAAAAGGCAGAATGCCGACTTAAGTACAAGAAGACTAATTCCTCTTACTGTCTATGCTTTCAACCATTCCTGTGACACTAGTTATAGATTCCGATGCTTCACTTCAGTTTTACTGTATCCCTTGGACCTTCTTATTGACGATGAAACACAGATATTGGATCGGAATTACATCCAAAAGGCACAATGCCGACTTAAGTACAACAAGACTGTCCCTTCTTACTGTCTATGCTTCGAACCATTCCTGTGACACTAGTTATAGATTCCGACGCTTCACTTCAGGTTTTGTGTATCCCTTGGACCTTCTTATTGACGATGAAACTCAGAAATTGCATCGGAATTAAATACAAAAGGCACAATGCCGAATTAGGTACAAGAAGACTGACCCTTGCTACTGTCTATGTTTTGAACCATTCCTGTGACACTAGTTATAGATTCCGATGCTTCACTTCATGTTTACTGTATCCCTCTGACGCTCTTATTGACGATGAAGCACAGAAATTCCATCTGAACTAAATACAAATGGCACAATGCCGACTTAAGTACAAGAAGACTGTCTCTTCTTACTGTCTATGTTTTGAACCATTCCTGTGACACTAGTTATAGATTCCGATGCTCCACTTCAGGTTTTCTGTATCCCTCAGACCTTCTCATTGACGATGAAACACAGACATTGCATCGGAATTAAATAAAAAAGGCACAATGCCGACTTAAGTACAAGGAGACGGACTCTTCTTTCTGATTATGTTTTGAACCATTCCTGTGAGACTAGTTATAGTTTCCGATGCTTCACTTCAGGTTTACTGTATCCCTCAGACTTTCTTATTGACGATGAAACACAGAAATTGCATCGGAATTAAATAGAAAATGCACAATGCCGATTTAAGTACAAGATGACTGACTCTTCCTACTGTCTATGTTTTGAACCATTCCTGCGACACTAGTTATAGATTCCGATGCTTCACTTCAGGTATATTCTAACCCTCTGACCTTCTTATTGACGATGGAACACAGAAATTGCATCGAAATTAAATACAAAAGGCACAATGCCGACTTAAGTACAAGAAGACTCACTCTTTTTACTGACTGTCTTGAACCATTCCTGTGACACTAGTTATAGATTCCGATGCTTCACTTCATGTTTACTGTATCCCTCTGACATTCTTCTTGACGATGAAGCACAGAAATTGCATCGGAATTAAATACAAATGGCACAATGCCGACTTAAGTACAAGAAGACTGACTCTTCTTACTGTCTATGTTTTGAACCATTCCTGTGATATAGTTATAGATTCCGATGCTTCACTTCAGGTTTACTGTATACCTTGGACCTTCTTATTGACAATGAAACACAGAAATTGCATCGGAATTAAATACAACAGGCACAATGCCGACTTAAGTACAACAAGACTGACTCTTCTTTCAGACTATGATTTGAACCATTCCTGTGACACTAGTTATACATTCCGATCCCTCACTTCAGGTTTACTGTATCCCTCTGACCTTCAAATTGACGATGAAACATAGAAATTGAATCGGAATTAAATAAAAAAGGCACAATGCCGACTTAAGTACAAGGAGACTGACTCTTCTTTCTGATTATGTTTTGAACCATTCCTGTGACACTAGTTATAGATTCCGATGCTTCACTTCAGGTTTACTGTATCCCTCTGACTTTCTTATTGACGATGAAACACAAAAATTCCATCGGAGATAAATAGAAAAGGCACAATGCCGACTTAAGTGCAAGAAGACTGACTCTTCCTACTGTCTGTGCTTTGAACCTTTCCTGTGACACTAGTTATGGATTCCGATGCTTCACTTCAGGTGTACTGTATCCCTTACACATTCTTATTGACGATGAAACACAGAAATTGCATCGGAATCAAATAGAAAAGGCAGAATGCCGACTTAAGTACAAGAAGACTGACTCCTCTTACTGTCTATGTTTTGAACCATTCCTGTGACACTAGTTATAGATTCCGATGCTTCACTTCAGTTTTACTGTATCCCTTGGACCTTCTTATTGACGATGAAACACAGAAATTGCATCGGAATTAAATCCAAAGGCAAAATGCCGACTTAAGTACAACAAGACTGTCCCTTCTTACTGTCTATGCTTCGAACCATTCCTGTGACACTAGTTAAAGATTCCGATGCTTCACTTCAGGTTTTGTGTATCCCTTGGACCTTCTTATTGACGATGAAACTCAGAAATTGCATCGATTTTAAAAAAAAAGGCACAATGCCGAATTAGGTACAAGAAGACTGACCCTTGCTAATGTCTATGTTTTGAACCATTCCTGTGACACTAGTTATAGATTCCGATGCTTCACTTCAGGTTTCCTGTATCCCTCTGAACTTCTTACTCACGATGAAACACAGAAATTGCATCGAAATTAAATACAAAAGGCACAATGCCGACTTAAGTATAAGAAGACTGACTCTTCATACTGACTGTTTTGAACCATTCCTGTGACACTAGTTATAGAATCCGAAGCTTCACTACAGGTTTACTGTATCTCTTGGACCTTCTAATTGACGATGAAACACAGAAATTGCATCGTATTTAAATACAAAATACACAATGCTGACTTAAGTACAAGAAGACTGACTCTTCTTTCTGACTATGTTTTGAACCTTTCCTGTGTCACTAGTTATAGATTCCAATGCTTCCCTTCAGGTTTACTGTATCCCACTGACCTTCTTATTGACGATGAACCACAGAAATTGCATCGGAATTAAATAGAAAAAGCACAATGCAGACTTAAGTACATGAAGACTGACTCTTCTTACTGATTATGTTTGGAACCATTCCTGTGACACTAGTTATAGATTCCGATGCTTCACTTCAGGTTTACTGTATCCCTCTGACCTTCTTATTGACGATGGAACACAGAAATTGCATCGAAATTAAATACAAAAGGCACAATGCCGACTTAAGTACAAGAAGACTGACTCTTCCTACAGACTGTTTTGAACCATTCCTGTGACACTAGTTATAGATTCCGATGCTTCACTTCATGTTTACTGTATCCCTCTGACGCTCTTATTGACGATGAAGCACAGAAATTCCATCTGAACTAAATACAAATGGCACAATGCCGACTTAAGTACAAGAAGACTGTCTCTTCTTACTGTCTATGTTTTGAACCATTCCTGTGACACTAGTTATAGATTCCGATGCTTCACTTCAGGTTTTCTGTATCCCTCAGACCTTCTCATTGACGATGAAACACAGACATTGCATCGGAATTAAATAAAAAAGGCACAATGCCGACTTAAGTACAAGGAGACGGACTCTTCTTTCTGATTATGTTTTGAACCATTCCTGTGACACTAGTTATAGTTTCCGATGCTTCACTTTAGGTTTACTGTATCCCTCAGACTTTCTTATTGACGATGAAACACAGAAATTGCATCGGAATTAAATAGAAAATGCACAATGCCGATTTAAGTACAAGATGACTGACTCTTCCTACTGTCTATGTTTTGAACCATTCCTGCGACTCTAGTTATAGATTCCGATGCTTCACTTCAGGTATATTCTAACCCTCTGACCTTCTTATTGACGATGGAACACAGAAATTGCTTCGAAATTAAATACAAAAGGCACAATGCCGACTTAAGTACAAGAAGACTCACTCCTTTTACTGACTGTCTTGAACCATTCCTGTGTCACTAGTTATAGATTCCGATGCTTCACTTCATGTTTACTGTATCCCTCTGACATTCTTATTGACGATGAAGCACAGAAATTGCATCGGAATTAAATACAAATGGCACAATGCCGACTTAAGTGCAAGAAGACTGACTCTTCTTACTGTCTATGTTTTGAACCATTCCTGTGATATAGTTATAGATTCCGATGCTTCACTTCAGGTTTACTGTATCCCTTGGACCTTCTTATTGACAATGAAACACAGAAATTGCATCGGAATTAAATACAACAGGCACAATGCCCACTTAAGTACAACAAGACTGACTCTTCTTACAGACTATGATTTGAACCATTCCTGTGACACTAGTTATACATGCCGATCCCTCACTTCAGGTTTACTGTATCCCTCTGACCTTCCCATTGACGATGAAACATAGAAATTGAATCGGAATTAAATAATAAAGGCACAATGCCGACTTAAGTACAAGGAGACTGACTCTTCTTTCTGATTATGTTTTGAACCATTCCTGTGACACTAGTTATAGATTCCGATGCTTCACTTCAGGTTTTGTGTATCCCTTGGACCTTCTTATTGACGATGAAACTCAGAAATTGCATCGGATTTAAATACAAAAGGCACAATGCCGAATTAGGTACAAGGAGACTGACCCTTGCTACTGTCTATGTTTTGAACCATTCCTGTGACACTAGTTATAGATTCCAATGCTTCACTTCAGGTTTACTGTATCCCTCTGAACTTCTTATTCACGATGAAACACAGAAATTGCATCGAAATTAAATACAAAAGGCACAATGCCGACTTAAGTATAAAAAGACTGACTCTTCATACTGACTGTTTTGAACCATTCCTGTGACACTAGTTATAGATTCCGATGCTTCACTTCAGGTTTTGTGTATCCCTTGGACCTTCTTATTGACGATGAAACTCAGAAATTGCATCGGATTTAAATACAAAAGGCACAATGCCGAATTAGGTACAAGAAGACCGACCCTTGCTACTGTCTATGTTTTGAACCATTCCTGTGACACTAGTTATAGATTCCGATGCTTCACTTCAGGTTTTGTGTATCCCTTGGACCTTCTTATTGACGATGAAACTCAGAAATTGCATCGAAATTAAATACAAAAGGCACAATGCCGACTTAAGTATAAGAAGACTGATTCTTCATACTGACTGTTTTGAACCATTCCTGTGACACTAGTTATAGATTCCGAAGCTTCACTTCAGGTTTACTGTATCTCTTGGACCTTCTAATTGACGATGAAACACAGAAATTGAATCGTATTTAAATACAAAATACACAATGCCGACTTAAGTACAAGAAGACTGACTCTTCTTTCTGACTATGTTTTGAACCATTCCTGTGTCACTAGTTATAGATTCCAATGCTTCCCTTCAGGTTTACTGTATCCTACTGACCTTCTTATTGACGATGATCCACAGAAATTGCATCGGAATTAAATAGAAAAAGCACAATGCAGACTTAAGTACATGAAGACTGACTCTTCTTACTGATTATGTTTGGAACCATTCCTGACACTAGTTATAGATTCTGATGCTTCACTTAAGGTTTACTGTATCCCTATGACCTTCTTATTGACGATGATACACCGATATTGCATCGCAATTAAATACAAATGACACAATGCCGACTTAAGTACAAGAAGACTGACTCCTCTTACTGTCTATGTTTTGAACCATTCCTGTGACATTAGTTATAGATTCCGATGCTTCACTTCAGTTTTACTGTATCCCTTGGACCTTCGTATTGACGATGAAACACAGATATTGCATCGGAATTAAATAGAAAAGGCACAATGCCGACTTAAGAACAAGAAGACTGACTCTTCTTACTGTCTATGCTTTAAACCATTCCTGTGACGTTAGTTACAGATTCCGGTGCTTCACTTGAGGATTACTGTATCCCTTGGACCTTCTTATTGACGATGAAACACAGATATTGCATCGAAATTAAATAGAAAAGGCAAAATGCCGAATTAAGTACAAGAAGACTGACTCCTCCTACTGTCTATGTTTTGAACCATTCCTGTGACACTAGTTACAGATTCTGATGCTTCACTTCAGGTTTGCTGTAGCCCTCTGACCTTCTTATTGACAATGAAACTCAGACATTGCATCGGAATTAAGTACAAAAGGCACAATGCCGACTTAAGTACAAGAAGACTGACCCTTCCTACTGTCTATGTTTTGAACCATTCCTGTGACACTAGTTACAGATTCTGATGCTTCACTTCAGGTTTGCTGTATCCCTCTGACCTTCTTATTGACAATGAAACTCAGACATTGCATCGGAATTAAGTACAAAAGGCACAATGCCGACATAAGTACAAGAAGACTGACTCTTCTTACAGACTATGATTTGAACCATTCCTGTGACACTAGTTATACATTCCGATGCCTCACTTCAGGTTTACTGTATCCCTCTGAGCTTCTCATTGACGATGAAACACAGACATTGCATCGGAATTAAATAAAAAAGGCACAATGCCGACTTAAGTACAAGGAGACTGAGTCTTCATCCTGATTATGTTTTGAACCATTATTATGACACTAGTTATAGATTCCGATGCTTCACTTCAGGTTTACTGTATCCCTCTGACTTTCTTATTGACGATGAAACACAGAAATTGCATCGGAATTAAATAGAAAAGGCACAATGCCGACGTAAGTACAAGAAGACTGACTCTCCTTACTGTATATGTTTTGAACCATTCCTGTGATATAGATTCCGATGCTTCACTTCAGGTTTACTGCATCCCTTGGACCTTCCTATTGACAATGAAACACAGAAATTGCATCGGAATTAAATACAACAGGCACAATGCCGACTTAAGTGCAACAAGACTGACTCTTCTTACAGACTATGATTTGAACCATTCCTGTGACACTAGTTATACATTACGATGCCTCACTTCTGGTTTACTGTATCCCTCTGACCTTCCCATTGACGATGAAACACAGAAATTGCATCGGCATTAAATAAAAAAGGCACAATGCCGACTTAAGTACAAGGAGACTGACTCTTCTTTCTGATTATGTTTTGAACCATTCCTGTGACACTGGTTATAGATTCCGATGCTTCACTTCAGGTTTACTGTATCCCTCTGACTTACTTGTTGACGATGAAACACAAAAAATCCATCGGAAATAAATAGAAAAGGCACAATGCCGACTTACGTACAAGAGGACTGACTCTTCTTACTGATTATGTTTAGAACCATTCCTGTGACACTAGTTATAGATTCCGATGCTTCACTTCAGGTTTTGTGTATCCCTTGGACCTTCTTATTGACGATGAAACACAGAAATTTCATCGGAATTAAATAGAAAAGGCACAATGCCGACTTAAGTACAAGAAGACTGTCTCTTCTTACTGTCTATGTTTTGAACCATTCCTGTGACACTAGTTATAGATTCCGATGCTTCACTTCAGGTTTTCTGTATCCCTCAGACCTTCTCATTGACGATGAAACACAGACATTGCATCGGAAGTAAATAAAAAAGGCACAATGCCGACTTAAGTACAAGAAGACTGACTGTTCTTTCTGACTATGTTTTGAACCATTCCTGAGTCACTAGTTATAGATTCCAATGCTTCCCTTCAGGTTTACTGTATCCCACTGACCTTCTTATTGACGATGAACCACAGAAATTGCATCGGAATTAAATAGAAAAAGCACAATGCAGACTTAAGTACATGAAGACTGACCCTTCTTACTGATTATATTGGAACCATTCCTGTGACACTAGTTATAGATTCCGATGCTCCACTTCAGGTTTACTGTATCCCTCTGACCTTCTTATTGACGATGGAACACAGAAATTGTATCGAAATTAAATACAAAAGGCACAATGCCGACTTAAGTACAAGAAGACTGACTCTTCTTACTGACTGTTTTGAACCATTCCTGTGACACTAGTTATAGATTCCGATGCTTCACTTCATGTTTACTTTATCCCTCTGACGCTCTTATTGACGATGAAGCACAGAAATTCCATCTGAACTAAATACAAATGGCACAATGCCGACTTAAGTACAAGAAGACTGTCTCTTCTTACTGTCTATGTTTTGAACCATTCCTGTGACACTAGTTATAGATTCCGATGCTTCACTTCAGGTTTTCTGTATCCCTCAGACCTTCTCATTGACGATGAAACACAGACATTGCATCGGAAGTAAATAAAAAAGGCACAATGCCGACTTAAGTACAAGGAGACGGACTCTTCTTTCTGATTATGTTTTGAACCATTCCTGTGACACTAGTTATAGTTTCCGATGCTTCACTTCAGGTTTACTGTATCCCTCAGACTTTCTTATTGACGATGAAACACAGAAATTGCATCGGAATTAAATAGAAAATGCACAATGCCGATTTAAGTACAAGATGACTGACTCTTCCTACTGTCTATGTTTTGAACCATTCCTGCGACACTAGTTATAGATTCCGATGCTTCACTTCAGGTATATTCTAACCCTCTGACCTTCTTATTGACGATGGAACACAGAAATTGCATCGAAATTAAATACAAAAGGCACAATGCCGACTTAAGTACAAGAAGACTCACTCTTTTTACTGACTGTCTTGAACCATTCCTGTGACACTAGTTATAGATTCCGATGCTTCACTTCATGTTTACTGTATCCCTCTGACGCTCTTATTGACGATGAAGCACAGAAATTCCATCTGAACTAAATACAAATGGCACAATGCCGACTTAAGTACAAGAAGACTGTCTCTTCTTACTGTCTATGTTTTGAACCATTCCTGTGACACTAGTTATAGATTCCGATGCTTCACTTCAGGTTTTCTGTATCCCTCAGACCTTCTCATTGACGATGAAACACAGACATTGCATCGGAATTAAATAAAAAAGGCACAATGCCGACTTAAGTACAAGGAGACGGACTCTTCTTTCTGATTATGTTTTGAACCATTCCTGTGACACTAGTTATAGTTTCCGATGCTTCACTTTAGGTTTACTGTATCCCTCAGACTTTCTTATTGACGATGAAACACAGAAATTGCTTCGGAATTAAATAGAAAATGCACAATGCCGATTTAAGTACAAGATGACTGACTCTTCCTACTGTCTATGTTTTGAACCATTCCTGCGACTCTAGTTATAGATTCCGATGCTTCACTTCAGGTATATTCTAACCCTCTGACCTTCTTATTGACGATGGAACACAGAAATTGCTTCGAAATTAAATACAAAAGGCACAATGCCGACTTAAGTACAAGAAGACTCACTCCTTTTACTGACTGTCTTGAACCATTCCTGTGTCACTAGTTATAGATTCCGATGCTTCACTTCATGTTTACTGTATCCCTCTGACATTCTTATTGACGATGAAGCACAGAAATTGCATCGGAATTAAATACAAATGGCACAATGCCGACTTAAGTGCAAGAAGACTGACTCTTCTTACTGTCTATGTTTTGAACCATTCCTGTGATATAGTTATAGATTCCGATGCTTCACTTCAGGTTTACTGTATCCCTTGGACCTTCTTATTGACAATGAAACACAGAAATTGCATCGGAATTAAATACAACAGGCACAATGCCCACTTAAGTACAACAAGACTGACTCTTCTTACAGACTATGATTTGAACCATTCCTGTGACACTAGTTATACATGCCGATCCCTCACTTCAGGTTTACTGTATCCCTCTGACCTTCCCATTGACGATGAAACATAGAAATTGAATCGGAATTAAATAATAAAGGCACAATGCCGACTTAAGTACAAGGAGACTGACTCTTCTTTCTGATTATGTTTTGAACCATTCCTGTGACACTAGTTATAGATTCCGATGCTTCACTTCAGGTTTTGTGTATCCCTTGGACCTTCTTATTGACGATGAAACTCAGAAATTGCATCGGATTTAAATACAAAAGGCACAATGCCGAATTAGGTACAAGGAGACTGACCCTTGCTACTGTCTATGTTTTGAACCATTCCTGTGACACTAGTTATAGATTCCAATGCTTCACTTCAGGTTTACTGTATCCCTCTGAACTTCTTATTCACGATGAAACACAGAAATTGCATCGAAATTAAATACAAAAGGCACAATGCCGACTTAAGTATAAAAAGACTGACTCTTCATACTGACTGTTTTGAACCATTCCTGTGACACTAGTTATAGATTCCGATGCTTCACTTCAGGTTTTGTGTATCCCTTGGACCTTCTTATTGACGATGAAACTCAGAAATTGCATCGGATTTAAATACAAAAGGCACAATGCCGAATTAGGTACAAGAAGACCGACCCTTGCTACTGTCTATGTTTTGAACCATTCCTGTGACACTAGTTATAGATTCCGATGCTTCACTTCAGGTTTTGTGTATCCCTTGGACCTTCTTATTGACGATGAAACTCAGAAATTGCATCGAAATTAAATACAAAAGGCACAATGCCGACTTAAGTATAAGAAGACTGATTCTTCATACTGACTGTTTTGAACCATTCCTGTGACACTAGTTATAGATTCCGAAGCTTCACTTCAGGTTTACTGTATCTCTTGGACCTTCTAATTGACGATGAAACACAGAAATTGAATCGTATTTAAATACAAAATACACAATGCCGACTTAAGTACAAGAAGACTGACTCTTCTTTCTGACTATGTTTTGAACCATTCCTGTGTCACTAGTTATAGATTCCAATGCTTCCCTTCAGGTTTACTGTATCCTACTGACCTTCTTATTGACGATGATCCACAGAAATTGCATCGGAATTAAATAGAAAAAGCACAATGCAGACTTAAGTACATGAAGACTGACTCTTCTTACTGATTATGTTTGGAACCATTCCTGACACTAGTTATAGATTCTGATGCTTCACTTAAGGTTTACTGTATCCCTATGACCTTCTTATTGACGATGATACACCGATATTGCATCGCAATTAAATACAAATGACACAATGCCGACTTAAGTACAAGAAGACTGACTCCTCTTACTGTCTATGTTTTGAACCATTCCTGTGACATTAGTTATAGATTCCGATGCTTCACTTCAGTTTTACTGTATCCCTTGGACCTTCGTATTGACGATGAAACACAGATATTGCATCGGAATTAAATAGAAAAGGCACAATGCCGACTTAAGAACAAGAAGACTGACTCTTCTTACTGTCTATGCTTTAAACCATTCCTGTGACGTTAGTTACAGATTCCGGTGCTTCACTTGAGGATTACTGTATCCCTTGGACCTTCTTATTGACGATGAAACACAGATATTGCATCGAAATTAAATAGAAAAGGCAAAATGCCGAATTAAGTACAAGAAGACTGACTCCTCCTACTGTCTATGTTTTGAACCATTCCTGTGACACTAGTTACAGATTCTGATGCTTCACTTCAGGTTTGCTGTAGCCCTCTGACCTTCTTATTGACAATGAAACTCAGACATTGCATCGGAATTAAGTACAAAAGGCACAATGCCGACTTAAGTACAAGAAGACTGACCCTTCCTACTGTCTATGTTTTGAACCATTCCTGTGACACTAGTTACAGATTCTGATGCTTCACTTCAGGTTTGCTGTATCCCTCTGACCTTCTTATTGACAATGAAACTCAGACATTGCATCGGAATTAAGTACAAAAGGCACAATGCCGACATAAGTACAAGAAGACTGACTCTTCTTACAGACTATGATTTGAACCATTCCTGTGACACTAGTTATACATTCCGATGCCTCACTTCAGGTTTACTGTATCCCTCTGAGCTTCTCATTGACGATGAAACACAGACATTGCATCGGAATTAAATAAAAAAGGCACAATGCCGACTTAAGTACAAGGAGACTGAGTCTTCATCCTGATTATGTTTTGAACCATTATTATGACACTAGTTATAGATTCCGATGCTTCACTTCAGGTTTACTGTATCCCTCTGACTTTCTTATTGACGATGAAACACAGAAATTGCATCGGAATTAAATAGAAAAGGCACAATGCCGACGTAAGTACAAGAAGACTGACTCTCCTTACTGTATATGTTTTGAACCATTCCTGTGATATAGATTCCGATGCTTCACTTCAGGTTTACTGCATCCCTTGGACCTTCCTATTGACAATGAAACACAGAAATTGCATCGGAATTAAATACAACAGGCACAATGCCGACTTAAGTGCAACAAGACTGACTCTTCTTACAGACTATGATTTGAACCATTCCTGTGACACTAGTTATACATTACGATGCCTCACTTCTGGTTTACTGTATCCCTCTGACCTTCCCATTGACGATGAAACACAGAAATTGCATCGGCATTAAATAAAAAAGGCACAATGCCGACTTAAGTACAAGGAGACTGACTCTTCTTTCTGATTATGTTTTGAACCATTCCTGTGACACTGGTTATAGATTCCGATGCTTCACTTCAGGTTTACTGTATCCCTCTGACTTACTTGTTGACGATGAAACACAAAAAATCCATCGGAAATAAATAGAAAAGGCACAATGCCGACTTACGTACAAGAGGACTGACTCTTCTTACTGATTATGTTTAGAACCATTCCTGTGACACTAGTTATAGATTCCGATGCTTCACTTCAGGTTTTGTGTATCCCTTGGACCTTCTTATTGACGATGAAACACAGAAATTTCATCGGAATTAAATAGAAAAGGCACAATGCCGACTTAAGTACAAGAAGACTGTCTCTTCTTACTGTCTATGTTTTGAACCATTCCTGTGACACTAGTTATAGATTCCGATGCTTCACTTCAGGTTTTCTGTATCCCTCAGACCTTCTCATTGACGATGAAACACAGACATTGCATCGGAAGTAAATAAAAAAGGCACAATGCCGACTTAAGTACAAGAAGACTGACTGTTCTTTCTGACTATGTTTTGAACCATTCCTGAGTCACTAGTTATAGATTCCAATGCTTCCCTTCAGGTTTACTGTATCCCACTGACCTTCTTATTGACGATGAACCACAGAAATTGCATCGGAATTAAATAGAAAAAGCACAATGCAGACTTAAGTACATGAAGACTGACCCTTCTTACTGATTATATTGGAACCATTCCTGTGACACTAGTTATAGATTCCGATGCTCCACTTCAGGTTTACTGTATCCCTCTGACCTTCTTATTGACGATGGAACACAGAAATTGTATCGAAATTAAATACAAAAGGCACAATGCCGACTTAAGTACAAGAAGACTGACTCTTCTTACTGACTGTTTTGAACCATTCCTGTGACACTAGTTATAGATTCCGATGCTTCACTTCATGTTTACTTTATCCCTCTGACGCTCTTATTGACGATGAAGCACAGAAATTCCATCTGAACTAAATACAAATGGCACAATGCCGACTTAAGTACAAGAAGACTGTCTCTTCTTACTGTCTATGTTTTGAACCATTCCTGTGACACTAGTTATAGATTCCGATGCTTCACTTCAGGTTTTCTGTATCCCTCAGACCTTCTCATTGACGATGAAACACAGACATTGCATCGGAAGTAAATAAAAAAGGCACAATGCCGACTTAAGTACAAGGAGACGGACTCTTCTTTCTGATTATGTTTTGAACCATTCCTGTGACACTAGTTATAGTTTCCGATGCTTCACTTCAGGTTTACTGTATCCCTCAGACTTTCTTATTGACGATGAAACACAGAAATTGCATCGGAATTAAATAGAAAATGCACAATGCCGATTTAAGTACAAGATGACTGACTCTTCCTACTGTCTATGTTTTGAACCATTCCTGCGACACTAGTTATAGATTCCGATGCTTCACTTCAGGTATATTCTAACCCTCTGACCTTCTTATTGACGATGGAACACAGAAATTGCATCGAAATTAAATACAAAAGGCACAATGCCGACTTAAGTACAAGAAGACTCACTCTTTTTACTGACTGTCTTGAACCATTCCTGTGACACTAGTTATAGATTCCGATGTTTCACTTCATGTTTACTGTATCCCTCTGACATTCTTATTGACGATGAAGCACAGAAATTGCATCGGAATTAAATACAAATGGCACAATGCCGACTTAAGTACAAGAAGACTGACTCTTCTTACTGTCTATGGTTTGAACCATTCCTGTGATATAGTTATAGATTCCGATGCTTCACTTCAGGTTTACTGTATCCCTTGGACCTTCTTATTGACAATGAAACACAGAAATTGCATCGGAATTAAATACAACAGGCACAATGCCGACTTAAGTACAACAAGACTGACTCTTCTTACAGACTATGATTTGAACCATTCCTGTGACACTAGTTATACATTCCGATCCCTCACTTCAGGTTTACTGTATCCCTCTGACCTTCCCATTGACGATGAAACATAGAAATTGAATCGGAATTAAATAAAAAAGGCACAATGCCGACTTAAGTACAAGGAGACTGACTCTTCTTTCTGATTATGTTTTGAACCATTCCTGTGACACTAGTTATAGATTCCGATGCTTCACTTCAGGTTTACTGTATCCCTCTGACTTTCATATTGACGATGAAACACAAAAATTCCATCGGAGATAAATAGAAAAGGCACAATGCCGACTTAAGTGCAAGAAGACTGACTCTTCCTACTGTCTGTGCTTTGAACCTTTCCTGTGACACTAGTTACAGATTCTGATGCTTCACTTCAGGTTTGCTGTAGCCCTCTGACCTTCTTATTGACAATGAAACTCAGACATTGCATCGGAATTAAGTACAAAAGGCACAATGCCGACTTAAGTACAAGAAGACTGACCCTTCCTACTGTCTATGTTTTGAACCATTCCTGTGACACTAGTTACAGATTCTGATGCTTCACTTCAGGTTTGCTGTATCCCTCTGACCTTCTTATTGACAATGAAACTCAGACATTGCATCGGAATTAAGTACAAAAGGCACAATGCCGACATAAGTACAAGAAGACTGACTCTTCTTACAGACTATGATTTGAACCATTCCTGTGACACTAGTTATACATTCCGATGCCTCACTTCAGGTTTACTGTATCCCTCTGAGCTTCTCATTGACGATGAAACACAGACATTGCATCGGAATTAAATAAAAAAGGCACAATGCCGACTTAAGTACAAGGAGACTGAGTCTTCATCCTGATTATGTTTTGAACCATTATTATGACACTAGTTATAGATTCCGATGCTTCACTTCAGGTTTACTGTATCCCTCTGACTTTCTTATTGACGATGAAACACAGAAATTGCATCGGAATTAAATAGAAAAGGCACAATGCCGACGTAAGTACAAGAAGACTGACTCTCCTTACTGTATATGTTTTGAACCATTCCTGTGATATAGATTCCGATGCTTCACTTCAGGTTTACTGCATCCCTTGGACCTTCCTATTGACAATGAAACACAGAAATTGCATCGGAATTAAATACAACAGGCACAATGCCGACTTAAGTGCAACAAGACTGACTCTTCTTACAGACTATGATTTGAACCATTCCTGTGACACTAGTTATACATTACGATGCCTCACTTCTGGTTTACTGTATCCCTCTGACCTTCCCATTGACGATGAAACACAGAAATTGCATCGGCATTAAATAAAAAAGGCACAATGCCGACTTAAGTACAAGGAGACTGACTCTTCTTTCTGATTATGTTTTGAACCATTCCTGTGACACTGGTTATAGATTCCGATGCTTCACTTCAGGTTTACTGTATCCCTCTGACTTACTTGTTGACGATGAAACACAAAAAATCCATCGGAAATAAATAGAAAAGGCACAATGCCGACTTACGTACAAGAGGACTGACTCTTCTTACTGATTATGTTTAGAACCATTCCTGTGACACTAGTTATAGATTCCGATGCTTCACTTCAGGTTTTGTGTATCCCTTGGACCTTCTTATTGACGATGAAACACAGAAATTTCATCGGAATTAAATAGAAAAGGCACAATGCCGACTTAAGTACAAGAAGACTGTCTCTTCTTACTGTCTATGTTTTGAACCATTCCTGTGACACTAGTTATAGATTCCGATGCTTCACTTCAGGTTTTCTGTATCCCTCAGACCTTCTCATTGACGATGAAACACAGACATTGCATCGGAAGTAAATAAAAAAGGCACAATGCCGACTTAAGTACAAGAAGACTGACTGTTCTTTCTGACTATGTTTTGAACCATTCCTGAGTCACTAGTTATAGATTCCAATGCTTCCCTTCAGGTTTACTGTATCCCACTGACCTTCTTATTGACGATGAACCACAGAAATTGCATCGGAATTAAATAGAAAAAGCACAATGCAGACTTAAGTACATGAAGACTGACCCTTCTTACTGATTATATTGGAACCATTCCTGTGACACTAGTTATAGATTCCGATGCTCCACTTCAGGTTTACTGTATCCCTCTGACCTTCTTATTGACGATGGAACACAGAAATTGTATCGAAATTAAATACAAAAGGCACAATGCCGACTTAAGTACAAGAAGACTGACTCTTCTTACTGACTGTTTTGAACCATTCCTGTGACACTAGTTATAGATTCCGATGCTTCACTTCATGTTTACTTTATCCCTCTGACGCTCTTATTGACGATGAAGCACAGAAATTCCATCTGAACTAAATACAAATGGCACAATGCCGACTTAAGTACAAGAAGACTGTCTCTTCTTACTGTCTATGTTTTGAACCATTCCTGTGACACTAGTTATAGATTCCGATGCTTCACTTCAGGTTTTCTGTATCCCTCAGACCTTCTCATTGACGATGAAACACAGACATTGCATCGGAAGTAAATAAAAAAGGCACAATGCCGACTTAAGTACAAGGAGACGGACTCTTCTTTCTGATTATGTTTTGAACCATTCCTGTGACACTAGTTATAGTTTCCGATGCTTCACTTCAGGTTTACTGTATCCCTCAGACTTTCTTATTGACGATGAAACACAGAAATTGCATCGGAATTAAATAGAAAATGCACAATGCCGATTTAAGTACAAGATGACTGACTCTTCCTACTGTCTATGTTTTGAACCATTCCTGCGACACTAGTTATAGATTCCGATGCTTCACTTCAGGTATATTCTAACCCTCTGACCTTCTTATTGACGATGGAACACAGAAATTGCATCGAAATTAAATACAAAAGGCACAATGCCGACTTAAGTACAAGAAGACTCACTCTTTTTACTGACTGTCTTGAACCATTCCTGTGACACTAGTTATAGATTCCGATGTTTCACTTCATGTTTACTGTATCCCTCTGACATTCTTATTGACGATGAAGCACAGAAATTGCATCGGAATTAAATACAAATGGCACAATGCCGACTTAAGTACAAGAAGACTGACTCTTCTTACTGTCTATGGTTTGAACCATTCCTGTGATATAGTTATAGATTCCGATGCTTCACTTCAGGTTTACTGTATCCCTTGGACCTTCTTATTGACAATGAAACACAGAAATTGCATCGGAATTAAATACAACAGGCACAATGCCGACTTAAGTACAACAAGACTGACTCTTCTTACAGACTATGATTTGAACCATTCCTGTGACACTAGTTATACATTCCGATCCCTCACTTCAGGTTTACTGTATCCCTCTGACCTTCCCATTGACGATGAAACATAGAAATTGAATCGGAATTAAATAAAAAAGGCACAATGCCGACTTAAGTACAAGGAGACTGACTCTTCTTTCTGATTATGTTTT
This sequence comes from Schistocerca piceifrons, assembly GCF_021461385.2. Classification (NCBI taxonomy): domain Eukaryota; kingdom Metazoa; phylum Arthropoda; class Insecta; order Orthoptera; family Acrididae; genus Schistocerca; species Schistocerca piceifrons. The sequence goes on along the minus strand of NC_060142.1, from coordinate 483,935 downwards.
GAACCATTCCTGTGACACTAGTTATAGATTCCGATGCTTCACTTCAGGTTTACTGTATCCCTCTGACTTTCATATTGACGATGAAACACAAAAATTCCATCGGAGATAAATAGAAAAGGCACAATGCCGACTTAAGTGCAAGAAGACTGACTCTTCCTACTGTCTGTGCTTTGAACCTTTCCTGTGACACTAGTTATGGATTCCGATGCTTCACTTCAGGTTTACTGTATCCCTTGGACTTTCTTATTGACGATGAAACACAGAAATTGCATCGGAATCAAATAGAAAAGGCAGAATGCCGACTTAAGTACAAGAAGACTGACTCCTCTTACTGTCTATGTTTTGAACCATTCCTGTGACACTAGTTATAGATTCCGATGCTTAACTTCAGTTTTACTGTATCCCTTGGACCTTCTTATTGACGATGAAACACAGATATTGCATCGGAATTAAATCCAAAGGCAAAATGCCGACTTAAGTACAACAAGACTGTCCCTTCTTACTGTCTATGCTTCGAACCATTCCTGTGACACTAGTTATAGATTCCGATGCTTCACTTCAGGTTTTGTGTATCCCTTGGACCTTCTTATTGACGATGAAACTCAGAAATTGCATCGGATTTAAATACAAAAGGCACAATGCCGAATTAGGTACAAGGTGACTGACCCTTGCTACTGTCTATGTTTTGAACCATTCCTGTGACACTAGTTATAGATTCCGATGCTTCACTTCAGGTTTACTGTATCCCTCCGAACTTCTTATTCACGATGAAACACAGAAATAGCATCGAAATTAAATACAAAAGGCACGATGCCGACTTAAGTATAAGAAGACTGACTCTTCATACTGACTGTTTTGAACCATTCCTGTGACACTAGTTATAGATTCCGATGCTTCACTTCAGGTTTTGTGTATCCCTTGGACCTTCCTATTGACGATGAAACTCAGAAATTGCATCGGATTTAAATACAAAAGGCACAATGCCGAATTAGGTACAAGAAGACTGACCCTTGCTACTGTCTATGTTTTGAACCATTCCTGTGACACTAGTTATAGATTCCGATGCTTCACTTCAGGTTTACTGTATCCCTCTGAACTTCTTATTCACGATGAAACACAGAAATTGCATCGAAATTAAATACAAAAGGCACAATGCCGACTTAAGTATAAGAAGACTGACTCTTCATACTGACTGCTTTGAACCATTCCTGTGACACTAGTTATAGATTCCGAAGCTTCACTTCAGGTTTACTGTATCTCTTGGACCTTCTAATTGACGATGAAACACAGAAATTGCATCGTATTTAAATACAAAATACACAATGCTGACTTAAGTACAAGAAGACTGACTCTTCTTTCTGACTATGTTTTGAACCATTCCTGTGTCACTAGTTATAGATTCCAATGCTTCCCTTCAGGTTTACTGTATCCCACTGACCTTCTTATTGACGATGAACCACAGAAATTGCATCGGAATTAAATAGAAAAAGCACAATGCAGACTTAAGTACATGAAGACTGACTCTTCTTACTGATTATGTTTGGAACCATTCCTGTGACACTAGTTATAGATTCAGATGCTTCACTTCAGGTTTACTGTATCCCTCTGACCTTCTTATTGACGATGGAACACAGAAATTGCATCGAAATTAAATACAAAAGGCACAATGCCGACTTAAGTACAAGAAGACTGACTCTTCTTACTGACTGTTTTTAACCATTCCTGTGACACTAGTTATAGATTCCGATGCTTCACTTCATGTTTACTGTATCCCTCTGACGCTCTCATTGACGATGAAGCACAGAAATTCCATCTGAACTAAATACAAATGGCACAATGCCGACTTAAGTACAAGAAGACTGTCTCTTCTTACTGTCTATGTTTTGAACCATTCCTGTGACACTAGTTATGGATTCCGATGCTTCACTTCAGGTTTACAGTATAGCTTGGACTTTCTTATTGACGATGAAACACAGAAATTGCATCGGAATCAAATAGAAAAGGCAGAATGCCGACTTAAGTACAAGAAGACTGACTCCTCTTACTGTCTATGTTTTGAACCATTCCTGTGACACTAGTTATAGATTCCGATGCTTCACTTCAGTTGTACTGTATCCCTTGGACCTTCTTATTGACGATGAAACACAGATATTTCATCGGAATTAAATCCAAAGGCAAATTGCCGACTTAAGTACAACAAGACTGTCCCTTCTTACTGTCTGTGCTTCGAACCATTCCTGTGACACTAGTTATAGATTCCGATGCTTCACTTCAAGTTTTGTGTATCCCTTGGACCTTCTTATTGACGATGAAACTCAGAAATTGCATCGGATTTAAATACAACAGGCACAATGCCGAATTAGGTACAAGGAGACTGACCCTTGCTTCTGTCTATGTTTTGAACCATTCCTGTGACACTAGTTATAGATTCCGTTACTTCACTTCAGGTTTACTGTATCCCTCTGAACTTCTTATTCACGATGAAACACAGAAATTGCATCGAAATTAAATACATAAGGCACAATGCCGACTTAAGTATAAGAAGACTGACTCTTCATACTGACTGTTATGAACCATTCCTGTGACACTAGTTATAGATTCCGATGCTTCACTTCAGGTTTTGTGTATCCCTTGGACCTTCTTATTGACGATGAAACTCAGAAATTGCATCGGATTTAAATACAAAAGGCACAATGCCGAATTAGGTACAAGAAGACTGACCCTTGCTACTGTCTATGTTTGAACCATTCCTGTGACACTAGTTATAGATTCCGATGCTTCACTTCAGGTTTACTGTATCCCTCTGAACTTCTTATTCACGATGAAACACAGAAATTGCATCGAAATTAAATACAAAAGGCACAATGCCGACTTAAGTATAAGAAGACTGACTCTTCATACTGACTGTTTTGAACCATTCCTGTGACACTAGTTATAGATTCCGAAGCTTCACTTCAGGTTTACTGTATCTCTTGGTCCTTCTAATTGATGATGAAACACAGAAATTGCATCGTATTTAAATACCAAATACACAATGCTGACTTAAGTACAAGAAGACTGACTCTACTTTCTGACTATGTTTTGAACCATTCCTGTGTCACTAGTTATAGATTCCAATGCTTCCCTTCAGGTTTACTGTATCCCACTGACCTTCTTATTGACGATGAACCACAGAAATTGCATCGGAATTAAATAGAAAAAGCACAATGCAGACTTAAGTACATGAAGACTGACTCTTCTTACTGATTATGTTTGGAACCATTCCTGTGACACTAGTTATAGATTCCGATGCTTCACTTCAGGTTTACTGTATCCCTCTGACCTTCTTATTGACGATGGAACACAGAAATTGCATCGAAATTAAATACAAAAGGCACAATGCCGACTTAAGTACAAGAAGACTGACTCTTTTTACTGACTGTTTTGAACCATTCCTGTGACACTAGTTATAGATTCCGATGCTTCACTTCATGTTTACTGTATCCCTCTGACGCTCTTATTGACGATGAAGCACAGAAATTCCATCTGAACTAAATACAAATGGCACAATGCCGACTTAAGTACAAGAAGACTGTCTCTTCTTACTGTCTATGTTTTGAACCATTCCTGTGACACTAGTTATAGATTCCGATGCTTCACTTCAGGTTTTCTGTATCCCTCTGACCTTCTCATTGACGATGAAACACAGACATTGCATCGGAATTAAATAAAAAAGGCACAATGCCGACTTAAGTACAAGGAGACGGACTCTTCTTTCTGATTACGTTTTGAACCATTCCTGTGTCACTAGTTATAGATTCCAATGCTTCCCTTCAGGTTTACTGTATCCCACTGACCTTCTTATTGACGATGAACCACAGAAATTGCATCGGAATTAAATAGAAAAAGCACAATGCAGACTTAAGTACATGAAGACTGACTCTTCTTACTGATTATGTTTGGAACCATTCCTGTGACACTAGTTATAGATTCTGATGCTTCACTTCAGGTTTACTGTATCCCTCTGACCTTCTTATTGACGATGATACAACGATATTGCATCGCAATTAAATAGAAATGACACAATGCCGACTTAGGTACAAGAAGACTTACTCCTCTTACTGTCTATGTTTTGAACCATTCCTGTGACACTAGTTATAGATTCCGATGCTTCACTTCAGTTTTACTGTATCCCTTGGACCTTCGTATTGACGATGAAACACAGATATTGCATCGGAATTAAATAGTAAAGGCACAATGCCGACTTAAGTACAAGAAGACTGACTCATCTTACTGTCTATGCTTTAAACCATTCCTGTGACGTTAGTTACAGATTCCGGTGCTTCACTTGAGGATTACTGTATCCCTTGGACCTTCTTATTGACGATGAAACACAGATATTGCATTGAAATTAAATGGAAAAGGCACAATGCCGAATTAAGTACAAGAAGACTGACTCTTCCTACTGTCTATGTTTTGAACCATTCCTGTGACACTAGTTACAGATTCTGATGCTTCACTTCTGGCTTGCTGTAGCCCTCTGACCTTCTTATTGACAATGAAACTCAGACATTGCATCGGAATTAAGTACAAAAGGCACAATGCCGACTTAAGTACAAGAAGACTGACCCTTCCTACTGTCTATGTTTTGAACCATTCCTGTGACACTACTTACAGATTCTGATGCTTCACTTCAGGTTTGCTGTATCCCTCTGACCTTCTTATTGACAATGAAACTCAGACATTGCATCGGAATTAAGTACAAAAGGCACAATGCCGACTTAAGTACAAGAAGATTGACTCTTCTTACAGACTATGATTTGAACCATTCCTGTGACACTAGTTATACATTCCGATGCCTCACTTCAGGTTTACTGTATCCCTCTGAGCTTCTCATTGACTATGAAACACAGACATTGCATCGGAATTAAATAAAAAAGGCACAATGCCGACTTAAGTACAAGGAGACTAAGTCTTCTTCCTGATTATGTTTTGAACCATTATTATGACACTAGTTATAGATTCCGATGCTTCACTTCAGGTTTACTGTATCCCTCTGACTTTCTTATTGACGATGAAACACAGAAATTGCATCGGAATTAAATAGAAAAGGCACAATGCCGACGTAAGTACAAGAAGACTGACTCTCCTTACTGTATATGTTTTGAACCATTCCTGTGATATAGATTCCGATGCTTCACTTCAGGTTTACTGCATCCCTTGGACCTTCCTATTGACAATGGAACACAGAAATTGCATCGGAATTAAATACAACAGGCACAATGCCGACTTAAGTACAACAAGACTGACTCTTCTTACAGACTATGATTTGAACCATTCCTGTGACACTAGTTATACATTACGATGCCTCACTTCTGGTTTACTGCATCCCTCTGACCTTCCCATTGACGATGAAACACAGAAATTGCATCGGAATTAAAAAAAAAGGCACAATGCCGACTTAAGTACAAGGAGACTGACTCTTCTTTCTGATTATGTTTTGAACCATTCCTGTGACACTGGTTATAGATTCCGATGCTTCACTTCAGGTTTACTGTATCCCTCGGACTTACTTATTGACGATGAAACACAAAAAATCCATCGGAAATAAATAGAAAAGGCACAATGCCGACTTACGTACAAGAAGACTGACTCTTCTTACTGATTATGTTTAGAACCATTCCTGTGACACTAGTTATAGATTCCGATGCTTCACTTCAGGTTTTGTGTATCCCTTGGACATTCTTATTGACGATGAAACACAGAAATTTCATCGGAATTAAATAGAAAAGGCTCAATGCCGACTTAAGTACAAGAAGACTGACTCCCCTTATTGTCTATGTTTTGAACCATTCCTGTGACACTAGTTATAGATTCCGATGCTTCACTTCAGTTTTACTGTATCCCTTGGACCCTCGTATTGACGATGAAACACAGATATTGCATCGGAATTAAATAGAAAAGGCACAATGCCGACTTAAGTGCAAGAAGACTAACTCTTCTTACTGTCTATGTTTTGAACCATTCCTGTGACGGTAGTTACAGATTCTGATGCTTCACTTCAGGTTTACTGTATCCCTCTGACCTTCTTATTGACGATGAAACTCAGAAATTACATCGGAATTAAGTAAAAAAGGCATAATGCCGACTTAAGTACAAGAAGACTGACCCCTCCTACTGTCTATGTTTTGAACCATTCCTGTGACACTTGTTATAGATTCTGATGCTTCACATCAGGTTTACTGTATCCCTCTGACCTTCTTGTTGACGATGGAACACAGAAATTGCATCGAAATTAAATACAAAAGGCACAATGCCGACTTAAGTACAAGAAGACTGACTCTTCTGACTGACTGTTTTGAACCATTCCTGTAACACTAGTTATAGATTCCGATGCTTCACTTCAGGTTTTGTGTATCCCATGGACCTTCTTATTGACGTTGAAACACAGAAATTGCATCGGAATTAAATAGAAAAGGCACAATGCCGACTTATGTACAAGAAGACTGACTCTTCCTACTGTCTATGTTTTGAACCATTCCTGTGAGACTAGTTATAGATTCCGATGCTTCACTTCAGGTTTACTGTATCCCTTGGACTTTCTTATTGACGATGAAGCACAGAAATTGCATCGGAATCAAATAGAAAAGGCACAATGCTGACTGAAGTACAAGAAGACTGACTCCTCTTACTGTCTATGTTTTGAACCATTCCTGTGACACTAGTTATAGATTCCGATGCTTCACTTCAGTTTTACCGTATCCCTTGGACCTTCTTATTGACGATGAAACACAAATATTGCATCGGAATTAAATCCAAAAGGCACAATGCCGACTTATGTACAAGAAGACTGACTCTGCTTACTGTCTATGTTTTGAACCATTTCTGTGACACTAGTTATAGATTCCGATGCTTCACTTCATGTTTACTGTATCCCTCTGACGCTCTTATTGACGATGAAGCACGGAAATTGCATCGGAATGAAATACAAATGGCACAATGCCGACTTAAGTACAAGAAGACTGACTCTCCTTACTGTCTATGTTTTGAACCATTCCTGTGATATAGTTATAGATTCCGATGCTTCACTTCAGGTTTACTGTATCCCTTGGACCTTCTTATTGACAATGAAACACAGAAATTGCATCGGAATTAAATACAACAAGCACAATGCCGACTTCAGTACAAGAAGACAGACTCTTCTTACAGACAATGATTTGAACCATTCCTGTGACACTAGTTATACATTCCGATGCCTCACTTCAGGTTTACTGTATCCCTCTGATTTTCTTATTGACGATGAAACACAGAAATTGCATCGGAATTAAATAGAAAAGGCACAATGACGACTTAAGTACATAAAGACTGACTCTTCCTACTGTCGATGTTTTGAACCATTCCTGTGACACTAGTTATAGATTCCGATACTTCACTTCAGGTATTGTGTATCCCTTTTACCTTCTTGTTGACGATGAAACACAGAAATTGCATCGGAATTAAATACAAAAGGCACAATGCCGACTTAAGTACAAGAAAACTGACTCTTCTTACTGACTATGTTTTGAACCATTCCTGTGACACTAGTTATACATTCCGATGCTTCACTTCAGGTTTACTGTATCCCTCTGACCTTCTCATTGACGATGAAACAAAGAAATTGATTCGGAATTAAATAGCAAAGGCACAATGCCGACTTAAGTACAAGAAGACTGACTCTTCTTACTGTCTAATTTTTGAACTATTTCTGTGACGCTAGTTACAGATTCCGATGCTTCACTTCAGGTTTACTGTATCCCTTGGACCTTCTTATTGACGATGAAACACAGATATTGCATCGGAATTAAATAGAAAAGGCACAATGCCGACTTAAGTACAAGAAGACTGACTCTACCTACTGTGTATGTTTTGAACCATTCCTGTGACACTAGTCACACATTCCGATTCTTCACTTCAGGTTTACTGTATCCCTCTGACCTTCTTATTGACGATGAAACTCAGAAATTGCATCGGAATGAAATACAATTGGCACAATGCCGACTTAAGTACAAGAAGACTGACTCTCCTTACGGTCTATGTTTTGAACCATTCCTGTTATATAGTTATAGATTCCGATGCTTCACTTCAGGTTCACTGTAACCCTTGGACCTTCTTATTGACGATGAAACACAGAAATTGCATCGGAATTAAATAGAAAAAATACAATGCCGACTTAAGTACAAGAAGACTGGCTCTTCTCACTGTCTATGATTTGAACCATTCCCGTGACACTAGTTATTGATTCCGATGCTTCACTTCAGGTTTTCTGTATCTCGTGGACCTTCTTATTGACAACGAAACGCAGAAATTGCATGGGAATTGAATACAAAAGGCACAATGCCGACTTAGGTACAAGAAAACTGATACGTCTTACCGTCTATGTTTTGAACCTTTCCTGTGACACTAGTTATACATTCCGATGCTTCACTTCAGGTTTACTGTATCCCTCTGACCTTCTTATTGCCGATGAATCACAGAAATTGCATCGGAATTAAATACAAAAGGCTCAATGCCGACTTAAGTACATGAAAACTGACTCTTCTTACTGTTTATGTTCTGAACCATTCCTGTGACACTAGTTATAGATTCCGATGCTTCCCTTTAGGTTTACTGTATCCCTCTGACCTTCGTATTGGCGATGAAACACAGAAATTGCATCGGAATTAAATACAAAAGGCACAATGCCGACTTAAGTACAAGAAAACTGACCCTTCTTACTGTCTATGTTTTGAACTATTCCTGTGACACTAGTTATAGATTCCGATGCTTCACTTCAGGTTTACTGGTTCCCTCTGACCTTCTTCTTGATGATGAAACACAGACATGGCATCGGAATTAAATACAAAAGGCTCAATGACGACATAAGTACAAGAAAACTGACTGTTCTTGCTGTCTAGGTTTTGAACCATTCCTGTGGAACTAGTTATAGATTCCGATGCTTCACTTCAGGTTTACTGTATCCCTCTGACCTTCTTATTGATGATGAAACACAGAAATTGCAACGGAATTAAATACAAAAGGCACAATGCCGACTCAAGTACAAGAAGACTGGCTCTTCTTACTGTCTATGCTTTGAACCTTTCCTTTGAGCCCGATTTTAGATCCCGATGCTTCACTTCAGGTTTACTGCATCCCTTGTACATTCCTATTGACGACGAAACGTGGAAATTGCATCGGAATTAAATACAAAAAGCACAATGCCGACTTAAGTACAAGAAAACTGACTCTTCTTTCGGTCTATGTTTTGAACCATTCCTGTGATACTAGTTATAGATTCCGATGCTTCACTTCAGGTTTACTGTATCCCTCTGACCTTCTTATTGACGATTAAAAACTCAGAAATTGCATCGGAATTAAATACAAAAGCACAATGCCGACTCAAGTACAAGAAGACTGGCTCTTCTTCCTGTCTATGTTTTGTACCTTTCCTTTGAGCCCGATTTTGGATTCCGATGCTACACTTCAGGTTTTCTGTATCATTTGGACATTCCTATTGACGACGAAACACAGAAATTGCTTCGAAATTAAAAAAAAAAGTCACAATGCCGACTTATGTACAAGAAAACTGACTCTTCTTACTGTTTATGTTCTGAACCATTCCTGTGACACTAGTTATAGATTCCGATGCTTCACTTTAGGTTTACTGTATCCCTCTGACCTTCGTGTTGGCGATGAAACACAGAAATGGCATCGCAATTAAATACAAAAGGCACAATGCCGACTTAAGTACAAGAAAACTGACCCTTCTTACTGTCTATGTTTTGAACCATTCCTGTGACACTAGTTACAGATTCCGATGCTTCACTTCAGGTTTACTGGATCCCTCTGACCTTCTTCTTAATGATGAAACACAGACATTGCATCGGAATTAAATACAAAAGGCACATTGCCGACTTAAGTACAAGAAAACTGACTCTTCTTACTGTCTATGTTTTGAACCATTCCTGTGACACTAGTTATAGATTCCGATGCTTCACTTCAGGTTTATTGTATCCATCTGACCTACTTATTGACGATGAAACACAGAAATTGCATCGAAATTAAATACAAAAGGGACAATGCCGACTCAAGTACAAGAAGACTGGCTCTTCTTACTGTCTATGTTTTGAACCTTTCCTTTGAGCCCGATATTAGTCTCCGATGCTTCAATTCAGATTTGCTGTATCCCTTGGAAATTCCTATTGACGACGAAGCACAAAAATTGCATCGGAATTAAATACAAAAGGCACAATGCCGACTTAAGTACAAGAAAACTGACTCTTCTTACTGTCTCTGTTTTGAACCATTCCTGTGACACTAATTATAGATTACGATGCTTCACTTCAGGTTTACTGTATCCCTCTGTCCTTCTTATTGATGATGAAACACAGAAATTGCATCGGAATTAAATACAAAAGGCACAATGACGACTTAAGTAGAAGAAAACTGACTCTTCTTACTGTCTATGTTTGAACCATTCCTGTGAAACTAGTTATAGATTCCGATGCTTCACTTCAGGTTTACTGTATCCCTCTGACCTTCTAATTGACGATGAAACACAGAGATTGCATCGGAATTAAATACAAAAGTCACAATGCCGACTCAAGTACAAGAAGACTGGCTCTTCTTACTGTCTATGATTTGAACCTTTCCTTTGAGCCCGATTTTAGATTCCGATGCTTCACTTCAGGTTTACTGTATCTCTTGGACATTCTCATTGACGACGAAACACAGAAATTGCATCGGAATTAAATACAAAAGGCACAATGCCGACATAAGTACAAGAAAACTGACTCTTCTTACTGTCTATGCTTTGAACCATTCCTGTGACACTAGTTATAGATTGCGATGCTTCACTTCAGTTTTACTGTATCCCTGTGACCCTCTTATTGATGATGAAACACAGAAATTGCATCAGAATTAAATACAAAAGCCACAATGCCTACTCAAGTACAAGAAGACTGGTTCTTCTTACTGTCTATGTTTTGAACCATTCCTGTGACACTAGTTATAGATTCTGATGCTTCACTTCAGGTTTACTGTATGCCGTGGACCTTCTTATTGACGACGAATAGAAGAAATTGCATCGGAATTGAATACAAAAGGCACAAGGCCGACTTAAGTACAAAAAACTGTCACTTCTTACTGTCTATGTTTTGAACTATTCCTGTGACACTAGTTATAGATTCCAATGCTTCACTTCATGTTTACTGTATCCCTCTGACCTTCATATTGACGATGAAACACAGAAATTGCATCGGAATTGAATACAAAAGGCACAATGCCGACTTATGTACAAGAAGACTGACTCTTCTTACTGACTGTTTTGAACCATTCCTGTGACACTAGTTATAGATTCCGATGCTTCATATCAGGTTTACTGTATCCCTCTGACGTTCTTATTGACGATGAAACACAGAAAATGCGTCGGAATTAAATACAAATGGCACAATGCCGACTTAAGTACAAGATGACTGACTCTCCTTACGGTCTATGTTTTGAACCATTCCTGTGATATAGTTATAGATTCCGATGCTTTACTTCAGGTTCACTGTATCCCTTGGACCTTCTTATTGACGATGAAACACAGAAATTGCATCGGAATTAAATACAAACGGTACAATGCGACTTAAGTATAAGAAGACTGGCTCTTTTTACTGTCTATGTTTTGAAAGATTCCTGTGACACTAGTTTTAGATTCCGATGCTTCACTACAGGTTTTCTGTATCCGTGGACCTTCTTATAGACGACGAAACGCAGAAATTGCATCGGAATTGAATACAAAAGGCACAATGCCGACTTAAGTACAAGAAAACTGACACTTCTTACTGTCTACGGTTTGAACCGTTCCTGTGACACTAGTTATAGATTCCGATGCTTCACTTCAGGTTTACTGGATCCCTCTGACCATCTTATTGATTATGAAACACAGACATTGAGTCGGAATTAAATACAAAAGGCACAATGCCGACTTAAGTACAAGAAAACTGACTCTTCTTACGGTCTATGTTTTGAACCATTCCTGTGACACTAGTTATAGATTCCGATGCTTCAATTCAGGTTTACTGTATCCCTCTGACCATCTTATTGACGATTAAAAACTCAGAAATTGCATCGGAATTAAATACAAAAGGCACAATGCCGACTCAAGTACAAGAAGACTGGCTCTTCTTACTGTGTATGTTTTGAACCTTTCCTTTGAGCCCGATTTTAGATTCCGATGCTTCACTTCAGGATTACTGTATCCCTTGGAAATTCCTATTGACGACGAAGCAGAAATATTGCATCGGAATTACTTACAAAAGGCACAATGCCGACTTAAGTACAAGAAAACTGACTCTTCTTACTGTCTATGTTATGAACCTTTCCTTTAAGACCGATTATAGATTCCGATGCTACACTTATGGTTTACTGTATCCCTTGGACATTCCTATTGACGACGAAACACAGATATTGCAACGGAATTAAATACAAAAGGCACAATGCCGACTTAAGTACAAGAAAACTGACTCTTGCCACTGTCTATGTTTTGAAAGATTCCTGTGACACTAGTTTTAGATTCCGAAGCTTCACTTCAGGATTACTGTATACAGCTGACCTTCTTATTGACGATGAAACACATATATAGCATCGGAAATATATACAAAAGCCACAACGCCGACTTAAGTACAAGAAGATTGACTCTTCGTACTGTCTATATTTTAAACTATTCCTTAGACACTAGTTATAGATTCCCATGCTTCACTTCAGGTTTACTGTTTCCCTCTGACCTTCTTATCGACGATGAAACACAGAAATTGCACCTTAATTAAATACAAAAGTAACAATACCGACTTAAGTACAAGAAGACTGACTCTTCTTACTGTCTATGGTTTGAACCATTCCTGCGACACTAGTTATAGATTCCGATGCTTCACTTCAGGTTTTCTGTATCCACCTGACCTTCTAATTGAAGATCAAACACTGAATATTCATCGGAATCAAATACAAAAGGCACAATGCCGACTGAAGTACAAGAAAACTGACACTTCTTACTGTCTATGTTTTGAACCATTCGTGTGACACTAGTTATAGATTCCGATGCTGCACTTCAGGTTTACTGTAAACCTCAGACTTTCTTATTGATGATGAAACACAGACATTGCATCGGAATAAAATACAAAAGGCACAATCCCGACATAAGTACAAGAAAACTGACTCTTCTTACTGTCTATGTTTTGAACCATTCCTGTGAAACTAGTTATAGATTCCGATGCTTCACTTCAGGTTTACTGTATCCCTCTGACCTTCTTATCGACGATGAAACACAGAAATTGCATCGGAATTAAATACAAAAGGCACAATGCCGACTCAAGTACAAGAAGACTGGGTCTTCTTACTGTCTATGTTTTGAACCTTTCCTGAGAGACCGGTTTTGGATTCCGATGCTTCACTTCAGGTTTACTGTATCCCTCTGACCTTCTTATTGACGATGGAACACAGAAATTGCATCGAAATTAAATACAAAAGGCATAATGCCGACTGAAGTACAAGTAAACTAACTCTTCTTATTGTCTATGTTTTCAACCATTCCCCTGACACTAGTTATAGATTCCGATACTTCACTTCAGTTTTACTGTATCCCTCTGACACTCTTATTGACGATGAAACACAGAAATTGCATCGGAATTAAATACAAATGGCACAATGTCGACTTAAGTACAAGAAAACTTACTCTTCCTACTGTCTATGTTTTGAACCATTCCTGTGACACTAGTTATAGATTCCGAAGCTTCACTTCAGGTTTACTGTATCCCTCTGCCTTCTTATTGACGATGAAACCCAGAAATTGTTTTGGAATTAAATACAAAAGGCACAATGCCTACTCAAGTACAAGAAGACTGGCTCTTCTTACTGTCTATGTTTTGAACCATTCCTGTGACACTAGTTATAGATTCCGATGCTTCACTTCAGGTTGACTGTATCCCTCTGACCTTCTTATTGACGATCAAACACAGAAATTTCATCGGAATTAAATACAAAATGCACAATGCCGACTCAAGTACAAGAAGACTGGCTCTTCTTACTGTCTATGTTTTGAACAATTCCTGCGACACTAGTTATAGATTCCGATGCTTCACTTCAGGTTTACTGTATCCCTTGGACCTTCGTAATGACGAGAAACACTGAAATTGCATCGGAATTAAATAGAAAAGGCACAATGCCGACTTAAGTACAAGAAAACTGACTCTTCTTCTTGCCTATGTTTGAACCATTCCTGTGACACTACTTATAGATTCCGATGCTTCACATCGGGTTTACTGTATCCAGCTGACCTTCTTATTGACGATGAAACAGAGAAATTGCATCGGAATTAAATACAAAAGTAACAATACCGACTTAAGTACAAGAAGACTGACTCTTCTTACTGTCTATGGTTTGAACCATTCCTGCGACCCTAGTTATAGATTCCGATGCTTCACTTCAGGTTTTCTGTATCCACCTGACCTTCTAATTGAAGATCAAACACTGAATATTCATCGGAATCAAATACAAAAGGCACAATGCCGACTGAAGTACAAGAAAACTGACACTTCTTACTGTCTATGTTTTGAACCATTCGTGTGACACTAGTTATAGATTCCGATGCTGCACTTCAGGTTTACTGTAAACCTCAGACTTTCTTATTGATGATGAAACACAGACATTGCATCGGAATAAAATACAAAAGGCACAATCCCGACATAAGTACAAGAAAACTGACTCTTCTTACTGTCTATGTTTTGAACCATTCCTGTGAAACTAGTTATAGATTCCGATGCTTCACTTCAGGTTTACTGTATCCCTCTGACCTTCTTATCGACGATGAAACACAGAAATTGCATCGGAATTAAATACAAAAGGCACAATGCCGACTCAAGTACAAGAAGACTGGGTCTTCTTACTGTCTATGTTTTGAACCTTTCCTGAGAGACCGGTTTTGGATTCCGATGCTTCACTTCAGGTTTACTGTATCCCTCTGACCTTCTTATTGACGATGGAACACAGAAATTGCATCGAAATTAAATACAAAAGGCATAATGCCGACTGAAGTACAAGTAAACTAACTCTTCTTATTGTCTATGTTTTCAACCATTCCCCTGACACTAGTTATAGATTCCGATACTTCACTTCAGTTTTACTGTATCCCTCTGACACTCTTATTGACGATGAAACACAGAAATTGCATCGGAATTAAATACAAATGGCACAATGTCGACTTAAGTACAAGAAAACTTACTCTTCCTACTGTCTATGTTTTGAACCATTCCTGTGACACTAGTTATAGATTCCGAAGCTTCACTTCAGGTTTACTGTATCCCTCTGCCTTCTTATTGACGATGAAACCCAGAAATTGTTTTGGAATTAAATACAAAAGGCACAATGCCTACTCAAGTACAAGAAGACTGGCTCTTCTTACTGTCTATGTTTTGAACCATTCCTGTGACACTAGTTATAGATTCCGATGCTTCACTTCAGGTTGACTGTATCCCTCTGACCTTCTTATTGACGATCAAACACAGAAATTTCATCGGAATTAAATACAAAATGCACAATGCCGACTCAAGTACAAGAAGACTGGCTCTTCTTACTGTCTATGTTTTGAACAATTCCTGCGACACTAGTTATAGATTCCGATGCTTCACTTCAGGTTTACTGTATCCCTTGGACCTTCGTAATGACGAGAAACACTGAAATTGCATCGGAATTAAATAGAAAAGGCACAATGCCGACTTAAGTACAAGAAAACTGACTCTTCTTCTTGCCTATGTTTGAACCATTCCTGTGACACTACTTATAGATTCCGATGCTTCACATCGGGTTTACTGTATCCAGCTGACCTTCTTATTGACGATGAAACAGAGAAATTGCATCGGAATTAAATACAAAAGGCACAATGCCGACTTAAGTACAAGAAGACTGAGTCTTCTTACTGTCTATGTTTTGAACCATTCCTGTGACACTAGTTATAGATTCCGATGCTTCACTTCAGGTTTACTGTACCCTCTGACCTTATTATTGACGATGAAACACGGAAATTGCATCGGAATTAAATACAAAAGGCACAATGCCGACTTAAGTACAAGAAAACTGACTCTTCTTACTGTCTCTGTTCTGAACTAATCCTGTGACACTAGTTATAGATTCCGATGCTTCACTTCAGGTTTACTGTACCCTCTGACCTTATTATTGACGATGAAACACAGAAATTGCATCGGGATTAAATACAAAAGGCACAATGCCGACTCAAGTACAAGAAGATTGGCTCTTCTTACTGTCTATGTTTTGAACCATTCCTGTGACACTAGTTATAGATTCTGATGCTTCACTTCAGGTTTACTGTATCCCTCTGACTTTCTTATCGACGATGAAACACAGAAATTGCACCTTAATTAAATACAAAAGTCACAATGCCGACTTATGTACAAGAAGACTGGGTCTTCTTACTGTCTATGTTTTGAACCTTTCCTGTGAGACCGGTTTTAGATTCCGATGCTTCACTTCAGGTTTACTGTATCCCATGGACCTTCCTATTGACGCCGAAAAACAGAAATTGCTTCGGAAATAAATAGAATAGGCACAATGCCGACTTAAGTACAAGAAAACTGACTCATTCAACTGTCTATGTTATGAACCATTCCTGTGACACTAGTTATAGATTCCGATGCTTCACTTCAGGTTTACTGTATCCCTCTGACCTTCTTATTGACGATGAAATCCAGAAATTGTATCGGAATTAAATACAAAAGGCACTTTGCCGACTCAAGTACAAGAAGACTGGCTCTTCTTACTGTCTATGTTTTGAACCATTCCTGTGACACTAGTTATAGATTCCGATGCTTCACTTCAGGTTTACTGTATCCCTCTGAAATTCTTATAGACGATAAAACACAGAAAATGCATCGGAATTATATACAAAAGGCACAATGCCGACTTAAGTACAAGATGACTGACTCTTCTTACTGTCTATGTCTTGAACCATTCCTGCGACACTAGATATAGATTCCGATGCTTCACTTCAGGTTTACTGTACCCTCTGAACTTCTTATTGACGATGAAAAACAGAAATTGCATCTTAATTAAATAGAAAAGGCACAATGCCGACTTAAGTACAAGAAGACTGACCCTTCTTACCGACTATGGTTTGAACCTTTCCTGTGAAACTAGTTATAGATTCAGATGCTTCACTTCAATTATACTGTATCCAGCTGACCTTCCTATTGACGATGAAACACAGATATAGCATCGGAATTAAATACAAAAGGCACAATGAGGACTGAAGTACAATAAAACTGACTCTTCTTACTGTCTATGTTTTCAACCATTCCTCTGACACTAGTTATAGATTCCGATGTTTCACTTCAGTTTTACTGTATCCGTCTGACACTCTTATTGACGATGAAACACAGAAATTGCATCGGAATTAAATACCAATGGCACAATGTCGACTTAAGTACAAGAAAACTGACTCTTCCTACTGTCTATGCATTGAACCATTCCTGTGACACTAGTTATAGATTCCGATGCTTCACTTCAGGTTTACTGTATCCCACTGACCTTCTTATTGACGATGATACTCAGAAATTGTTTTGGAATTAAATACAAAAGGCACAATGCCTACTGAAGTACAAGAAGACTGGCTCTTCTTACTGTCTATGTTTTGAACCATTCCTGTGACACTAGTTATAGATTCCGATGCTTCACTTCAGGTTTACTGTATCCCTCTGAAATTCTTATAGACGATGAAACACAGAAATTGCATCGGAATTATATACAAAAGGCACAATGCCGATTTAAGTACAAGGAGACTGACTCTTCTTACTGTCTATGTTTGAACCATTGACGCGACACTAGTTATAGATTCCGATGCATCACTTCAGGTTTACTGTATCCCTCTGACCTTCTTATTGACGAAAATATACAGAAATTGCATCGAAATTAAACACAAAAGGCACAATGCCGACTTAAGTAAAAGACGACTGACTCTTCATACTGTCTATGCTTTGAACCATTCCTGTGACACTAGTTATAGATTCCGATGCTTCACTTCAGGTTTATTGTATCCCTCTGACCTTCGTATTGACGATGAAACACAGAAATTGCATCGGAATTAAATACAAAAGGCGCAATGCCAACTTAAGTACAAGAAGACTGACTCATCTTACTGTTTATGGTTTGAACCATTCCTGTGACACTAGTTATAAATTCAGATGCTTCACTTCAGGTATACTGGATCCGGCTGACCTTCTTAATGATGATGAAGCACAGAAATTGCATCAGAGTTAAATACAAAACGCACAATGCCAACTTAAGTATAAGAAGACTGACTCTTCTTACTGTCTATGTTTTGAACCATTACTGTGACACTAGTTATAGATTCCGATGCTTCACTTCAGTTTTAATGTATCCCTCTGACCTTCTTATTGACGATGAACCACAGAAATTGAATCGGAATTAAATGCAAAAGGCACAATGCCGTCTTAAGTACAAGACGACTGATTCTTCCTACTGTCTATGCTTTGAACCATTCCTGTGACACTAGTTTTAGATTCCGATGCTTCAATTCAGGTTAAATGTTTCCCTCTGACCTCCTTATTGACGATGAAACAAAGAAATTGCAACTTAACTAAATACAAAAGGCACAATGCCGACTTAAGTACAAGAAGACTGACATTTCTTATTGTCTATGGTTTGAACCATTCCTGTGACACTAGTTATAGATTCCGATGTTTCACTTCAGGTTTACTGTATCCCTCTGACCTGCTTAATGACGTACAAACACAGAAATTTCATCGGAATTAAATACAAAAGGCACAATGCCGACTCAAGTACAAGAAGACTGGCTCTTCTTACTGGCTATGTTTTGAACCATTCCTATGACACTAGTTATAGATTCCGATGCTTCACGTCAGGTTTACTGTATCCAGCTGACCTTCTAATTGACGATGAAACACAGAAATTTCATCGCAATTAAATACAAAAGGCACAATGCCGACTCAAGTACAAGAAGACTGGCTATTCTTACTGCCTATGTTTTTAACCATTCCTGTGACACTAGTTATAGATTAGGATGCTTCACTTACGGTGTACTGTATCCAGCTGACCTTCTAATTTACGTTGAAACACAGAAATTGCATCGGCATTAAATACAAAAGGCACAATGCCGACTTAAGTACAAGAAGACTTACTCTTCTCACTGTCTATGTTTGAACCATTCCTGTGACACTAGTTATAGATTCCGATGCTTCACTTCAGTTTTACTGTATCCCTCTCACCTTCTTATTAACGATGAAACACAGAAATTGCATCTTAAATAAATACAAAAGGCACAAAGCCAACTTAAGTACAAGAAGACTGACTCATCTTACTGTCTATGGTTTGAACCATTCCTGTGACACTAGTTATTGATTCAGATGCTTCACTTCAGGTATACTGGATCCGGCTGTCCTTCTTATTGATGATGAAGCACAGAAATTGCATCAGAGGTAAATACAAAAGGCACAATGCCAACTTAAGAATAAGAATACTGACTCTTCTTACTGTCTATGTTTTGAACCATTCCTGTGACACTAGTTTTAGATTCCGATGCTTCACTTCAGGTTAACTGTATCCCTCTCCGACCTCCTTATTGACGATGAAACACAGAAATGGCATCTTAATTAGATACAAAAGGCACAATGCCGCCTTAAGTACAAGAAGACTGACTCTTCTTATTGTCTATGTTTGAACCATTCCTGTGACACTAGTTATAGATTCCGATGCTTCACTTCGGTTTTACTGTATCCCTCTGACCTTCTTATTGACGATGAAACACAGAAATTGCTTCGGAATTATATACAAAAGGCACAATGCCGACTTAAGTACAAGAAAACTGACTCATCTTACTGTCTATGTTTTGAACCATTCCTGTGACACTAGTTATTGTTTACAATGCTTCACTTCAGGTTTTCCGTATCCCTCTGACCTTCTTATTGACGAAAATATACAGAAATTGCATCGTAATTAAACACAAAAGGCACAATGCCGACTTAAGTAAAAGAAGACTGACTCTTCATACTGTCTATGCTTTGAACCATTCCTGTGACACTAGTTATAGATTCCGATACTTCACTTCAGGTTTATTGTATCCCTCTGACCTTCTTATTGACGATGAAACACAGAAATTGCATCGGAATTAAATACAAAAGGCACAATGCCAACTTAAGTACAAGAAGACTGACTCATCTTACTGTTTATGGTTTGAACCATTCCTGTGACACTAGTTATAAATTCAGATGCTTCACTTCAGGTATACTGGATCCGGCTGACCTTCTTAATGATGATGAAGCACAGAAATTGCATCAGAGTTAAATACAAAAGGCACAATGCCAACTTAAGTATAAGAAGACTGACCCTTCTTACTGTCTATGTTTTGAACCATTACTGTGACACTAGTTATAGATTCCGATGCTTCACTTCAGTTTTAATGTATCCCTCTGACCTTCTTATTGACGATGAACCACAGAAATTGAATCGGAATTAAATACAAAAGGCACAATGCCGTCTTAAGTACAAGACGACTGATTCTTCCTACTGTCTATGCTTTGAACCATTGCTGTGACACTAGTTTTAGATTCCGATGCTTCACTTCAGGTTAAATGTTTCCCTCTGACCTCCTTATTGACGATGAAACACAGAAATTGCAACTTAACTAAATACAAAAGGCACAATGCCGACTTAAGTACAAGAAGACTGACATTTCTTATTGTCTATGGTTTGAACCATTCCTGTGACACTAGTTATAGATTCCGAAGTTTCACTTCAGGTTTACTGTATCCCTCTGACATGCTTATTGACGATCAAACACAGAAATTTCATCGGAATTAAATACAAAAGGCACAATGCCGACTCAAGTACAAGAAGACTGGCTCTTCTTACTGGCTATGTTTTGAACCATTCCTGTGACACTAGTTATAGATACCGATGCTTCACGTCAGGTTTACTGTATCCAGCTGACCTTCTAATTGACGATGAAACACAGAAATTTCATCGGAATTAAATACAAAAGGCACAATGCCGACTCAAGTACAAGAAGACTGGCTATTCTTACTGCCTATGTTTTTAACCATTCCTGTGACACTAGTTATATATTAGGATGCTTCACTTACGGTGTACTGTATCCAGCTGACCTTCTAATTTACGTTGAAACACAGAAATTGCATCGGCATTAAATACAAAAGGCACAATGCCGACTTAAGTACAAGAAGACTTACTCTTCTCACTGTCTATGTTTGAACCATTCCTGTGACACTAGTTATAGATTCCGATGCTTCACTTCGGTTTTACTGTATCCCTCTGACCTTCTTATTGACGATGAAACACAGAAATTGCTTCGGAATTATATACAAAAGGCACAATGCCGACTTAAGTACAAGAAAACTGACTCATCTTACTGTCTATGTTTTGAACCATTCCTGTGACACTAGTTATTGTTTACGATGCTTCACTTCAGGTTTACTGTATTCCTCTGACCTTCTTAATGACGATGAAATACAGAAATTGCATCGAAATTAAATACAAAAGGCACAATGCCGACTTAAGTAAAAGAAGACTGACTCATTATACTGTCTATGTTTTGAACCATTCCTGTGACACTAGTTATAGATTCCGATGCTTCACTTCAGGTTTACTGTATCCCTCTGACATTCTTATTGACGATGAAACACAGAAATTGCATCGGAATAAAATACAAAAGGCACAATGCCGACTCAAGTACAAGAAGTCTGGCTCATCTTACTGTCTATGTTCTGAACCATTACTGTGACACTAGTTATAGATTCCGATGCTTCACTTCAGGTTTACTGTATCCCTCTGACCTTCTTATAGACGACGAAACACAGAAATTGCATCGGAATTATACACAAAAGGCACAATGCCGAATGAAGTACAAGTACACTGACTCTTCTTACTGTCTATGTTTTGAGCCATTCCTGTGACACTAGTTATAGGTTCCGATGCTTTACTTCAGGTTTACTGTATCCCTCTGACCTTCTTATTGACGATCAAACACAGAAATTTCATCAGAATTAAATACAAAGGCACAATGCCGACGTAAGTTCAAGAAAACTGACTCATCCTACTGTCTATGTTTTGAACCATTACTGTGACACTACTTTCAGATTCCGATGCTTCACTTCACGTTTACTGTATCTCTCTGACCTCCTTATTGACGATGAAAGACAGAAATTGCATCTTAATTAAATACAAAAGGCACAATGCCAACTTAAGTACAGAAGACTGACTCTTCTTACTGTCTATGTTTTGAACCATTCCTGTGACACTAGTTATAGATTCCGATGCTTCCCTTCAGTTTTACTGTATCCCTCTGACCTTTTTATTGACGATGAACCACAATAAATTTCATCGGAATAAATACAAAAGGCACAATGCCGACTTAAGTACGAGAAGACTGACTCTTACTACTGTCTATGCTTTGAACCATTCCTGTGACACTAGTTATAGATTCCGATGCTTCACTTCAGGTTTACTGTATCCCTCTGACCTTCTTATTGACGATGAAACACAGATATTGCATCGGAATGAAATACAAAATTCACAATGCCGACTCAAGTACAAAAAGACTGGCACTTCTTACTGCCTATGTTTTGATCCATTCCTGTGACACTAGTTATAGATTCCGATGCTTCATTTCAGGTTTACTGTAACCCTCTGACACTCTTATAGACGATAAAACACAGAAATTGCATCGGAATTATATACAAAAGGCACAATGCCGACTTAAGTACAAGAAGACTGACTCTTCTTACTGTCTATGCTTTGAACCATTCCTGTGACACTAGTTATTGATTCCGATGCTTTACTTCAGGTTTACTGTATCGCTCTGACCTTCTTATTGACGATGAAACACAGAAATTGCATCTTAATGAAATACAAAAGGCACAATGCCAACTTAAGTACAAGAAGACTGACTCTTCTTATTGTCTATGTTTTGAACCATTCCTGTGACACTAGTTATAGATTCCCATGGTTCACTTTAGGTTTACTGTATCCCTCTGACCTTCTTATTGACGATGAAACACAGAAATTGCATTGGAATTAAATACAAAAGGCACAATGCCGGCTTAAATACAAGAAGACTGACTCTTCTTACTGTCTATGTTTTGAACCATTCCTGTGACACTAGATATAGATTCCGATGCTTCACTTCAGTTTCACTGTATCCCTCTGACCTTCTTATTGACGATGAACCACAATAAATTTCATCGAAATAAATACTAATGGCACAATGCCGACGTAAGTACGAGAAGACTGAGTCTTCCTACTGTCTATATTTTGAACCTTTCCTATGACACTAGTTGTAGATTCCCATGCTTCACTTCAGGTTTACTGTATCCCTCTGACAGTCTTATTGACGATGAAACACAGAAATTGCATCGGAATTAAATAGAAAAGGCATAATGCCGACACAAGTACAAGAAGTCTGGCTCTTCTTACTGTCTATGTTTTGAACCATTCCTGTGACACTAGTTATAGATTCCGATGTTTCACTTAAGTTTAATGTATCCCTCTGACCTTCTTATTGACGATGAAACACAGAAATTGCTTCGGAATTACATACAAATGGCACAATGCCGACTTAAGTACAAGAAAACTGACTCTTATTACTGTCTATGTTTTGAACCATTCCTGTGACACTAATTATAGCTTCCGATGCTTCACTTGAGGTTTACTGTATCCCTCTGACCTTCTTATTGACGATGAAACACAGAAATTGCATCTTAATTAAATACAAAAGGCCCAATGCCAACTTAAGTACAAGAAGACTGACTCATCTTACTGTCTACAGTTTGAACCATTCCTGTGACACTAGTTATAGATTCAGATGCTTCACTTCAGATATACTGGATCCGGCTGACCTTCTTATTGATGATGATGCACAGAAATTGCATGAGAGTTAAATACAAAAGGCACAATGCCAACTTAAGTATAAGAAGACTGACTCTTCTTACTCTCTATGTTTGAACCATTCCTGTGACACTAGTTATAGATTCCGATGCTACACTTCAGTTTTACTCTATCCCTCTGACCTTCTTATTGACGATGAAGCACAGAAATTGCATCGGAATTAAATACAAAAGGCACAATGCCACTTAAGTACAAGAAGACTGACTCTTCCAACTGTATATATGTTTTGTACCATTCCTGTGACACTAGTTTTAGATTCCGATGCTTCACTTCAGGTTAACTGTATCCCTCTGACCTCCTTATTGACGATGAAACACAGAAATTGCATCTTAATTAAATACAAAAGGCACAATGCCGACTTAAGTATAAGAAGACTGACTCTTCTTACTCTCTATGTTTTGAACCATTCCTGTGACACTAGTTATAGATTCCGATGCAACACTTCAGTTTAACTGTATCCCTCTGACCTTCTTACTGACGATCAAACACAGAAAATTCATCGGAATTAAATACAAAATGCACAATGCCGACTCAAGTACAAGAAGACTGGCTCTTCTTTCTGTCTATGCTTTGAACCATTCCTGTGACACTAGTTATAGATTACGATGCATCATTTCAGGATTACTGTATCCAGCTGACCTTCTTATTGACGATGAAGCACAGAAATTGAATCGGAATTAAATACAAAAGGCACAATGCCGACTTAAGTACAAGAAGACTGACCCTTCTTCCTGTCTATGTTTTGAACCATTCCTGTGAAACTAGTTATAGATTCCCATGGTTCACTTAAGGTTTACTGTATCCCTCTGACCTTCTTATTGACGATGAAACACAGAAATTGCATCGGAATTAAATACAAATGGCACAATGCCGACTTTACTACAAGAAGACTGACTCTTCCTACTGTCTATGTTTTCAACCATTCCTGTGACACTAGTTATAGATTCCGATGCTTCACTTCAGTTTTACTGCATCCCTCTGACCTTCTTATTGACGATGAACCACAATAAATTTCATCGAAATAAATACTAATGGCACAATGCCGACGTAAGTACGAGAAGACTGAGTCTTCCTACTGTCTATATTTTGAACCATTCCTATGACACTAGTTGTAGATTCCCATGCTTCACTTCAGGTTTACTGTATCCCTCTGACAGTCTTATTGACGATGAAACACAGAAATTGCATCGGAATTAAATAGAAAAGTCATAATGCCGACACAAGTACAAGAAGTCTGGCTCTTCTTACTGTCTATGTTTTGAACCATTCCTGTGACACTAGTTATAGATTCCGATGTTTCACGTAAGTTTTACTGTATCCCTCTGACCTTCTTATTGACGATGAAACACAGAAATTGCTTCGGAATTACATACAAATGGCACAATGCCGACTTAAGTACAAGAAAACTGACTCTTCTTACTGTCTATGTTTTGAACCATTCCTGTGACACTAATTATAGCTTCCGATGCTTCACTTGAGGTTTACTGTATCCCTCTGACCTTCTTATTGACGATGAAACACAGAAATTGCATCTTAATTAAATACAAATGGCCCAATGCCAAGTTAAGTACAAGAAGACTGACTCATCTTACTGTCTACAGTTTGAACCATTCCTGTGACACTAGTTATAGATTCAGATGCTTCACTTCAGATATACTGGATCCGGCTGACCTTCTTATTGATGATGATGCACAGAAATTGCATGAGAGTTAAATACAAAAGGCACAATGCCAACTTAAGTATAAGAAGACTGACTCTTCTTACTCTCTATGTTTGAACCATTCCTGTGACACTAGTTATAGATTCCGATGCTACACTTCAGTTTTACTGTATCCCTCTTACCTTCTTATTGACGATGAAGCACAGAAATTGCATCGGAATTAAATACAAAAGGCACAATGCCACTTAATTACAAGAAGACTGACTCTTCCAACTGTCTATGTTTTGTACCATTCCTGTGACACTAGTTTTAGATTCCGATGCTTCACTTCAGGTTAACTGTATCCCTCTGACCTCCTTATAGACTATGAAACACAGAAATTGCATCTTAATTAAATACAAAAGGCACAATGCCAACTTAAGTATAAGAAGACTGACTCTTCTTACTCTCTATGTTTTGAACCATTCCTGTGACACTAGTTATAGATTCCGATGCAACACTTCAGTTTAACTGTATCCCTCTGACCTTCTTACTGACGATCAAACACAGAAAGTTCATCGGAATTAAATACAAAATGCACAATGCCGACTCAAGTACAAGAAGACTGGCTCTTCTTTCTGTCTCTGCTTTGAACCATTCCTGTGACACTAGTTATAGATTACGATTCATCATTTCAGGATTACTGTATCCAGCTGACCTTCTTATTGACGATGAAGCACAGAAATTGCATCGGAATTAAATACAAAAGCCACAATGCCGACTTAAGTACATGAAGACTGACCCTCCTTCCTGTCTATGTTTTGAACCATTCCTGTGACACTAGTTATAGATTCCCATGGTTCACTTAAGGTTTACTGTATCCCTCTGACCTTCTTATTGACGATGAAACACAGAAATTGCATCGGAATTAAATACAAAAGGCACAATGCCGACTTTACTACAAGAAGACTGACTCTTCCTACTGTCTATGTTTTCAACCATTCCTGTGACACTAGTTATAGATTCCGATGCTTCACTTCAGTTTTACTGCATCCCTCTGACCTTCTTATAGACGATGAACCACAATAAATTTCATCGAAATAAATACAAATGGCACAATGCCGACGTAAGTACGAGAAGACTGACCCTTCCTACTGTCTATATTTTGAACCATTCCTATGACAATAGTTGTAGATTCCCATGCTTCACTTCAGGTTTACTGTACCCCTCTGACCGTCTTATTGACAATGAAACACAGAAGTTGCGTCGGAATTAAATAGAAAAGGCATAATGCCGACACAAGTACAAGAAGTCTGGCTCTTCTTACTGTCTATGTTTTGAACCATTCCTGTGACACTAGTTATAGATTCCGATGTTTCACTTCAGTTTTACTGTATCCCTCTGACCTTCTTATTGACGATGAAACACAGAAATTGCATCTTCATTAAATACAAAAGGCGCAAAGCTAACTTAAGTACAAGAAGACTGACTCATCTTACTGTCTACGGTTTGAACCATTCCTGTGACACTAGTTATAGATTCAGATGCTTCACTTCAGGTATACTGGATCCGGCTGACCTTCTTATTGATGATGATGCACAGAAATTGCATGAGAGTTTAATACAAAAGGCACAATGCCAACTTAAGTATAAGAAGACTGACTCTTCTTACTCTCTATGTTTTGAACCATTCCTGTGACACTAGTTATAGATTCCGATGCTACACTTCAGTTTTACTGTTTCCCTCTCACCTTCTTATTGACGATGAAGCACAGAAATTGCATCGGAATTAAATACAAAAGGCACAATGCCACTTAAGTACAAGAAGACTGACTCTTCCAACTGTCTATGTTTTGAACCATTCCTGTGACACTAGTTTTAGATTCCGATGCTTCACTTCAGGTTAACTGTATCTCTCTGACCTCCTTATTGACGATGAAACACAGAAATTGCACCTTAATTAAATACAAAAGGCACAATGCCGATTTAAGTACAAGAAGACTGACTCTTCTTCCTGTCTATGTTTTGAACCATTCCTGTGACACTAGTTATAGATTCCGATGATTCACTTTAGGTATACTGTATCCCTCTGACATTCTTATTGACGATGAAACACAGAAATTGCATCTTAAATAAATACAAAAGGCACAAAGCCAACTTAAGTACAAGAAGACTGACTCATCTTACTGTCTATGGTTTGAACCATTCCTGTGACACTAGTTATTGATTCAGATGCTTCACTTCAGGTATACTGGATCCGGCTGTCCTTCTTATTGATGATGAAGCACAGAAATTGCATCAGAGGTAAATACAAAAGGCACAATGCCAACTTAAGTATAAGAATACTGACTCTTCTTACTGTCTATGTTTTTGACCATTCCTGTGACACTAGTTTTAGATTCCGATGCTTCACTTCAGGTTAACTGTATCCCTCTCCGACCTCCTTATTGACGATGAAACACAGAAATGGCATCTTAATTAGATACAAAAGGCACAATGCCGCCTTAAGTACAAGAAGACTGACTCTTCTTATTGTCTATGTTTGAACCATTCCTGTGACACTAGTTATAGATTCCGATGCTTCACTTCGGTTTTACTGTATCCCTCTGACCTTCTTATTGACGATGAAACACAGAAATTGCTTTGGAATTATATACAAAAGGCACAATGCCGACTTAAGTACAAGAAAACTGACTCATCTTACTGTCTATGTTTTGAACCATTCCTGTGACACTAGTTATTGTTTACGATGCTTCACTTCAGGTTTTCCGTATCCCTCTGACCTTCTTATTGACGAAAATATACAGAAATTGCATCGAAATTAAACACAAAAGGCACAATGCCGACTTAAGTAAAAGAAGACTGACTCTTCATACTGTCTATGCTTTGAACCATTCCTGTGACACTAGTTATAGATTCCGATGCTTCACTTCAGGTTTATTGTATCCCTCTGACCTTCTTATTGACGATGAAACACAGAAATTGCATCGGAATTAAATACAAAAGGCACAATGCCAACTTAAGCACAAGAAGACCTACTCATCTTACTGTTTATGGTTTGAATCATTCCTGTGACACTAGTTATAAATTCAGATGCTTCACTTCAGGTATACTGGATCCGGCTGACCTTCTTAATGATGATGAAGCACAGAAATTGCATCAGAGTTAAATACAAAAGGCACAATGCCAACTTAAGTATAAGAAGACTGACTCTTCTTACTGTCTATGTTTTGAACCATTACTGTGACACTAGTTATAGATTCCGATGCTTCACTTCAGTTTTAATGTATCCCTCTGACCTTCTTATTGACGATGAACCACAGAAATTGAATCGGAATTAAATACAAAAGGCACAATGCCGTCTTAAGTACAAGACGACTGATTCTTCCTACTGTCTATGCTTTGAACCATTCCTGTGACACTAGTTTTAGATTCCGATGCTTCACTTCAGGTTAAATGTTTCCCTCTGACCTCCTTATTGACGATGAAACACAGAAATTGCAACTTAACTAAATACAAAAGGCACAATGCCGACTTAAGTACAAGAAGACTGACATTTCTTATTGTCTATGGTTTGAACCATTCCTGTGACACTAGTTATAGATTCCGATGTTTCACTTCAGGTTTACTGTATCCCTCTGACATGCTTATTGACGATCAAACACAGAAATTTCATCGGAATTAAATACAAAAGGCACAATGCCGACTCAAGTACAAGAAGACTGGCTCTTCTTACTGGCTATGTTTTGAACCATTCCTATGACACTAGTTATAGATACCGATGCTTCACGTCAGGTTTACTGTATCCAGCTGACCTTCTAATTGACGATGAAACACAGAAATTTCATCGGAATTAAATACAAAAGGCACAATGCCGACTCAAGTACAAGATGACTGGCTATTCTTACTGCCTATGTTTTTAACCATTCCTGTGACACTAGTTATATATTAGGATGCTTCACTTACGGTGTACTGTATCCAGCTGACCTTCTAATTTACGTTGAAACACAGAAATTGCATCGGCATTAAATACAAAAGGCACAATGCCGACTTAAGTACAAGAAGACTTACTCTTCTCACTGTCTATGTTTGAACCATTCCTGTGACACTAGTTATAGATTCCGATGCTTCACTTCGGTTTTACTGTATCCCTCTGACCTTCTTATTGACGATGAAACACAGAAATTGCTTCGGAATTATATACAAAAGGCACAATGCCGACTTAAGTACAAGAAAACTGACTCATCTTACTGTCTATGTTTTGAACCATTCCTGTGACACTAGTTATTGTTTACGATGCTTCACTTCAGGTTTACTGTATTCCTCTGACCTTCTTATTGACGATGAAATACAGAAATTGCATCGAAATTAAATACAAAAGGCACAATGCCGACTTAAGTAAAAGAAGACTGACTCATCATACTGTCTATGTTTTGAACCATTCCTGTGACACTAGTTATAGATTCCGATGCTTCACTTCAGGTTTACTGTATCCCTCTGACATTCTTATTGACGATGAAACACAGAAATTGCATCGGAATTAAATACAAAAGGCACAATGCCGACTCAAGTACAAGAAGTCTGGCTCATCTTACTGTCTATGTTCTGAACCATTACTGTGACACTAGTTATAGATTCCGATGCTTCACTTCAGGTTTACTGTATCCCTCTGACCTTCTTATAGACGACGAAACACAGAAATTGCATCGGAATTATACACAAAAGGCACAATGCCGAATGAAGTACAAGTACACTGACTCTTCTTACTGTCTATGTTTTGAGCCATTCCTGTGACACTAGTTATAGGTTCCGATGCTTTACTTCAGGTTTACTGTATCCCTCTGACCTTCTTATTGACGATCAAACACAGAAATTTCATCAGAATTAAATACAAAGGCACAATGCCGACGTAAGTTCAAGAAAACTGACTCATCCTGCTGTCTATGTTTTGAACCATTACTGTGACACTACTTTCAGATTCCGATGCTTCACTTCACGTTTACTGTATCTCTCTGACCTCCTTATTGACGATGAAAGACAGAAATTGCATCTTAATTAAATACAAAAGGCACAATGCCAACTTAAGTACAGAAGACTGACTCTTCTTACTGTCTATGTTTTGAACCATTCCTGTGACACTAGTTATAGATTCCGATGCTTCCCTTCAGTTTTACTGTATCCCTCTGACCTTTTTATTGACGATGAACCACAATAAATTTCATCGGAATAAATACAAAAGGCACAATGCCGACTTAAGTACGAGAAGACTGACTCTTACTACTGCCTATGCTTTGAACCATTCCTGTGACACTAGTTATAGATTCCGATGCTTCACTTCAGGTTTACTGTATCCCTCTGACCTTCTTATTGACGATGAAACACAGATATTGCATCGGAATGAAATACAACATTCACAATGCCGACTCAAGTACAAAAAGACTGGCACCTCTTACTGCCTATGTTTTGATCCATTCCTGTGACACTAGTTATAGATTCCGATGCTTCATTTCAGGTTTACTGTAACCCTCTGACACTCTTATAGACGATAAAACACAGAAATTGCATCGGAATTATATACAAAAGGCACAATGCCGACTTAAGTACAAGAAGACTGACTCTTCTTACTGTCTATGCTTTGAACCATTCCTGTGACACTAGTTATTGATTCCGATGCTTTACTTCAGGTTTACTGTATCCCTCTGACCTTCTTATTGACGATGAAACACAGAAATTGCATCTTAATCAAATACAAAAGGCACAATGCCAACTTAAGTACAAGAAGACTGACTCTTCTTATTGTCTATGGTTTGAACCATTCCTGTGACACTAGTTATAGATTCCGATGCTTCACTTCAGGTATACTGTATCCCTCTGACCTTCTTACTGACGATCAAACACAGAAAATTTATCAAAATTACATACAAAATGCACAATGCTGACTCAAGTACAAGAAGACTGGCTATTCTTACTGTCTACGTTTTGAACCATTCCTGTGACACTAGTTATAGATTCCGATGCTTCACTTCAGGTATACTGTATCCCTCTGACCTTCTT
The DNA here is from genome assembly GCF_021461385.2 of Schistocerca piceifrons. Classification (NCBI taxonomy): domain Eukaryota; kingdom Metazoa; phylum Arthropoda; class Insecta; order Orthoptera; family Acrididae; genus Schistocerca; species Schistocerca piceifrons. The sequence continues at coordinate 452,264 of NC_060142.1, read as the reverse complement.
ACTGACGATCAAACACAGAAAATTTATCGAAATTACATACAAAATGCACAATGCTGACTCAAGTACAAGAAGACTGGCCATTCTTCCTGTCTATGTTTTGAACCATTCCTGTGACACTAGTTATAGATTCCCATGGTTCACTTTAGGTTTACTGTATCCCTCTGACCTTCTTATTGACGATGAAACACAGAAATTGCATTGGAATTAAATACAAAATGCACAATGCCGGCTTAAATACAAGAAGACTGACACTTCTTACTGTCTATGTTTTGAACCATTCCTGTGACACTAGATATAGATTCCGATGCTTCACTTCAGTTTTACTGTATCCCTCTGACCTTCTTATTGACGATGAACCACAATAAATTTCATCGAAATAAATACTAATGGCACAATGCCGACGTAAGTACGAGAAGACTGAGTCTTCCTACTGTCTATATTTTGAACCTTTCCTATGACACTAGTTGTAGATTCCCATGCTTCACTTCAGGTTTACTGTATCCCTCTGACAGTCTTATTGACGATGAAACACAGAAATTGCATCGGAATTAAATAGAAAAGGCATAATGCCGACACAAGTACAAGAATTCTGGCTCTTCTTACTGTCTATGTTTTGAACCATTCCTGTGACACTAGTTATAGATTCCGATGTTTCACTTAAGTTTAATGTATCCCTCTGACCTTCTTATTGACGATGAAACACAGAAATTGCTTCGGAATTACATACAAATGGCACAATGCCGACTTAAGTACAAGAAAACTGACTCTTCTTACTGTCTATGTTTTGAACCATTCCTGTGACACTAATTATAGCTTCCGATGCTTCACTTGAGGTTTACTGTATCCCTCTGACCTTCTTATTGACGATGAAACACAGAAATTGCATCTTAATTAAATACAAAAGGCCCAATGCCAACTTAAGTACAAGAAGACTGACTCATCTTACTGTCTACAGTTTGAACCATTCCTGTGACACTAGTTATAGATTCAGATGCTTCACTTCAGATATACTGGATCCGGCTGACCTTCTTATTGATGATGATGCACAGAAATTGCATGAGAGTTAAATACAAAAGGCACAATGCCAACTTAAGTATAAGAAGACTGACTCTTCTTACTCTCTATGTTTGAACCATTCCTGTGACACTAGTTATAGATTCCGATGCTACACTTCAGTTTTACTCTATCCCTCTGACCTTCTTATTGACGATGAAGCACAGAAATTGCATCAGAATTAAATACATAAGGCACAATGCCACTTAAGTACAAGAAGACTGACTCTTCCAACTGTATATATGTTTTGTACCATTCCAGTGACACTAGTTTTAGATTCCGATGCTTCACTTCAGGTTAACTGTATCCCTCTGACCTCCTTATTGACGACGAAACACAGAAATTGCATCTTAATTAAATACAAAAGGCACAATGCCGACTTAAGTATAAGAAGACTGACTCTTCTTACTCTCTATGTTTTGAACCATTCCTGTGACACTAGTTATAGATTCCGATGCAACACTTCAGTTTAACTGTATCCCTCTGACCTTCTTACTGACGATCAAACACAGAAAATTCATCGGAATTAAATACAAAATGCACAATGCCGACTCAAGTACAAGAAGACTGGCTCTTCTTTCTGTCTATGCTTTGAACCATTCCTGTGACACTAGTTATAGATTACGATGCATCATTTCAGGATTACTGTATCCAGCTGACCTTCTTATTGACGATGAAGCACAGAAATTGAATCGGAATTAAATACAAAAGGCACAATGCCGACTTAAGTACAAGAAGACTGACCCTTCTTCCTGTCTATGTTTTGAACCATTCCTGTGAAACTAGTTATAGATTCCCATGGTTCACTTAAGGTTTACTGTATCCCTCTGACCTTCTTATTGACGATGAAACACAGAAATTGCATCGGAATTAAATACAAATGGCACAATGCCGACTTTACTACAAGAAGACTGACTCTTCCTACTGTCTATGTTTTCAACCATTCCTGTGACACTAGTTATAGATTCCGATGCTTCACTTCAGTTTTACTGCATCCCTCTGACCTTCATATTGACGATGAACCACAATAAATTTCATCGAAATAAATACTAATGGCACAATGCCGACGTAAGTACGAGAAGACTGAGTCTTCCTACTGTCTATATTTTGAACCATTCCTATGACACTAGTTGTAGATTCCCATGCTTCACTTCAGGTTTACTGTATCCCTCTGACCTTCTTATTGACGATGAAACACAGAAATTGCATCGGAATTAAATACAAAAGGCACAATGCCAACTTAAGCACAAGAAGACCTACTCATCTTACTGTTTATGGTTTGAATCATTCCTGTGACACTAGTTATAAATTCAGATGCTTCACTTCAGGTATACTGGATCCGGCTGACCTTCTTAATGATGATGAAGCACAGAAATTGCATCAGAGTTAAATACAAAAGGCACAATGCCAACTTAAGTATAAGAAGACTGACTCTTCTTACTGTCTATGTTTTGAACCATTACTGTGACACTAGTTATAGATTCCGATGCTTCACTTCAGTTTTAATGTATCCCTCTGACCTTCTTATTGACGATGAACCACAGAAATTGAATCGGAATTAAATACAAAAGGCACAATGCCGTCTTAAGTACAAGACGACTGATTCTTCCTACTGTCTATGCTTTGAACCATTCCTGTGACACTAGTTTTAGATTCCGATGCTTCACTTCAGGTTAAATGTTTCCCTCTGACCTCCTTATTGACGATGAAACACAGAAATTGCAACTTAACTAAATACAAAAGGCACAATGCCGACTTAAGTACAAGAAGACTGACATTTCTTATTGTCTATGGTTTGAACCATTCCTGTGACACTAGTTATAGATTCCGATGTTTCACTTCAGGTTTACTGTATCCCTCTGACATGCTTATTGACGATCAAACACAGAAATTTCATCGGAATTAAATACAAAAGGCACAATGCCGACTCAAGTACAAGAAGACTGGCTCTTCTTACTGGCTATGTTTTGAACCATTCCTATGACACTAGTTATAGATACCGATGCTTCACGTCAGGTTTACTGTATCCAGCTGACCTTCTAATTGACGATGAAACACAGAAATTTCATCGGAATTAAATACAAAAGGCAGAATGCCGACTCAAGTACAAGATGACTGGCTATTCTTACTGCCTATGTTTTTAACCATTCCTGTGACACTAGTTATATATTAGGATGCTTCACTTACGGTGTACTGTATCCAGCTGACCTTCTAATTTACGTTGAAACACAGAAATTGCATCGGCATTAAATACAAAAGGCACAATGCCGACTTAAGTACAAGAAGACTTACTCTTCTCACTGTCTATGTTTGAACCATTCCTGTGACACTAGTTATAGATTCCGATGCTTCACTTCGGTTTTACTGTATCCCTCTGACCTTCTTATTGACGATGAAACACAGAAATTGCTTCGGAATTATATACAAAAGGCACAATGCCGACTTAAGTACAAGAAAACTGACTCATCTTACTGTCTATGTTTTGAACCATTCCTGTGACACTAGTTATTGTTTACGATGCTTCACTTCAGGTTTACTGTATTCCTCTGACCTTCTTATTGACGATGAAATACAGAAATTGCATCGAAATTAAATACAAAAGGCACAATGCCGACTTAAGTAAAAGAAGACTGACTCATCATACTGTCTATGTTTTGAACCATTCCTGTGACACTAGTTATAGATTCCGATGCTTCACTTCAGGTTTACTGTATCCCTCTGACATTCTTATTGACGATGAAACACAGAAATTGCATCGGAATTAAATACAAAAGGCACAATGCCGACTCAAGTACAAGAAGTCTGGCTCATCTTACTGTCTATGTTCTGAACCATTACTGTGACACTAGTTATAGATTCCGATGCTTCACTTCAGGTTTACTGTATCCCTCTGACCTTCTTATAGACGACGAAACACAGAAATTGCATCGGAATTATACACAAAAGGCACAATGCCGAATGAAGTACAAGTACACTGACTCTTCTTACTGTCTATGTTTTGAGCCATTCCTGTGACACTAGTTATAGGTTCCGATGCTTTACTTCAGGTTTACTGTATCCCTCTGACCTTCTTATTGACGATCAAACACAGAAATTTCATCAGAATTAAATACAAAGGCACAATGCCGACGTAAGTTCAAGAAAACTGACTCATCCTGCTGTCTATGTTTTGAACCATTACTGTGACACTACTTTCAGATTCCGATGCTTCACTTCACGTTTACTGTATCTCTCTGACCTCCTTATTGACGATGAAAGACAGAAATTGCATCTTAATTAAATACAAAAGGCACAATGCCAACTTAAGTACAGAAGACTGACTCTTCTTACTGTCTATGTTTTGAACCATTCCTGTGACACTAGTTATAGATTCCGATGCTTCCCTTCAGTTTTACTGTATCCCTCTGACCTTTTTATTGACGATGAACCACAATAAATTTCATCGGAATAAATACAAAAGGCACAATGCCGACTTAAGTACGAGAAGACTGACTCTTACTACTGCCTATGCTTTGAACCATTCCTGTGACACTAGTTATAGATTCCGATGCTTCACTTCAGGTTTACTGTATCCCTCTGACCTTCTTATTGACGATGAAACACAGATATTGCATCGGAATGAAATACAACATTCACAATGCCGACTCAAGTACAAAAAGACTGGCACTTCTTACTGCCTATGTTTTGATCCATTCCTGTGACACTAGTTATAGATTCCGATGCTTCATTTCAGGTTTACTGTAACCCTCTGACACTCTTATAGACGATAAAACACAGAAATTGCATCGGAATTATATACAAAAGGCACAATGCCGACTTAAGTACAAGAAGACTGACTCTTCTTACTGTCTATGCTTTGAACCATTCCTGTGACACTAGTTATTGATTCCGATGCTTTACTTCAGGTTTACTGTATCCCTCTGACCTTCTTATTGACGATGAAACACAGAAATTGCATCTTAATCAAATACAAAAGGCACAATGCCAACTTAAGTACAAGAAGACTGACTCTTCTTATTGTCTATGGTTTGAACCATTCCTGTGACACTAGTTATAGATTCCGATGCTTCACTTCAGGTATACTGTATCCCTCTGACCTTCTTACTGACGATCAAACACAGAAAATTTATCGAAATTACATACAAAATGCACAATGCTGACTCAAGTACAAGAAGACTGGCTATTCTTACTGTCTACGTTTTGAACCATTCCTGTGACACTAGTTATAGATTCCGATGCTTCACTTCAGGTATACTGTATCCCTCTGACCTTCTTACTGACGATCAAACACAGAAAATTTATCGAAATTACATACAAAATGCACAATGCTGACTCAAGTACAAGAAGACTGGCCATTCTTCCTGTCTATGTTTTGAACCATTCCTGTGACACTAGTTATAGATTCCCATGGTTCACTTTAGGTTTACTGTATCCCTCTGACCTTCTTATTGACGATGAAACACAGAAATTGCATTGGAATTAAATACAAAAGGCACAATGCCGGCTTAAATACAAGAAGACTGACTCTTCTTACTGTCTATGTTTTGAACCATTCCTGTGACACTAGATATAGATTCCGATGCTTCACTTCAGTTTTACTGTATCCCTCTGACCTTCTTATTGACGATGAACCACAATAAATTTCATCGAAATAAATACTAATGGCACAATGCCGACGTAAGTACGAGAAGACTGAGTCTTCCTACTGTCTATATTTTGAACCTTTCCTATGACACTAGTTGTAGATTCCCATGCTTCACTTCAGGTTTACTGTATCCCTCTGACAGTCTTATTGACGATGAAACACAGAAATTGCATCGGAATTAAATAGAAAAGGCATAATGCCGACACAAGTACAAGAATTCTGGCTCTTCTCACTGTCTATGTTTTGAACCATTCCTGTGACACTAGTTATAGATTCCGATGCTTCACTTCAGGTATACTGTATCCCTCTGACCTTCTTACTGACGATCAAACACAGAAAATTTATCGAAATTACATACAAAATGCACAATGCTGACTCAAGTACTAGAAGACTGGCCATTCTTCCTGTCTATGTTTTGAACCATTCCTGTGACACTAGTTATAGATTCCCATGGTTCACTTTAGGTTTACTGTATCCCTCTGACCTTCTTATTGACGATGAAACACAGAAATTGCATTGGAATTAAATACAAAAGGCACAATGCCGGCTTAAATACAAGAAGACTGACTCTTCTTACTGTCTATGTTTTGAACCATTCCTGTGACACTAGATATAGATTCCGATGCTTCACTTCAGTTTTACTGTATCCCTCTGACCTTCTTATTGACGATGAACCACAATAAATTTCATCGAAATAAATACTAATGGCACAATGCCGACTTAAGTACAAGAAAACTGACTCTTCTTACTGTCTATGTTTTGAACCATTCCTGTGACACTAATTATAGCTTCCGATGCTTCACTTGAGGTTTACTGTATCCCTCTGACCTTCTTATTGACGATGAAACACAGAAATTGCATCTTAATTAAATACAAAAGGCCCAATGCCAACTTAAGTACAAGAAGACTGACTCATCTTACTGTCTACAGTTTGAACCATTCCTGTGACACTAGTTATAGATTCCGATGCAACACTTCAGTTTAACTGTATCCCTCTGACCTTCTTACTGACGATCAAACACAGAAAATTCATCGGAATTAAATACAAAATGCACAATGCCGACTCAAGTACAAGAAGACTGGCTCTTCTTTCTGTCTATGCTTTGAACCATTCCTGTGACACTAGTTATAGATTACGATGCATCATTTCAGGATTACTGTATCCAGCTGACCTTCTTATTGACGATGAAGCACAGAAATTGAATCGGAATTAAATACAAAAGGCACAATGCCGACTTAAGTACAAGAAGACTGACCCTTCTTCCTGTCTATGTTTTGAACCATTCCTGTGAAACTAGTTATAGATTCCCATGGTTCACTTAAGGTTTACTGTATCCCTCTGACCTTCTTATTGACGATGAAACACAGAAATTGCATCGGAATTAAATACAAATGGCACAATGCCGACTTTACTACAAGAAGACTGACTCTTCCTACTGTCTATGTTTTCAACCATTCCTGTGACACTAGTTATAGATTCCGATGCTTCACTTCAGTTTTACTGCATCCCTCTGACCTTCTTATTGACGATGAACCACAATAAATTTCATCGAAATAAATACTAATAGCACAATGCCGACGTAAGTACGAGAAGACTGAGTCTTCCTACTGTCTATATTTTGAACCATTCCTATGACACTAGTTGTAGATTCCCATGCTTCACTTCAGGTTTACTGTATCCCTCTGACAGTCTTATTGACGATGAAACACAGAAATTGCATCGGAATTAAATAGAAAAGTCATAATGCCGACACAAGTACAAGAAGTCTGGCTCTTCTTACTGTCTATGTTTTGAACCATACCTGTGACACTAGTTATAGATTCCGATGTTTCACGTAAGTTTTACTGTATCCCTCTGACCTTCTTATTGACGATGAAACACAGAAATTGCTTCGGAATTACATACAAATGGCACAATGCCGACATAAGTACAAGAAAACTGACTCATCCTACTGTCTATGTTTTGAACCATTACTGTGACACTAGTTATAGATTCCGATGCTTCATTTCAGGTTTACTGTAACCCTCTGACACTCTTATAGACGATAAAACACAGAAATTGCCTCGGAATTATATACAAAAGGCACAATGCCGACTTAAGTACAAGAAGACTGACTCTTCTTACTGTCTATGCTTTGAACCATTCCTGTGACACTAGTTATTGATTCCGATGCTTTACTTCAGGTTTACTGTATCCCTCTGACCTTCTTATTGACGATGAAACACAGAAATTGCATCTTAATGAAATACAAAAGGCACAATGCCAACTTAAGTACAAGAAGACTGACTTTTCTTATTGTCTATGGTTTGAACCATTCCTGTGACACTAGTTATAGATTCCGATGCTTCACTTCAGGTATACTGTATCCCTCTGACCTTCTTACTGACGATCAAACACAGAAAATTTATCGAAATTACATACAAAATGCACAATGCTGACTCAAGTACAAGAAGACTGGCTATTCTTACTGTCTACGTTTTGAACCATTCCTGTGACACTAGTTATAGATTCCGATGCTTCACTTCAGGTATACTGTATCCCTCTGACCTTCTTACTGACGATCAAACACAGAAAATTTATCGAAATTACATACAAAATGCACAATGCTGACTCAAGTACAAGAAGACTGGCCATTCTTCCTGTCTATGTTTTGAACCATTCCTGTGACACTAGTTATAGATTCCCATGGTTCACTTTAGGTTTACTGTATCCCTCTGACCTTCTTATTGACGATGAAACACAGAAATTGCATTGGAATTAAATACAAAAGGCACAATGCCGGCTTAAATACAAGAAGACTGACTCTTCTTACTGTCTATGTTTTGAACCATTCCTGTGACACTAGATATAGATTCCGATGCTTCACTTCAGTTTTACTGTATCCCTCTGACCTTCTTATTGACGATGAACCACAATAAATTTCATCGAAATAAATACTAATGGCACAATGCCGACGTAAGTACGAGAAGACTGAGTCTTCCTACTGTCTATATTTTGAACCTTTCCTATGACACTAGTTGTAGATTCCCATGCTTCACTTCAGGTTTACTGTATCCCTCTGACAGTCTTATTGACGATGAAACACAGAAATTGCATCGGAATTAAATAGAAAAGGCATAATGCCGACACAAGTACAAGAATTCAGGCTCTTCTTACTGTCTATGTTTTGAACCATTCCTGTGACACTAGTTATAGATTCCGATGTTTCACTTAAGTTTAATGTATCCCTCTGACCTTCTTATTGACGATGAAACACAGAAATTGCTTCGGAATTACATACAAATGGCACAATGCTGACTTAAGTACAAGAAAACTGACTCTTCTTACTGTCTATGTTTTGAACCATTCCTGTGACACTAATTATAGCTTCCGATGCTTCACTTGAGGTTTACTGTATCCCTCTGACCTTCTTATTGACGATGAAACACAGAAATTGCATCTTAATTAAATACAAAAGGCCCAATGCCAACTTAAGTACAAGAAGACTGACTCATCTTACTGTCTACAGTTTGAACCATTCCTGTGACACTAGTTATAGATTCAGATGCTTCACTTCAGATATACTGGATCCGGCTGACCTTCTTATTGATGATGATGCACAGAAATTGCATGAGAGTTAAATACAAAAGGCACAATGCCAACTTAAGTATAAGAAGACTGACTCTTCTTACTCTCTATGTTTGAACCATTCCTGTGACACTAGTTATAGATTCCGATGCTACACTTCAGTTTTACTCTATCCCTCTGACCTTCTTATTGACGATGAAGCACAGAAATTGCATCGGAATTAAATACAAAAGGCACAATGCCACTTAAGTACAAGAAGACTGACTCTTCCAACTGTATATATGTTTTGTACCATTCCTGTGACACTAGTTTTAGATTCCGATGCTTCACTTCAGGTTAACTGTATCCCTCTGACCTCCTTATTGACGACGAAACACAGAAATTGCATCTTAATTAAATACAAAAGGCACAATGCCGACTTAAGTATAAGAAGACTGACTCTTCTTACTCTCTATGTTTTGAACCATTCCTGTGACACTAGTTATAGATTCCGATGCAACACTTCAGTTTAACTGTATCCCTCTGACCTTCTTACTGACGATCAAACACAGAAAATTCATCGGAATTAAATACAAAATGCACAATGCCGACTCAAGTACAAGAAGACTGGCTCTTCTTTCTGTCTATGCTTTGAACCATTCCTGTGACACTTGTCATAGATTACGATGCATCATTTCAGGATTACTGTATCCAGCTGACCTTCTTATTGACGATGAAGCACAGAAATTGAATCGGAATTAAATACAAAAGGCACAATGCCGACTTAAGTACAAGAAGACTGACCCTTCTTCCTGTCTATGTTTTGAACCATTCCTGTGAAACTAGTTATAGATTCCCATGGTTCACTTAAGGTTTACAGTATTCCTCTGACCTTCTTATTGACGATGAAACACAGAAATTGCATCGGAATTAAATACAAATGGCACAATGCCGACTTTACTACAAGAAGACTGACTCTTCCTACTGTCTATGTTTTCAACCATTCCTGTGACACTAGTTATAGATTCCGATGCTTCACTTCAGTTTTACTGCATCCCTCTGACCTTCTTATTGACGATGAACCACAATAAATTTCATCGAAATAAATACTAATGGCACAATGCCGACGTAAGTACGAGAAGACTGAGTCTTCCTACTGTCTATATTTTGAACCGTTCCTATGACACTAGTTGTAGATTCCCATGCTTCACTTCAGGTTTACTGTATCCCTCTGACTGTCTTATTGACGATGAAACACAGAAATTGCATCGGAATTAAATAGAAAAGTCATAATGCCGACACAAGTACAAGAAGTCTGGCTCTTCTTACTGTCTATGTTTTGAACCATACCTGTGACACTAGTTATAGATTCCGATGTTTCACGTAAGTTTTACTGTATCCCTCTGACCTTCTTATTGACGATGAAACACAGAAATTGCTTCGGAATTACATACAAATGGCACAATGCCGACATAAGTACAAGAAAACTGACTCTTCTTACTGTCTATGTTTTGAACCATTCCTGTGACACTAATTATAGCTTCCGATGCTTCACTTGAGGTTTACTGTATCCCTCTGACCTTCTTATAGACGATGAACCACAATAAATTTCATCGAAATAAATACTAATGGCACAATGCCGACGTAAGTACGAGAAGACTGACCCTTCCTACTGTCTATATTTTGAACAATTCCTATGACAATAGTTGTAGATTCCCATGCTTCACTTCAGGTTTACTGTACCCCTCTGACCGTCTTATTGACAATGAAACACAGAAGTTGCGTCGGAATTAAATAGAAAAGGCATAATGCCGACACAAGTACAAGAAGTCTGGCTCTTCTTACTGTCTATGTTTTGAACCATTCCTGTGACACTAGTTATAGATTCCGATGTTTCACTTCAGTTTTACTGTATCCCTCTGACCTTCTTATTGACGATGAAACACAGAAATTGCATCTTCATTAAATACAAAAGGCGCAAAGCTAACTTAAGTACAAGAAGACTGACTCATCTTACTGTCTACGGTTTGAACCATTCCTGTGACACTAGTTATAGATTCAGATGCTTCACTTCAGCTATACTGGATCCGGCTGACCTTCTTATTGATGATGATGCACAGAAATTGCATGAGAGTTTAATACAAAAGGCACAATGCCAACTTAAGTATAAGAGACTGACTCTTCTTACTCTCTATGTTCTGAACCATTCCTGTGACACTAGTTATAGATTCCGATGCTACACTTCAGTTTTACTGTTTCCCTCTCACCTTCTTATTGACGATGAAGCACAGAAATTGCATCGGAATTAAATACAAAAGGCACAATGCCACTTAAGTACAAGAAGACTGACTCTTCCAACTGTCTATGTTTTGAACCATTCCTGTGACACTAGTTTTAGATTCCGATGCTTCACTTCAGGTTAACTGTATCCCTCTGACCTCCTTATTGACGATGAAACACAGAAATTGCACCTTAATTAAATACAAAAGGCACAATGCCGATTTAAGTACAAGAAGACTGACTCTTCTTCCTGTCTATGTTTTGAACCATTCCTGTGACACTAGTTATAGATTCCGATGATTCACTTTAGGTATACTGTATCCCTCTGACATTCTTATTGACGATGAAACACAGAAATTGAATCGGAATTAAATACAAAAGGCACAATGCCGAATTAAGTACGAGAAGACTGACTCTTCCTACTGTCTATGTTTTGAACCATTCATGTGACACTAGTTGTAGATTGCGATGCTTCACTTCAGGTTTACTGTATCCCTCTGACCGTCTTATTGACGATGAAACACAGAAATTGCATCGAAATTAAATACAAAAGGCACTATGCCGACTTAAGTATAAGAAGACTGACTCTTCATACTGTCTATGTTTTGAACCATTCCTGTGACACTAGTTATAGATTCCGATGCTTCACTTCAGGTTTACTGTATCCCTCTGACCTTCTTATTGACGATGATACACAGAATTTGCATCAGAATTAAATACAAAAGGCTCAATGCCGACTCAAGTACAAGAAGACTGGCTCTTCTTACTGTCTATGATTTGAACCACTCCTGTGACACTAGTTATAGATTCCGATGCTTCACTGCAGGTTTACTGTATCCCTCTGACCTTCTAATAGACGATGAAACACAGAAATTGCATCATAATTATATACAAAAGGCACAATGCCGACTTAAGTGCAAGAAGACTGACTCTTCTTACTGTCTATGTTTTAACCATTCTTGTGACACTAGTTACAGATTCCGATGCTTCACTTCATGTTTCCTGTATACCTCTGACCTTCTATATGACGATGAAACTCAGAAATTGCATCCTAATTAAATACAATAGGCACGATGCCAACTTAAGTACAAGAAGACTGACTCATCTACTGTCTATGATTTGAACCATTCCTGTGACACTACTTATAGATTCCGATGCTTCACTTCAGTTTTACTGTATCCCTCTGAACATCTAATTGACGATGAAACACAGAAATTGCTTCGGAATTATGTACAAAAGGCACAATGCCGACTTAAGTACAAGAAAACTGACTCTTCTTACTGTCTATGATTTGAACCGTTCCTGTGACACTAGTTATAGATTCCGATGCTTCACTTCAGGATTACTGTTTCCATCTGACCTTCTAATTGACGATGAAATACAGAAATTGCATCGAAATTAAATACAAAAAAGCACAATGCCGACGTAAGTAAAAGAAGACTGACTCCTCATACTGTCTATGTTTTGAACCATTCCTGTGACACTAGTTATACATTCCGATGCTTCACTTCCGGTTTACTGTATCCCTCTGACCTTCATATTGTCTATAAAATACAGAAATTGCATCGAAATTAAATAAAAAAGGCACAATGCCCATTTAAGTAAAAGAAAACTGACTCTTCATACTGTCTATGTTTTGGACTATTCCTGTGAGACTAGTTTTAGATTCCGATGCTTCACTTCAGGTGTACTGTATCCCTCTGACCTTCTTATAGACGATGAAACACAGAAATTGCATCGGAATTATATACAAAAGGCACAATGCCGACTTAAGTACAAGAAGACTGACTCTTCTTACTGTCTATGTTTTGAACCATTCCTGTGACACTAGTTATAGATTCCGATGCCTCACTTCAGGTTTACTGCATCCCTCTGACCTTCTTATTGACGATGAAACACAGAAATTGCATCTTAATTAAATACAAAAGGCACAATGCCACCTTAAGTACAAGAAGACTGACTCATCGTACTGTCTATGGTTTGAACCATTCCTGTGACACTAGATATAGATTCAGTTGCTTCACTTCAGTTATACTGGATCCGGCTGACCTTCTTATTGATGATGAAGCACAGAAATTGCATCAGAGTTAAATCCAAAAGGCACAATACAAACTGAAGTATAAGAAGACTGACTCTTGTTACTGTCTATGTTTTGAACCATTCCTGTGACACTAGTTATAGATTCCGATGCATCACTTCAGTGTTACTGTATCCCTCTGACCTTCTAATTGACGATGAACCACAGATATTGCATCGGAATTAAATACAAAAGGCACAATGCCGACTTAAGTACAAGAAGACTGACTCTTCCTACTGTCTATGCTTTAAACCATTCCTGTGACACTAGTTTTAGATTCCGATGCCTCACTTCAGGTTAACTGTATCCCTCTGACCTCCTTATTGACGATGAAACACAGATATTGCATCTTAATTAAATACAAAAGGCACAATGACGACTTAAGTACAAGAAGACTGACTCTTCTTACTGTCTATGATTTGAACCTTTCCTGAGACCCTAGTTATAGTTTCCGATGCTTCACTTCAGGTCTACTGTATCACTCTGACCTTCTTATTGTCGATGAAACACAGAAATTGCTTCGGAATTATATACAAAAGGCACAATGCCGACTCAACTACAACAAGTCTGGCTTTTCATATAATCTCCGTTTTGAACCATTCCTGTGACACTAGTTATAGATTCCGATGCTTCACTTCAGGTTTACTGTATCCCTCTGACCTTCTTATTGTCGATGAAACACAGAAATTGCTTCGGAATTATATACAAAAGGCACAATGCCGACTTAAGTACAAGAAAACTGACTCTTCCTCCTGTCTATGTTTTGAACCATTCCAGTAACACTAGTTATAGATTCCGATGCCTCACTTCAGGTTAACTGTATCCCTCTGACCTTCTTATTGACGATGAACCACAATAAATTTCATTGGAATAAATACAAAGGGCACAATGCCGACTTAAGTACGAGAAGACTGACTCTTCCTACTGTCTATGTTTTGAACCATTCCTGTGACACTAGTTGTAGATTCCGATGCTTCACTTTTGGTTTACTGTATCCCTCTGACCGTCTTATTGACGATGAAACACAGAAATTGCATCGGAATTAAATACAAAAGGCACAATGCCGACCCAAGTACAAGAAGTCTGGCTCTTCCTACTATCTATGGTTTGAACCATTCCTGTGTCACTAGTTATAGATTCCGATGCTTCACTTCAGTTTTACTATATCCCTCTGACCTTCTTATTGACGATGAAACACATAAATTGCTTCGGAATTACATACAAAAGGCACAATGCCGACTTAAGTGCAAGAAAATAGACTCTGCTTACTGTTTATGTTTCGAACCATTCCTGTGACACTAGTTATAGTTTCCGATGCTTCACTTAAGGTTTACTATATCCCTCTGACCTTCTTATTGACGATCAAACACAGAAAATTCATCGGAATTAAATACAAAAAGCACAATGCTGTCTCAAAAACAAGAAGACTAGCTCTTCTTAGTGCCTATGTTTTGAACTATTCCTTTGTCACTAGTTATAGATTCCGATGCTTCTCTTCAGGTTTACAGTATCCCTCTGACCGTCTTATTGACGATGAAACACAGAAATTGCATCGGAATTAAATACAAAAGGCACAATGCCGACGCAACTACAAGAAGTCTGGCTCTTCTGATAGTCTCCGATTTGAACCATTCCTGTGACACTAGTTATAGATTCCGATGCTTCACTTCAGTTTTACTGTATCCCTCTGACCTTCTTATTGACGATGAAACACAGAAATTGCATCTTAATTAAATACAAAAGGCACAATGCCAACTTAAGTACAAGAAGACTGACTCATCGTACTGTCTATGGTTTGAACCATTCCTGTGACACTTGTTATAGATTCAGATGCTTCACTTCAGTTATACTGGATCCGGCTGACCTTCTTATTGATGATGAAGCACAGTAATTGCATCAGAGTTAAATACAAAAGTCACAATGCCAACTTAAGTATAAGAAGACTGACTCTTGTTACTGTCTATGTTTTGAACCATTCCTGTGACACTAGTTATAGATTCCGATGCATCACTTCAGTGTTACTGTATCCCTCTGACCTTCTAATTGACGATGAACCACAGATATTGCAACGGAATTAAATACAAAAGGCACAATGCCGACTTAAGTGCAAGAAGACTGACTCTTCGTACTGTCTATGTTTTGAACCATTCCTGTGGCACTAGTTTTAGATTCCGATGCCTCACTTCAGGTTAACTGTATCCCTCTGACCTCCTTATTGACGATGAAACACAGAAATTGCATCTTAATTAAATACAAAAGGCACAATGACGACTTAAGTACAAGAAGACTGACACTTCTTACTGTCTATGATTTGAACCATTCCTGTGACCCTAGTTATAGATTCCGATGCTTCACTTCAGGTTTACTGTATCCGTCTGACCTTCCTATTGACGATCAAACACAGAAAATTCATCGGAATTAAATACAAAAAGCACAATGCTGTCTCAAAAACAAGAAGACTAGCTCTTCTTAGTGCCTATGTTTTGAACTATTCCTGTGTCACTAGTTATAGATTCCGATGCTTCTCTTCAGGTTTACAGTATCCCTCTGACCGTCTTATTGACGATGAAACACAGAAATTGCATCGGAATTAAATACAAAAGGCACAATGCCGACTCAACTACAAAAAGTCTGGCTCTTCTGATAGTCTCCGATTTGAACCATTCCTGTGACACTAGTTATAGATTCCGATGCTTCACTTCAGTTTTACTGTATCCCTCTGACCTTATTGTCGATGAAACACAGAAATTGCTTCGGAATTATATACAAAAGGCACAATGCCGACTTAAGTACAAGAAAACTGACTCTTCTTACTGTCTATGTTTTGAACCATTCCTGTGACATTAGTTATAGATTCCGATGCTTCACTTCAGGTTTACTGTATCCCTCTGACCTTCTTATTGACGATGAAATACAGAAATTGCATCTGAATTAAATACAAAAGACACAATGCCGATTTAATTACAAGAAGACTGACTCTTCTTCCTGTCTATGTTTTGAACCATTCCTGTGACACTAGTTATAGATTCCGATGCTTCACTTTAGGTTAACTGTATCCCTCTGGCCTTCTTATTGACGATGACCACAATAAATTTCATTGGAATAAATACAAAGGGCACAATGCCGACTTAAGTACGAGAAGACTGACTCTTCCCACTGTCTATGCTTTGAACCATTCCTGTGACACTAGTTGTAGATTCCGATGCTTCACTTCAGGATTCTTGTATCCCTCTGACCTTCTTGTTAACGATGAAACTCAGAAATTGCATCTTAATTAAATACAATAGGCATGATGCCAACTTAAGTACAAGAAGACTGACTCATCTAACTGTCTATGATTTGAACCATTCCTGTGACACTAGTTATAGATTCAGATGCTTCACTTCAGGTATACTGGATCCAACTGACCTTCTTATTGATGATGAAGCACAGAAATTGCATCAGAGTTAAATACAAAAGGCACAATGACAACTTAAGTATAAGAGGACTGACACTTCTTACTGTCTATGTTTTGAACCATTCCTGTGACACTAGTTATAGATTCCGATGCTTCACTTAAGTTTTACTGTATCCCTCTGACCTTCTTATTGTCGATGAAACACAGAAATTGCTTCGGAATTATATACAAAAGGCACAATGCCGACTTAAGTACAAGAAAACTGACTCTTCTTACTGTCTAAGTTTTGATCCATTCCAGTGACACTAGTTATAGATTCCGATGCTTCACTTCAGGTTTACTGTATCCCTCTGACCTTCTTATTGACGATGAAATACAGAAATTGCATCGGAATTAAATACAAAAGGCACAATGCCGATTTAAGTACATGAAGACTGACTCTTCTTCCTGTCTATGTTTTGAACCATTCCTGTGACACTAGTTATAGATTCCGATGCTTCACTTTAGGTTTACTGTATCCCTCTGACCTTCTTATTGACGATGAAACACAGAAATTGAATCGGAATTAAATACAAGAGGCGCAATGCCGAATTAAGTACAAGAAGACTGACTCTTCTTACTGTCTATATTTTGAACCATTCCTGTGACACTAGTTATAGATTCCGATGCTTCACGTCAGTTTTACTGTATCCCTCTGACCTTCTTATTGACGATGAACCACAATAAATTTCATCGGAATAAAAACAAAGGCCACAATGCCGACTTAAGTACGAGAAGACTGGCTCTTCCTACTATCTATGTTTGAACCATTCCTGTGTCACTAGGTATACACTCCTGGAAATTGAAATAAGAACACCGTGAATTCATTGTCCCAGGAAGGAGAAACTTTATTGACACATTCCTGGGGTCAGATACATCACATGATCACACTGACAGAACCACAGGCACATAGACACAGGCAACAGAGCATTCACAATGTCGGCACTAGTACAGTGTATATCCACCTTTCGCAGCAATGCAGGCTGCTATTCTCCCATGGAGACGATTGTAGAGATGCTGGATGTAGTCCTGTGGAACGGCTTGCCATGCCATTTCCACCTGGCGCCTCAGTTGGACCAGCGTTCGTGCTGGACGTGCAGACCGCGTGAGACGACCCTTCATCCAGTCCCAAACATGCTCAATGGGGGACAGATCCGGAGATCTTGCTGGCCAGGGTAGTTGACTTACACCTTCTAGAGCATGTTGGGTGGCACGGGATACATGCGGATGTGCATTGTCCTGTTGGAACAGCAAGTTCCCTTGCCGGTCTAGGAATGGTAGAACGATGGGTTCGATGACGGTTTGGATGTACCGTGCACTGTTCAGTGTCCCCTCGACGATCACCAGTGGTGTACGGCCAGTGTAGGAGATCGCTCCCCACACCATGATGCCGGGTGTTGGCCCTGTGTGCCTCGGTCGTATGCAGTCCTGATTGTGGCACTCACCTGCACGGCGCCAAACACGCATACGACCATCATTGGCACCAAGGCAGAAGCGACTCTCATCGCTGAAGACGACACGTCTCCATTCGTCCCTCCATTCACGCCTGTCGCGACATCACTGGAGGCGGGCTGCACGATGTTGGGGCGTGAGCGAAAGACGGCCTAACGGTGTGCGGTACCGTAGCCCAGCTTCATGGAGACGGTTGCGAATGGTCCTCGCCGATACCCCAGGCGCAACAGTGTCCTTAATTTGCTGGGAAGTGGCGGTGCGGTCCCCTACGGCACTGCGTAGGATCCTACGGTCTTGGCGTGCATCCGTGCGTCGCTGCGGTCCGGTCCCAGGTCGACGGGCACGTGCACCTTCCGCCGACCACTGGCGACAACATCGATGTACTGTGGAGACCTCACGCCCCACGTGTTGAGCAATTCGGCGGTACATCCACCCGGCCTCCCGCATGCCCACTATACACCCTCGCTCAAAGACCGTCAACTGCACAAACGGTTCACGTCCACGCTGTCGCGGCATGCTACCAGTGTTAAAGACTGCGATGGAGCTCCGTATGCCACGGTAAACTGGCTGACACTGACGGCGGCGGTGCACAAATGCTGCGCAGCTAGCGCCATTCGACGGCCAACACCGCGGTTCCTGGTGTGTCCGCTGTGCCGTGCGTGTGATCATTGCTTGTACAGCCCTCTCGCAGTGTCCGGAGCAAGTATGGTGGGTCTGACACACCGGTGTCAATGTGTTCTTTTTTCCATTTCCAGGAGTGTAGATTCCGATGCTTCACTTCAGTTTTACTATATCCCTCTGACCCTCTTATTGACGATGAAACACATAAATTGCTTCGGAATTACATACAAAAGGCACAATGCCGACTTAAGTGCAAGAAAATAGACTCTTCTTACTGTTTGTGTTTTGAACCATTCCTGTGACACTAGTTATAGTTTCCGATGCTTCACTTCAGGTTTACTATATCCCTCTGACCTTCTTATTGACGATGAAATACAGAAAGTGCGTCGAAATTAAATACAAAACTCACAATGCCGACTTAAGTATAAGAAGACTGACTCTTCATAATGTCTATGTTTTGAACCATTCCTGTGACACTAGTTATAGATTCCGATGCTTCACTTCAGGTTTACTGTATCCCTCTGACCTTCATATTGTCTATAAAATACAGAAATTCCATCGAAATTAAATACAAAAGGCACAATGCCGATTCAAGTAAAAGAAAACTGACTCCTCATACTGTCTATGTTTTGGACTATTCCTGTGAGACTAGTTATATATTCCGATGCTTCACTTCAGGTTTACTGTATCCCTCTGACTTTCTTATAGACGATGAAACACAGAAATTGCATCGGAATTATATACAAAAGGCACAATGCCGACTTAAGTACAAGAAGACTGACTCTAACTTACTGTCTATGTTTTGAACCATTCCTGTGACACTAGTTATAGATTCCGATGCTTCACTTCAGGTTTACTGTATCCCTCTGACCTATTTATTGACGATGAAATACAGAAATTGCATCGGAATTAAATACAAAATGCACAATGCCGATTTAAGTACAAGAAGACTGACTCTTCTTCCTCTCTATGTTTTGAACCATTCCTGTGACACTAGTTATAGATTCCGATGCTTCACTTAAGGTTTACTGTATCCCTCTGACCTTCTTATTGACGATGATACACAGAAATTGAACCGGAATTAAATACAAAAAGCACAATGCCGAATTAAGTACTAGAAGACTGACTCTTCTTACTGTCTATATTTTGAACCATTCCTGTGACACTAGTTATAGATTACGATGCTTCACTTTAGTTTTACTGTATCCCTCTGACCTTCTTATTGACGATGACCACAATAAATTTCCTCGGAATAAATACAAAGGGCACAATGCCGACTTAAGTACGAGAAGACTGACTCTTCCCACTGTCTATGCTTTGAACCATTCCTGTGACACTAATTGTAGATTCCGATGCTTCACTTCAGGTTTACTGTATCCCTCTGACCGTCTTATTGACGATGAAACACAGAAATTGCATCGGAATTAAATACAAAAGGCACAATGCCGACCCAAGTACAAGAAGTCTGGCTCTTCTTACTATCTATGTTTTGAACCATTCCTGTCTCACTAGTTATAGATTCCGATGCTTCACTTCAGTTTTACTATATCCCTCTGACCTTCTTATTGACGATGAAACACATAAATTGCTTCGGAATTACATACAAAAGGCACAATGCCGACTTAAGTGCAAGAAAATAGACTCTTCTTACTGTTTATGTTTTGAACCATTCCTGTGACACTAGTTATAGATTCCGATGCTTCACTTCAGGTTTACTATATCCCTCTGACCTTCTTATTGACGATGAAATACAGAAATTGCATTGAAATTAAATACAAAAGGCACAATGCCGACTTAAGTATAAGAAGACTGACTCTTCATACTGTCTATGTTTTGAACCATTCCTGTGACACTAGTTATAGATTCCGATGCTTCACTTCAGTTTTACTGTATCCCTCTGACCTTCTTATTGACGATGAAACACAGAATTTGCATCAGAATTAAATACAAAAGGGTCAATGCCGACTCAAGTACAAGAAGACTGGCTCTTCTTACAGTCTATGTTTTGAACCATTCCTGTGACACTAGTTATAGAATCCGATGCTTCACTGCAGGTTTACTGTATCCCTCTGACCTTCTTATAGACGATGAAACACAGAAATTTCATCTTAATTAAATACAATAGGCACGATGCCAACTTAAGTACAAGAAGACTGACTCATCTTACTGTCTATGATTTGAACCATTCCTGTGACACTAGTTATAGATTCAGATGCTTCACTTCAGGTATACTGGATCCAACTGACCTTCTTATTGATGATGAAGCGCAGAAATTGCATCAGAGTTAAATACAAAAGGCACAATGACAACTTAAGTATAAGAGGACTGACACTTCTTACTGTCTATGTTTTGAACCATTCCTGTGACACTAGTTACAGATTCTGATGCTTCACTTCAGGTTAACTGTATCCCTCTGACCTCCTTATTGACGATGAAACACAGAAATTGTATCTTAATTAAATACAAAAGGCACAATGCCGACTTAAGTACATGAAGACTGACTCTTCTTATTGGCTATGTTTTGAACCATTCCTGTGACACTAGTTATAGACTCCGATGCTTCACTTCAGGTTTAATGTATCCCTCTGACCTTCCTATTGACGATCAAACACAGAAAGTTCATCGGAATTAAATACAAGAGGCACAATGCCGACTCAAGTACAAGAAGACTGGCTCTTCTTACTGCCTATGTTTTGAACCATTCCTGTGACACTAGTTACAGATTCCGATGCTTCGCTCCAGGTTTACTGTATATCTCTGACCGTCTTATTGAGGATGAACACAGATATTGCATCGGAATTTAATACAAAGGACACAATGCCGACTCAAGTACACAAAGGCTGGCTCTTCTTACTGTCTATGCTTTGAACCATTCCTGTGACACTAGTTATTGATTCCGATGCTTCACTTCAGTTTTACTGTATCCCTCTGAACATCTAATTGACGATGAAACACAGAAATTGCTTCGGAATTATGTACAAAACGCACAATGCCGACTTAAGTACAAGAAAACTGACTCTTCTTACTGTCTATGTTTTGAACCATTCCTGTGACACTAGTTATAGATTCCGATGCATCACTTCAGGTTTACTGTTTCCATCTGCCCTTCTAATTGACGATGAAATACAGAAATTGCATCGAAATTAAATACAAAAGGCACAATGCCGACTTCAGTAAAAGAAGACTGACTCCTCATACTGTCTATGTTTTGAACCATTCCTGTGATACTAGTTATAGATTCCGATGCTTCACTTCAGGTTTACTGTATCCCTCTGACCTTCATATTGTCGATGAAATACAGAAATTGCATCGAAATTAAATACAAAAGGCACAATGCCGATTTAAGTAAAGGAAAACTGACTCTTCATACTGTCTATGCTTTTGACTAATCCTGTGAGACTAGTTATAGATTCCGATGCTTCACTTCAGGTTTACTGTATCCCTCTGACATTCTTATAGACGATGAAACACAGAAATTGCATCGGAATTATATACAAAAGGCACAATGCCGACTGAAGTACAAGAAGACTGACGCTTCTTACTGTCTATGTTTTGAACCATTCCTGTGACACTAGTTATAGATTCCGATGCTTCACTTCAGGTTTACTGTATCCCTCTGACCTTCTTATTGACGATGAAATACAGAAATTGCATCGAAATGAAATACAAAAGGCACAATGCCGACCTAAGTAAAAGAAGACTGACTCTTCATACTGGCCGGCCGAAGTGGCCGTGCGGTTAAAGGCGCTGCAGTCTGGAACCGCAAGACCGCTACGGTCGCAGGTTCGAATCCTGCCTCGGTCATGGATGTTTGTGATGTCCTTAGGTTAGTTAGGTTTAACTAGTTCTAAGTTCTAGGGGACTAATGACCTCAGCAGTTGAGTCCCATAGTGCTCAGAGCCATTTGCACCATCTTCATACTGTCTATGTTTTGAACCATTCCTGTGGCACTAGTTATAGATTCCGATGCATCACTTCAGGTTTACTGTATCCCTCTGACCTTCTTATTGACGATGAAATACAGAAATTGCATCGGAATTAAATACAAAAGGCACAATGCCGATTTAAGTACAAGAAGACTGACTCTTCTTCCTGTCTATGTTTTGAACCATTCCTGTGACACTAGTTATAGATTCCGATGTTTCACTTTAGGTTTACTGTATCCCTCTGACCTTCTTATTGACGATGAAACACAGAAATTGAATCGGAATTAAATACAAAAGGCGCAATGCCGAATTAAGTACAAGAAGACTGACTCTTCTTACTGTCTATATTTTGAACCATTCCTGTGACACTAGTTATAGATTCCGATGCTTCACGTCAGTTTTACTGTATCCCTCTGACCTTCTTATTGACGATGAACCACAATAAATTTCATCGCAATAAATACAAAGGGCACAATGTCGACTTAAGTACGAGAAGACTGACTCTTCCTACTGTCTATGTGTTGAACCATTCCTGTGACCCTAGTTGTAGATTCCGATGCTTCACTTCAGGTTTACTGTATCCCTCTGACCGTCTTATTGACGATGAAACACAGAAATTGCATCGGAATTAAATACAAAAGGCACAATGCCGACTCAAGTACAAAAAGTCTGGCTCTTCCTACTATCTATGTTTTGAACCATTCCTGTGACACTAGTTATAGATACCGATGCTTCTCTTCAGGTTTACTGTATCCCTCTGACCTTCTTATTGACGATGAAACACAGAAATTGCAACTTAATTAAATACAAAAGGCACAATGCCAACTTAAGTACAAGAAGACTGACTCATCGTACTGTCTATGGTTTGAACCATTCCTGAGACACTAGTTATAGATTCAGATGCCTCACTTCAGTTATACTGGATCCGGGTGACCTTCTTATTGATGATGAAGCACAGAAATTGCATCAGAGTTAAATACAAAAGGCACAATGCCAACTTAAGTATAAGAAGACTGACTCTTGTTACTGTCTATGTTTTGAACCATTCCTGTGACACTAGTTATAGATTCCGATGCATCACTTCTGTGTTACTGTATCCCTCTGACCTTCTAATTGACGATGAACCACAGATATTGCATCGGAATTAAATACAAAAGGCACAATGCCGACTTAAGTACAAGTAGACTGACTCTTCCTACTGTCTATGTTTTGAACCATTCCTGTGACACTAGTTTTAGATTCCGATGCCTCACTTCAGGTTAACTGTATCCCTCTGACCTCCTTATTGACGATGAAACATAGAAATTGCATCTTAATTAAATACAAAAGGCACAATGACGACTTAAGTACAAGAAGACTGACTCTTCTTACTGTCTATGATTTGAACCATTCCTGTGACCCTAGTTATAGATTCCGATGCTTCACTTCAGGTTTACTGTATCCCTCTGACCTTCCTATTGACGATCAAACACAGAAATTGCATCGGAATTAAATACTAAAGGCTCAATGCCGACTCAACTACAAGAAGTCTGGCTCTTCTGATAGTCTCCGTTTTGAACCAATCCTGTGACACTAGTTATAGATTCCGATGCTTCACTTCAGTTTTACTGTATCCCTCTGACCTTCTTATTGTCGATGAAACACAGAAATTGCTTCGGAATTATATACAAAAGGCACAATGCCGACTTAAGTACAAGAAAACTGACTCTTCTTACTGTCTATGTTTTGAACCATTCCTGTGACACTAGTTATAGATTCCGATGCTTCACTTCAGGTTTACTGTATCCCTCTGACCTTCTTATTGACGATGAAATACAGAAATTGCATCGGAATTAAATACAAAAGGCACAATGCCGATTTAAGAACAAGAAGACTGACTCTTCTTCCTCTCTATGTTTTGAACCATTCCTGTGACACTAGTTATAGATTCCGATGCTTCACTTTAGGTTTACTGTATCCCTCTGACCTTCTTATTGACGATGATACACAGAAATTGAATCGGAATTAAATACAAAAGGCACAATGCCGAATTAAGTACAAGAAGACTGACTCTTCTTACTGTCTATATTTTGAACCATTCCTGTGACACTAGTTGTAGATTCCGATGCTTCACTTCAGGTTTACTGTATCCCTCTGACCGTCTTATTGACGATGAAACACAGAAATTGCATCGGAATTAAATACAAAAGGCACAATGCCCACTCAAGTACAAGAAGTCTGGCTCTTCTTACTATCTATGTTTTGAACCATTCCTGTGTCACTAGTTATAGATTCCGATGCTTCACTTCAGTTTTACTATATCCCTCTGACCTTCTTATTGACGATGAAACACATAAATTTCTTCGGAATTACATACAAAAGGCACAATGCCGACTTAAATGCAAGAAAATAGACTCTTCTTACTGTTTATGTTTTGAACCATTCCTGTGACACTAGTTATAGATTCCGATGCTTCACTTCAGGTTTACTGTATCCCTCTGACCTTCTTATAGACGATGAAACACAGAAATTGCAGCTTAATTAAATACAATAGGCACGATGCCAACTTAAGTACAAGAAGACTGACTCATCTTACTGTCTATGATTTGAACCATTCCTGTGACACTAGTTGTAGATTCCGATGCTTCACTTCAGGTTTACTGTATCCCTCTGACCTCCTTATTGACGATGAAATACAGAAATTGCATCGGAATTAAATACAAAAGGCACAATGCCGATTTAAGAACAAGAAGACTGACTCTTCTTCCTCTCTATGTTTTGAACCATTCCTGTGACACTAGTTATAGATTCCGATGCTTCACTTTAGGTTTACTGTATCCCTCTGACCTTCTTATTGACGATGAAATACAGAAATTGCATCGGAATTAAATACAAAAGGCACAATGCCGATTTAAGTACAAGAAGACTGACTCTTCTTACTGTCTATATTTTGAACCATTCCTGTGACACTAGTTGTAGATTCCGATGCTTCACTTCAGGTTTACTGTATCCCTCTGACCTTCTTATAGACGATGAAACACAGAAATTGCAGCTTAATTAAATACAATAGGCACGATGCCAACTTAAGTACAAGAAGACTGACTCATCTTACTGTCTATGATTTGAACCATTCCTGTGACACTAGTTATAGATTCAGATGCTTCACTTCAGGTTTACTGGATCCAACTGACCTTCTTATTGATGATGAAGCACAGAAATTGCATCAGAGTTAAATACAAAAGGCACAATGACAACTTAAGTATAAGAGGACTGACACTTCTTACTCTCTATGTTTTGAACCATTCCTGTGACACTAGTTATAGATTCTGATGCTTCACTTCAGGTTTAATGTATCCCTCTGACCTTCCTATTGACGATCAAACACAGAAAGTTCATCGGAATTAAATACAAGAGGCACAATGCCGACTCAAGTACAAGAAGACTGGCTCTTCTTACTGCCTATGTTTTGAACCATTCCTGTGACACTAGTTACAGATTCCGATGCTTCGCTCCAGGTTTACTGTATATCTCTGACCGTCTTATTGGCGATGAAACACAGATATTAATCGGACTTAAATACAAAGGACACAATGCCGACTCAAGTACACAAAGGCTGGCTCTTCTTACTGTCTATGTTTTGAACCATTCCTGTGACACTAGTTATAGATTCCGATGCTTCACTTCAGTTTTACTGTATCCCTCTGAACATCTAATTGACGATGAAACACAGAAATTGTTTCGGAATTATGTACAAAACGCACAATGCCGACTTAAGTACAAGAAAACTGACTCTTCTTACTGTCTATGTTTTGAACCATTCCTGTGACACTAGTTATAGATTCCGATGCATCACTTCAGGTTTAATGTTTCCATCTGACCTTCTAATTGACGATGAAATACAGAAATTGCATCGAAATTAAATATTAAAGGCACAATGCCGACTTCAGTAAAAGAAGACTGACTCCTAATACTGTCTATGTTTTGAACCATTCCTGTGACACTAGTTATAGATTCCGAAGCTTCACTTCAGGTTTACTGTATCCCTCTGACCTTCATATTGTCGATGAAATACAGAAATTGCATCGAAATTAAATACAAAAGGCACAATGCCGATTTAAGTAAAAGAAAACTGACTCTTCATACTGTCTATGCTTTGGACTATTCCTGTGAGACTAGTTATAGGTTCCGATGCTTCACTTCAGGTTTACTGTATCCCTCTGACATTCTTATAGACGATGAAACACAGAAATTGCATCGGAATTATATACAAAAGGCACAATGCCGACTTAAGTACAAGAAGACTGACTCTTCTTACTGTGTATGTTTTGAACCATTCCTGTGACACTAGTTATAGATTCCGATGCTTCACTTCAGGTTTACTGTATCCCTCTGACCTCCTTATTGACGATGAAACACAGAAATTGCATCTTAATTAAATACAAAATGCACAATGCTGACTTAAGTACAAGAAGACGGGCTCGTCTTACTGTCTATGGTTTGAACCATTCCTGTGACACTAGTTATTGATTCAGATGCTTCACTTCAGATACACTGGATCCGGCTGACCTTCTTATTGTGATGAAGCACAGAAATTGCGTCAGAGTGTAATACAAAAGGCACAATGCCAACTTAAGTATAAGAAGACTGACTCTTCTAACTGTCTATGCTTTGAACCGTTCCTGTGACAGTAGAAATAGATTCCGATCCTTCACTTCAGTTTTACTGTATCCCTCTGACCTTCTTATTGACGATGAACCACAGAAATTGCATCGGAATTAATTACAAAAGGCACAATGCCGACTTAAGTACAAGAAGGCTGACTCTTCCTACTGTCAATGTTTTGAACCATTCCTGTGACACTAGTTATAGATTCCGATGCTTCACTTCAGGTTTACTGTATCCCTCTGACCGTCTTATTGACGATGAAACACAGAAATGGCATCTTAATTAAATACAAAAGGCACAATGCGACTTAAGTACAAGAAGACTGACTCTTCTTATTGTCTATGCTTTGAACCATTCCTGTGACACTAGTTATAGATTCCGATGCTTCACTTCAGGTTTACTGTATCCCTCTGACCTTCATATTGTCGATGAAATACAGAAATTGCATCGAAATTAAATACAAAAGGCACAATGCCGATATAAGTAAAAGAAAACTGACTCTTCATACTGTCTATGTTTTGGACCATTCCTGTGACACTAGTTATAGATTCCGATGCTTCACTTCAGGTTTACTGTATCCTTCTGACCTTCTTATTGACGAAGAAATACAGAAATTGCATCGAAATGAAATACAAAAGGCACAATGCCAACTTTAGTATAAGACGACTGACTCTTGTTACTGTCTATGCTTTGAACCATTCCTGTGACACTAGTTATAGATTCCGAGGCATCACTTCATTTTTACTGTATCCCACTGACCTCCTTATAGATATGAACCACAGGTATTGCATCGGAATTAAATACAAAAGGCACAATGCCGACTGAAGTACAAGAAGACTGACGCTTCTTACTGTCTATGATTTGAACCATTCCTGTGACACTAGTTATAGATTCCGATGCATCACTTCAGGTTTACTGTATCCCTCTGACCTTCTTATTGACGATGAAACACAGAAATTGCATCTTAATTAAATACAAAAGGCACAATGACGACTTAAGTACAAGAAGACTGACTCTTCTTACTGTCTATGATTTCAACCATTCCTGTGACCCTAGTTATAGATTCCGATGCTTCACTTCCGGTTTACTGTATCCCTCTGACCTTCTTATTGACGATGAAATACAGAAATTGCATCGAAATTAAATACAAAAGGCACAAAGCCGACTTAAGTAAAAGAAGACTGACTCTTCATACTGTCTATGTTTTGAACCATTCCTGTGACACTAGTTATAGATTCCGATGCTTCACTTCAGGTTTACTGTATCCCTCTGACCTTCTTATTGACGATGAAATACAGAAATTGCATCGAAATGAAATACAAAAGGCACAATGCCGACCTAAGTAAAAGAAGACTGACTCTTCATACTGGCCGGCCGAAGTGGCCGTGCGGTTAAAGGCGCTGCAGTCTGGAACCGCAAGACCGCTACGGTCGCAGGTTCGAATCCTGCCTCGGTCATGGATGTTTGTGATGTCCTTAGGTTAGTTAGGTTTAACTAGTTCTAAGTTCTAGGGGACTAATGACCTCAGCAGTTGAGTCCCATAGTGCTCAGAGCCATTTGCACCATCTTCATACTGTCTATGTTTTGAACCATTCCTGTGGCACTAGTTATAGATTCCGATGCATCACTTCAGGTTTACTGTATCCCTCTGACCTTCTTATTGACGATGAAATACAGAAATTGCATCGGAATTAAATACAAAATGCACAATGCCGATTTAAGTACAAGAAGACTGACTCTTCTTCCGGTCTATGTTTTGAACCATTCCTGTGACACTAGTTATAGATTCCGATGCTTCACTTTAGGTTTACTGTATCCCTCTGACCTTCTTATTGACGATGAAACACAGAAATTGAATCGGAATTAAATACAAAAGGCGCAATGCCGAATTAAGTACAAGAAGACTGACTCTTCTTACTGTCTATATTTTGAACCATTCCTGTGACACTAGTTATAGATTCCGATGCTTCACGTCAGTTTTACTGTATCCCTCTGACCTTCTTATTGACGATGAACCACAATAAATTTCATCGCAATAAATACAAAGGGCACAATGTCGACTTAAGTACGAGAAGACTGACTCTTCCTACTGTCTATGTGTTGAACCATTCCTGTGACCCTAGTTGTAGATTCCGATGCTACACTTCAGGTTTACTGTATCCCTCTGACCGTCTTATTGACGATGAAACACAGAAATTGCATCGGAATTAAATACAAAAGGCACAATGCCGACTCAAGTACAAAAAGTCTGGCTCTTCCTACTATCTATGTTTTGAACCATTCCTGTGACACTAGTTATAGATACCGATGCTTCTCTTCAGGTTTACTGTATCCCTCTGACCTTCTTATTGACGATGAAACACAGAAATTGCAACTTAATTAAATACAAAAGGCACAATGCCAACTTAAGTACAAGAAGACTGACTCATCGTACTGTCTATGGTTTGAACCATTCCTGAGACACTAGTTATAGATTCAGATGCCTCACTTCAGTTATACTGGATCCGGGTGACCTTCTTATTGATGATGAAGCACAGAAATTGCATCAGAGTTAAATACAAAAGGCACAATGCCAACTTAAGTATAAGAAGACTGACTCTTGTTACTGTCTATGTTTTGAACCATTCCTGTGACACTAGTTATAGATTCCGATGCATCACTTCTGTGTTACTGTATCCCTCTGACCTTCTAATTGACGATGAACCACAGATATTGCATCGGAATTAAATACAAAAGGCACAATGCCGACTTAAGTACAAGTAGACTGACTCTTCCTACTGTCTATGTTTTGAACCATTCCTGTGACACTAGTTTTAGATTCCGATGCCTCACTTCAGGTTAACTGTATCCCTCTGACCTCCTTATTGACGATGAAACATAGAAATTGCATCTTAATTAAATACAAAAGGCACAATGACGACTTAAGTACAAGAAGACTGACTCTTCTTACTGTCTATGATTTGAACCATTCCTGTGACCCTAGTTATAGATTCCGATGCTTCACTTCAGGTTTACTGTATCCCTCTGACCTTCCTATTGACGATCAAACACAGAAATTGCATCGGAATTAAATACTAAAGGCTCAATGCCGACTCAACTACAAGAAGTCTGGCTCTTCTGATAGTCTCCGTTTTGAACCAATCCTGTGACACTAGTTATAGATTCCGATGCTTCACTTCAGTTTTACTGTATCCCTCTGACCTTCTTATTGTCGATGAAACACAGAAATTGCTTCGGAATTATATACAAAAGGCACAATGCCGACTTAAGTACAAGAAAACTGACTCTTCTTACTGTCTATGTTTTGAACCATTCCTGTGACACTAGTTATAGATTCCGATGCTTCACTTCAGGTTTACTGTATCCCTCTGACCTTCTTATTGACGATGAAATACAGAAATTGCATCGGAATTAAATACAAAAGGCACAATGCCGATTTAAGAACAAGAAGACTGACTCTTCTTCCTCTCTATGTTTTGAACCATTCCTGTGACACTAGTTATAGATTCCGATGCTTCACTTTAGGTTTACTGTATCCCTCTGACCTTCTTATTGACGATGATACACAGAAATTGAATCGGAATTAAATACAAAAGGCACAATGCCGAATTAAGTACAAGAAGACTGACTCTTCTTACTGTCTATATTTTGAACAATTCCTGTGACACTAGTTGTAGATTCCGATGCTTCACTTCAGGTTTACTGTATCCCTGTGACCGTCTTATTGACGATGAAACACAGAAATTGCATCGGAATTAAATACAAAAGGCACAATGCCCACTCAAGTACAAGAAGTCTGGCTCTTCTTACTATCTATGTTTTGAACCATTCCTGTGTCACTAGTTATAGATTCCGATGCTTCACTTCAGTTTTACTATATCCCTCTGACCTTCTTATTGACGATGAAACACATAAATTTCTTCGGAATTACATACAAAAGGCACAATGCCGACTTAAATGCAAGATAATAGACTCTTCTTACTGTTTATGTTTTGAACCATTCCTGTGACACTAGTTATAGATTCCGATGCTTCACTTCAGGTTTACTATATCCCTCTGACCTTCTAATTGACGATGAAATACAGAAATTGCATCGAAATTAAATACAAAAGGCACAATGCCGACTTAAGTATAAGAAGACTGTTCTTCATACTGTCTATGTTTTGAACCATTCATGTGACACTAGTTATAGATTCCGATGCTTCACTTCAGGTTTACTGTATCCCTCTGACCTTCTTATTGACGATGAAATACAGAAATTGCATCGGAATTAAATACAAAAGGCACAATGCCGATTTAAGTACAAGAAGACTGACTCTTCTTACTGTCTATATTTTGAACCATTCCTGTGACACTAGTTGTAGATTCCGATGCTTCACTTCAGGTTTACTGTATCCCTCTGACCTTCTTATAGACGATGAAACACAGAAATTGCAGCTTAATTAAATACAATAGGCACGATGCCAACTTAAGTACAAGAAGACTGACTCATCTTACTGTCTATGATTTGAACCATTCCTGTGACACTAGTTATAGATTCAGATGCTTCACTTCAGGTTTACTGGATCCAACTGACCTTCTTATTGATGATGAAGCACAGAAATTGCATCAGAGTTAAATACAAAAGGCACAATGACAACTTAAGTATAAGAGGACTGACACTTCTTACTCTCTATGTTTTGAACCATTCCTGTGACACTAGTTATAGATTCTGATGCTTCACTTCAGGTTTAATGTATCCCTCTGACCTTCCTATTGACGATCAAACACAGAAAGTTCATCGGAATTAAATACAAGAGGCACAATGCCGACTCAAGTACAAGAAGACTGGCTCTTCTTACTGCCTATGTTTTGAACCATTCCTGTGACACTAGTTACAGATTCCGATGCTTCGCTCCAGGTTTACTGTATATCTCTGACCGTCTTATTGGCGATGAAACACAGATATTGCATCGGACTTAAATACAAAGGACACAATGCCGACTCAAGTACACAAAGGCTGGCTCTTCTTACTGTCTATGTTTTGAACCATTCCTGTGACACTAGTTATAGATTCCGATGCTTCACTTCAGTTTTACTGTATCCCTCTGAACATCTAATTGACGATGAAACACAGAAATTGTTTCGGAATTATGTACAAAACGCACAATGCCGACTTAAGTACAAGAAAACTGACTCTTCTTACTGTCTATGTTTTGAACCATTCCTGTGACACTAGTTATAGATTCCGATGCATCACTTCAGGTTTAATGTTTCCATCTGACCTTCTAATTGACGATGAAATACAGAAATTGCATCGAAATTAAATATTAAAGGCACAATGCCGACTTCAGTAAAAGAAGACTGACTCCTAATACTGTCTATGTTTTGAACCATTCCTGTGACACTAGTTATTGATTCCGAAGCTTCACTTCAGGTTTACTGTATCCCTCTGACCTTCATATTGTCGATGAAATACAGAAATTGCATCGAAATTAAATACAAAAGGCACAATGCCGATTTAAGTAAAAGAAAACTGACTCTTCATACTGTCTATGCTTTGGACTATTCCTGTGAGACTAGTTATAGGTTCCGATGCTTCACTTCAGGTTTACTGTATCCCTCTGACATTCTTATAGACGATGAAACACAGAAATTGCATCGGAATTATATACAAAAGGCACAATGCCGACTTAAGTACAAGAAGACTGACTCTTCTTACTGTGTATGTTTTGAACCATTCCTGTGACACTAGCTATAGATTCCGATGCTTCACTTCAGGTTTACTGTATCCCTCTGACCTCCTTATTGACGATGAAACACAGAAATTGCATCTTAATTAAATACAAAATGCACAATGCTGACTTAAGTACAAGAAGACGGGCTCGTCTTACTGTCTATGGTTTGAACCATTCCTGTGACACTAGTTATTGATTCAGATGCTTCACTTCAAATACACTGGATCCGGCTGACCTTCTTATTGTGATGAAGCACAGAAATTGCATCAGAGTGTAATACAAAAGGCACAATGCCAACTTAAGTATAAGAAGACTGACTCTTCTAACTGTCTATGCTTTGAACCGTTCCTGTGACAGTAGAAATAGATTCCGATCCTTCACTTCAGTTTTACTGTATCCCTCTGACCTTCTTATTGACGATGAACCACAGAAATTGCATCGGAATTAATTACAAAAGGCACAATGCCGACTTAAGTACAAGAAGGCTGACTCTTCCTACTGTCTATGTTTTGAACCATTCCTGTGACACTAGTTATAGATTCCGATGCTTCACTTCAGGTTTACTGTATCCCTCTGACCGTCTTATTGACGATGAAACACAGAAATGGCATCTTAATTAAATACAAAAGGCACAATGCGACTTAAGTACAAGAAGACTGACTCTTCTTATTGTCTATGCTTTGAACCATTCCTGTGACACTAGTTATAGATTCCGATGCTTCACTTCAGGTTTACTGTATCCCTCTGACCTTCATATTGTCGATGAAATACAGAAATTGCATCGAAATTAAATACAAAAGGCACAATGCCGATATAAGAAAAAGAAAACTGACTCTTCATACTGTCTATGTTTTGGACCATTCCTGTGACACTAGTTATAGATTCCGATGCTTCACTTCAGGTTTACTGTATCCTTCTGACCTTCTTATTGACGAAGAAATACAGAAATTGCATCGAAATGAAATACAAAAGGCACAATGCCAACTTTAGTATAAGACGACTGACTCTTGTTACTGTCTATGCTTTGAACCATTCCTGTGACACTAGTTATAGATTCCGAGGCATCACTTCATTTTTACTGTATCCCACTGACCTCCTTATAGATATGAACCACAGGTATTGCATCGGAATTAAATACAAAAGGCACAATGCCGACTTAAGTACAAGAAGACTGACTCTTCCTACTGGCTATTATTTGAACCATTCCTGTGACACTAGTTTTAGATTCCGATGCCTCCTTTCAGGTTAACTGTATCCCTCTGACCGCCTTATTGACGATGAAACACAGAAATTGCATCTTAATTAAATACAAAAGGCACAATGACGACTTAAGTACAAGAAGACTGACTCTTCTTACTGTCTATGTTTTGAACCGTTCCTGTGGCCCTAGTTATAGATTCCGATGCTTCACTTCAGGTTTACTGTATTCCTCTGACATTCCTATTGACGATCAAACACAGAAAATTCATCGGAATTAAATACAAAAAGCACAATGCTGTCTCAGAAACAAGAAGACTGGCTCTTCTTACTGCCTATGGTTTGAACCATTCCTGTGACACTAGTTATAGATTCCGATGCTTCACTTCAGGTTTACAGTATCCCTCTGACCGTCTTATTGACGATGAAACACAGAAATTGCATCGGAATTAAATACAAAAGGCACAATGCCGACTCAAGTTCAAGAAGTCTGGCTCTTCTTATAGTCTCCGTTTTGAACCATTCCTGTGACACTAGTTGTAGATTCCGGTGCTTCACTTCAGTTTTACTGTATCCCTCTGACCTTCTTATTCACGATGAAACACAGAAATTGCATCTTAATTAAATACAAAAGGCACAATGCCAACTCAAGTACAAGAAGACTGACTCATCTTACTGTCTATGGTTTGAACCATTCCTGTGACACTAGTTATAGATTCAGATACTTCACTTCAGGTATACTGGATCCGGCTGACCTTCTTATTGATGATGAAGCACAGAAATTGCATCAGAGTTAAATACAAAAGGCACAATGCCAACTTAAGTATAATAAGACTGACTCTTGTTACTGTCTATGTTTTGAACCATTCCTGTGACACTAGTTAAAGATTCCGATGCATCACTTCAGTTTTACTGTATCCCTCTGACCTTCTTATTGACGATGAACCACAGATATTGCATCGGAATTAAATACAAAAGGCACAATGCCGACTTAAGTACAAGAAGACTGACTCTTCCTACTGTCTATTAGTTGAACCATTCCTGTGACACTAGTTTTAGATTCCGATGCCTCACTTCAGGTTAACTGTATCCCTCTGATCTCCTTATGGACGATGAAACACAGAATATGCATCTTAATGAAATACAAAAGGCACAATGACGACTTAAGTACAAGAAGACTGACTCTTCTTACTGTCTATGATTTGAACCATTCCTGTGACCCTAGTTATAGATTCCGATGCTTCACTTCAGGTTTATTGTATCCCTCTGACCATCCTATTGACGATCAAACACAGAAAATTCATCGGAATTAAATACAAAAGGCACAATGCCGTCTCAAAAACAGGAAGACTGGCTCTTCTTACTGCCTATGTTTTGAACTATTCCTGTGAGACTAGTTATAGATTCCGATGCTTCACTTCAGGTTTACAGTATCCCTCTGACCGTCATAATGACGATGAAACACAGAAATTGCATCGGAATTAAATACAAAAGCCACAATGCCGACTCAAGTACAAGAAGTCTGGCTCTTCTTATAGTCTCCGATTTGAACCATTCCCGTGACACTAGTTATAGATTCCGATGCTTCACTTCAGTTTTACTGTATCCCTCTGACCATCTTATTGTCGATGAAACACAGAAATTGCTTCGGAATTATATACAAAAGGCACAATGCCGACTTAAGTACAAGAAAACAGACTCTTCTTACTGTCTATGTTCTGAACCATTCCTGTGACACTAGTTATAGACTGCGATGCTTCACTTCAGGTTTACTGTATCCCTCTGACCCCCTAATTGACGATGAAACACAGATATTGCATCTTAATTAAATACAAAAGGCACAATGGCGACTTAAGGACAAGAAGACTGACTCTTCTTATTGTCTATGCTTTGAACCATTCCTGTGACACTAGTAATAAATTCCGATGCTTAACTTCAGGTTTACTGTATCCCTCTGACCTTCTTATTGACGAAGAAATAGAGAAATTGCATCGAAATGAAATACAAAAGGCACAATGATGACTTAAGTAAAAGACGACTTACTCTTCATACTGTCTATGTTTTGAACCATTCCTGCGACACTAGTTATAGATTCCGATGCTTCACTTCAGGTTTACTGTATCCCTCTGACCTTCTTATTGACGATAAAACACAGAAATTGCATCGGAATTAAATAAAAAAGGCTCAATGCCGACTCAAGTACAAGAAGACTGGCACTTCTTACTGTCTATGTTTTGAACCATTACTGTGACAGTAGTTATAGATTCCGATGCTTTACTTCAGGTTTACTGTATCCCTATGACCTACATATAGACGATGAAACACACAAATTGCATCGGAATTATATACAAAAGGCACAATGCCGACTTAAGTACAAGAAGCCTGACTCTTCATACTGCCTATGTTTTGAACCATTCCTGTGACACTAGTTATAGATTCCGATGCTTCACTTCAGGTTTACTGTATCCCTCTGACCTTCTTATTGACGATGAAACACAGAAATTGCATCTTAACTAAATACAAAAGGCACAATGCCAACTTAAGTACAAGATGACTGACTCATCTAACTGTCTATGGTTTGAACCATTCCTGTGACACTAGTTATAGATTCAGATACTTCACTTCAGGTATACTGTATCCGGCTGACCTTCTTATTGATTATGAAGCACAGAAATTGCATCAGAGTTAAATACAAAAGGCACAATGCCAACTTAAGTATAAGAAGACTGACTCTTGTTACTGTCTATGTTATGAACAATTACTGAGACACTAGTTGTAGATTCCGATGCTTCACTTCAGATTTACTGTATCCCACTGACGTTCTTGTTGTCGATGAAACACAGAAATCGCTTCGGAATTGTATACTAAAGGCACAATGCCGACGTAAGTACAAGAAAACTGACTCTTCTTACTGTCTTTGTTTTGAACCATTCCTGTGACACTAGTTATAGATTCCGATGCTTCACTTTAGGTTTACTGTATCCCTCTGACCTTCTTATTGACGATGAAATACAGAAATTGCATCGGAATTAAATACAAAAGCCACAATGCCGACTCAAGTACAAGAAGTCTGGCTCTTCTTATAGTCTCCGATTTGAACCATTCCCGTGACACTAGTTATAGATTCCGATGCTTCACTTCAGTTTTACTGTATCCCTCTGACCATCTTATTGTCGATGAAACACAGAAATTGCTTCGGAATTATATACAAAAGGCACAATGCCGACTTAAGTACAAGAAAACAGACTCTTCTTACTGTCTATGTTTTGAACCATTCCTGTGACACTAGTTTCAGATTGCGATGCTTCACTTCATGTTAACTGTATGCCTCTGACCGCCTTATTGACGATGAAACACAGAAATGGCATCTTAATTAAATACAAAAGGCACAATGCCGACTTAAGTACAAGAAGACTGACTCTTCCTACTGTCTATTATTTGAACCATTCCTGTGACACTAGTTTTAGATTCCGATGCCTCACTTCAGGTTAACTGTATCCCTCTGACCGCCTTATTGACGATGAAACACAGAAATTGCATCTTAATTAAATACAAAAGGCACAATGACGTCTTAAGTACAAGAAGACTGACTCTTCTTACCGTCTATGATATGAACCGTTCCTGTGGCCCTAGTTATAGATTCCGATGCTTCACTTCAGGTTTATTGTATTCCTCTGACTTTCCTGTTGACGATCAAACACAGAAAATTCATCGGAATTAAATACAAAAAGCACAATGCTGTCTCAAAAACAAGAAGACTGGCTCTTCTTACTGCCTATGTTTTGAACCGTTCCTGTGACACTAGTTATAGATTCCGATGCTTCACTTTAGGTTTACTGTATCCCTCTGACCTTCTTATTGACGATGAAATACAGAAATTGCATCGAAATTAAATACAAAAGGCACAAAGACG
Source organism: Schistocerca piceifrons (assembly GCF_021461385.2). Taxonomy (NCBI): domain Eukaryota; kingdom Metazoa; phylum Arthropoda; class Insecta; order Orthoptera; family Acrididae; genus Schistocerca; species Schistocerca piceifrons. Next base: position 413,756 of record NC_060142.1, on the reverse strand, counting down.
ACTTAAGTAAAAGAAGACTGACTCTTCATACTGTCTATGTTTTGAACCATTCCTGTGACACTAGTTTTAGATTGCGATGCTTCACTTCATGTTAACTGTATGCCTCTGACCGCCTTATTGACGATGAAACACAGAAATGGCATCTTAATTAAATACAAAAGGCACAATGCCGACTTAAGTAAAAGAAGACTGACTCTTCATACTGTCTACGTTTTGAACCATTCCTGTGACACTAGTTATAGATTCCGATGCTTCACTTCAGGTTTACTGTATCTCTCTGACCTTCTTATAGACGATGAAACAGAGAAATTGCATCGGAATTATATACAAAAGGCACAATGCCGACGTAAGTACAAGAAAACTGACTCTTCTTACTGTCTTTGTTTTGAGCCATTCCTGTGACACTAGTTATAGATTCCGACGCTTCACTTTAGGATTACTGTATCCCTCTGACCTTCTTATTGACGATGAAATACAGAAATTGCATCGAAATTAAATACAAAAGGCACAAAGACGACTTAAGTACAAGAAGACTGACTCTTCTTACTGTCTATGTTTTGAACAATTACTGAGACACTAGTTGTAGATTCCGATGTTTCACTTCAGGTTTACTGTATCCCTCTGACCTTCTGATTGACGATGAAACACAGAAATTGCATCTTAATTAAATACAAAAGGCACAATGCCAACTGAAGTACAAGAAGACTGACTCATCCTACTGTCTATGGTTTGAACCATTCCTGTGACACTAGTTACAGATTCAGATGCTTCACTTCAGGTGTACTGGATCCGGCTGACCTTCTTATTGATGATGAAGCACAGAAATTGCATCAGAGTTAAATACAAAAGGCACAATGCCAACTTAAGTATAAGAAGACTGACTCTTGTTACTGTCTATGTTTTGAACCATTCCTGTGACACTAGTTATAGATTCCGATGCATCACTTCAGTTTTACTGTATCCTACTGACCTCCTAATTGACGATGAACCACAGATATTGCATCGGAATTAAATACAAAAGGCACAATGCCGACTTAAGTACAAGAAGACTGACTCTTCCTACTGTCTATTATTTGAACCATTCCTGTGACACTAGTTTTAGATTCCGATGCCTCACTTCAGGTTAACTGTATCCCTCTGACCGCCTTATTGACGATGAAACACAGAAATTGCATCTTAATTAAATACAAAAGGCACAATGACGTCTTAAGTACAAGAAGACTGACTCTTCTTACCGTCTATGATATGAACCGTTCCTGTGGCCCTAGTTATAGATTCCGATGCTTCACTTCAGGTTTATTGTATTCCTCTGACTTTCCTGTTGACGATCAAACACAGAAAATTCATCGGAATTAAATACAAAAAGCACAATGCTGTCTCAAAAACAAGAAGACTGGCTCTTCTTACTGCCTATGTTTTGAACCGTTCCTGGGACACTAGTTATAGATTCCGATGCTTCACTTCACGTTTACAGTATCCCTCTGACCGTCTTATTGACGATGAAACACAGAAATTGCATCAGAATTAAATACAAAACGCACAATGCCGACTCAAGTACAAGAATTCTGGCTCTTCTTATAGTCTCCGTTTTGAATCATTCCTGTGACACTAGTTATAGATTCAGATGCTTCACTTCAGATATACTGAATCCGGCTGACCTTCTTATTGTGATGAAGCAAGAAATTGCATCAGAGTGAAATACAAAAGGCACAATGCCAACTTAAGTACAAGAAGACTGACTCTTCTTACTGTCTATGATTTGAACCATTCCTGTGACCCTAGTTATAGATTCCGGTGCTTCACTTCAGGTTTACTGTATCCCTCTGACCTTCATATTGTCGATGAAATACAGAAATTGCATCGAAATTAAATACAAAACGCACAATGCCGATTTAAGTAAAAGAAAACTGACTCTTCATACTGTCTAAATTTTGGACCATTCCTGGGCCAATAGTTATAGATTCCGATGCTTCACTTCAGGTTTACTGTATCCCTCTGACCTTCTTATAGACGATGAAACACAGAAATTGCATCGGAATTATATACAAAAGGCACAATGCCGACTTAAGTACAAGAACACTGACTCTTCTTACTGTCTATGTTTTGAACCATTCCTGTGACACTAGTTATAGATTCCGATGCTTCACTTCAGGTTTACTGTATCCCTCAGACCTTCTTATTGACGATGATACACAGAAATTGCATCTTAATTAAATACAAGAGGCACAATGCCAACTTAAGTACAAGAAGACTGACTCTTCTTACTGTCTATGGTTTGAACCATTCCTGTGACACTAGTTATAGATTCAGATGCTTCACTTCAGATATACTGGATCCGGCTGACCTTCTCATTGTGATGAAGCACAGAAATTGCATCAGAGTGAAATACAAAAGGCCCAATGCCAACTTAAGTATAAGAAAACTGACTCTTCTAACTGTCTACGCTTTGAACCATTCCTGTGACACTAGTTATAGATTCCGATGCTTCACTTCAGTTTTACTGTATCCCTCTGACCTTCTTGTTGACGATGAACCACAGAAATTGCATCGTAATTAATTACAAAAGGCACAATGCCGACTTAAGTACAATAAGACTGACACTTTCTACTGTCTATGTTTTGAACCATTCCTGTGACACTAGTTTTAGATTCCGATGCTTCACTTCAGGTTAACTATATCCCTCTGACTCCCTTATTGACGATGAAACACAGAAATGGCATCTTCATTAAATACAAAACTCAATATGCCGACTTGAGTACAAGAAGACTGACTCTTCTTATTGTCTATGCTTTGAACCATTCCTGTGACACTAGTAATAGATTCCGATGCTTCACTTCAGGTTTACTCTATCCCTCTGACATTCTTATTGACGATGAAACACAGAAATTGCATCTTAATTAAAAACAAAAGGCACAATGCCAACTTAAGTACAACAAGACTGACTCAACTTACTGTCTATGGTTTGAACCATTCCTGTGACACTAGTTATAGATTCAGATACTTCACTTCAGGTATACTGGATCCGGCTGACCTTCTTATTGATGATGCAGCACAGAAATTGCATCAGAGTTAAATACAAAAGGCACAATGCCAACTTAACTATAAGAAGACTGACTCTTGTTACTGTCTATGTTTTGAACCATTCCTGTGACACTAGTTATAGATTCCGATGCATCACTTCAGTTTTACAGTATCCCTCTGACCTTCTTATTGACGATGAACCACAGATATTGCATCGGAATTAAATACAAAAGGCACAATGCCGACTTAAGTACAAGAAGACTGACTCTTCCTACTGTCTATTATTTGAACCATTCCTGTGACACTAATTATAGATTCCGATGCTTCACTTCAGGTTTACTTTGTCCCTCTGTCCTTCTTATTGACGATCAAACACAGAAATTTCATCGGAATTAAATACAAAAGGCACATTGCCGACTCAAGTAAAAGAAGACTGGCTTTTCTTACTGCCTATGTTTTGAACCATTCCTGTGACCCTAGTTATAGATTCCGATGCTTCTCTTCAGGTTCACTGTATCCCTCTGACCGTCTTATTGACGATGAAACACAGAAATTGCATCGAATTAAATACAAAACGCACAATGCCGACTCAAGATCAAGAAGTCTGGTTCTTCTTACTGCCTATGTCTTGAACCATTCCTGTGACACTAGTAATAGATTCCGATGCTTCACTACAGTTTTACTGTATCCCTCTGACCAATTATAGACGATGAAACACAGAAATTGCTTCGGAATTATACACAAAAGGCACAATGCCGACGTAAGTACAAAAAGCTGACTCTTCTTACTGTCTATGTTTTGAACCATTCCTGTGACACTAGTTATAGATTCCGATGCTTCACTTGAGGTTTACTGTATCCCTCTGACCTTCTTATTGACGATGAAATACAGAAATTGCATCGAAATTAAATACATATGCACAAAGCCGACTTAAGTAATAGAAGACTGACCCTTCATACTGTTTTGCTTTGAACCATTCCTGTGACACTAGTTAGAGATTCCGATGCTTCACTTCAGGTTTACTGTATCCCTCTGAGCTTCTTATTGACGATGAAACACAGAAATTGCATCGGAATTAAATACAAAAGGCACAATGCCGACTCAAGTAAAAGAATTCTGGCTCTTCTTACTGTCTATGACTTGAACCATTCCTGTGACACTAGTAATAGATTCCGATGCTTCACTTCAGTTTTACTGTATCCCTCTGACCTCCTTATAGACGATGAAACACAGATATTGCATCTTAATTAAATACAAAAGGCACAATGCCAAGTTAAATACAAGAAGACTGACTAATCTTACTGTCAATGGTTTGAACCATTCCTGTGACACTAGTTATAGATTCAGACACTTCACTTCAGGTATACTGGATCCGGCTGACCTTCTTATTGATGATGAAGCACATACATGGCATTAGAGTGAAATACAAAAGGCACAATGCCAACGTAAGTATGAGAAGACTGACTCTTCTTACTGTCTATGTTTGAACCATTCCTGTGACACTAGTTATAGATTCCGATGCTTCAATTCAGCTTTAGTGTATCCCTCTGACCTTCTTATTGACGATGAACCACAGAAATTGCATCGGAATTAAATACAAAAGTCACAATGCCGACTTAGGTAGAACAAGACTTACTCTTCCTACTCTCTATGTTATGGACCATTTCTGTGACACTAGTTTTTGTTTCCGATGCTTCACTTCAGGTTAACTGTATCCCTCTGACATCCTTATTGACGATGAAACACAGAAATTGCATCTTAATTAAATACAAAAGGCACAATGCCGGCTTCAGTACAAGAAGACTGACTCTTCTTATTGTCTATGCTTTGAACCATTCCTGTGACACTAGTTATACATTCCGATGCTTCGCTTCAGGTTTACTGTATCCCTCTGACCTTCGTATTGACGATCAAACACAGAAATTTCATCGGAATTAAATACAAAAAGCACAATGCCGACTCAAGAGCAAGAAGACTGGCTCTTCTTACTGCTATGTTTTGAACCATTCCTGTGACACTAGTTATAGGTTCCGATGCTTCACTTCAGGTTTACTGTATCCCTCTGACCTTCTTATTGACGATGAAACACAGAAATTGCGTCGGAATTAAATCAAACGGCACAATGCCGACTCAAGTACAAGAAGACTGGCTCGTCTTACTGTCTATGATTTGAACCATTCCTGTGATACTAGTTATAGATTCCGATGCTTCACTTCAGGTTTACTGTATCCCTCTGACCTTCTTATAGACGACGAAACACAGAAATTGCATCGGAATTATATACAAATGGTACAATGCCGACTTAAGTACAAGAAGACTGACTCTTCTTACTGTCTATGTTTTGAACCATTCCTGTGACACTAGTTATAGATTCCGATGCTTCACTTCAGGTTTACTGTATCCATCTGACCTTCTTATTGACGATCAAACACAGAAATTTCACCGGAATTAAATAAAAAAGGCACAATGCCGACTCAAGTACAAGAAGACTGGCTTTCTTAATGCCTATGTTTTGAACCATTGCTGTGACACTAGTTATAGATTCCGATGCTTCACTTCAGGTTTACTGTATCCCTCTGACCGTCTTATTGACGATGAAAAACAGAAATTGCATCGAATGAAATACAAAACGCACAATGCCGACTCAAGTACAAAGTCTGGCTCTTCTTACTGTCTATGTTTTGAACCATTCCTGTGACACTAGTTATAGATTCCGATGCTTCACTTCAGTTTTACTGTATCCCTCTGACCTTCTTATTGACGATGAAACGCAGAAATTGCTTCGGAATTATATACAAAAGGCACAATGCCGACTTAAGTATAAGAAAACTGACTCTTCCTACTGCCTATGCTTTTGAACCATTCCTGTGACACTAGTTATAGATTCCGATGCTTCACTTCAGGTTTACTGTATCCCTCTGACATTCTTATTGAAGATGAAATACAGAAGTTGCATCGAAATTAAATACAAAAGGCACAATGCCGACGTAAGTAATAGAAGACTGACTCTTCATACGGTCTATTTTTGAATCATTCCTGTGACACTAGTTATAGATTCCGATGCTTCACTTCAGGTTTACTGTATCCCTCTGACCTTCTTATTGACGATGAAACACAGAAATTGCATCGGAATTAAATACAAAAGGCACAACGCCGACTCAAGTACACGAAGACTGGCTCTTCTTACTGTCTGTGTTTTGAACCATTCCTGTGACACTAGTTATTGATTCCGATGCTTCACTTCATGTTTACTGTATCCCTCTGACCTTCTGATTGACGATGAAACACAGAAATTGCATCTTAATTAAATAGAAAAGGCACAATGCCAACTTAAGTACAAGAAGACTGACTAATCTTACTTTCTATGGTTAGAATCATTCCTGTGACACTAGTCATAGATTCAGATGCTTCACTTCAGGTATACTGGATCCGGCAGACCTTCTTATTGATGATGAAGCACAGAAATTGAATCAGAGTGATATACAAAAGGCACAATGCCAACTTAAGTATAAGAAGACTGACTCTTCTTACTGTCTATGTTTTGAACAATTCCTGTGACACTAGTTTTAGATTCCGATGCTTCACTTCAGGTTAACTGTATCCCTCTGACTTCCTTATTGACGATGAAACACAGAAATTGCATCTTAATTAAATACAAAAGGCACAATGCCGACTTAAGTACAAGAAGACTGACTCTTCTTATTGTCTACGGTTTGAACCATTCCCTTGACACTAGTTATAGATTCCGATGCTCCACTTCAGGTTTACTGTATCCCTCTGACCTTCTTATTGACGATCAAACACAGAAATTTCATCGGAATTAAATAAAAAAGCACAATGCCGACTCAAGTACAAGAAGACTGGCTCTTCTTACAGCCTATGTTTTGAACCATTCCTGTGACACTAGTTATAGATTCCGATCCTTCACTTCAGGTTTACTGTATCCAGCTGACCTTCTTATTGACGATGAAACACAGAAATTGCATCGGAATTATATACAAGAGGCACAATGCCGACATAAGTACAAGAAGACTGACTCTTCTTACTGTCTATGTTTTGAACCATACCTGTTACACTAGTTATAGATTTCGATGCTTTACTTCAGGTTTACTGTATCCCTCTGACCTTCTTATTGACGATGAAACACAGAAATTGCATTGGAATTAAATACAAATGGCAAAATGCCGACTCAAGTACAAGAAGACTGGCTCTTCTTACTGCCTATGTTTTGAACCATTCCTGTGACACTAGTTTTAGATTCCGATGCTTCACTTCAGGTTTACTGTATCCCTCTGACCTGCTTGTAGACGATGAAACACAGAAATTGCATCGGAATTAAATACAAAAGGCACAATGCCGACTCAAGTACAAGAAGACTGGCTCTTCTTACTGGCTATGTTTGAACCATTCCCGTGACACTAGTTCTACATTACGATGCTTCACTTCAGGTTTACTGAATCCAGCAGACCTTCGTATTGACGATGAAGCACAGAAATTGCATCGGAATTAAATACAAAAGGCACAATGCCGACTTAAGTACAAGAAAACTGACTCTTCTTACTGTCTATGTTTTGAACGACTCCTGTGACACAAGTTATAGATTTCGAAGCTTCACTTCAGTTTTACTGTATCCCTCTGACCTTCTTATTGACGATGAAACACACAAATTGCATCTGAATTAAATACGAAAGGCACAATGCCGACTTAAGTTGAAGAAAACTGACTCATCCTACTGTCTATGTTTTGAACCATTACTGTGACACTACTTATTGATTCCGATGCTTCACTTTACGTTTACTGTATCTCTCTGACCTCCTTATAGACGATGAAAGACAGAAATTGCATCTTAATTAAATACAAAAGGCACAATGACGACTTAAGTACAAGAAGACTAACTCTTCTTACTGTCTATGATTTGAACCATTCCTGTGACCCTAGTTAATGATTCCCATGCTTCACTTCAGGTTTACTGTATCCCTCTTACCTTCCTATTGACGATCAAACACAGAAAATTCATCGGAATTAAATACAAAAGGCACAATGCCGTCTCAAAATCAAGAAGACTGGCTCTTCTTACTGCCAATGTTTTGAACCATTCCTGTGGCACTAGTTATAGATTCCGATGCTTCTCTTCAGGTTAACTGTATCCCTCTGACCGTCTTATTGACGATGAACCACAGAAATTGCATCGAATTAAATACAAAAGGCACAATGCCGACTCAAGTACAAGAAGTCTGGTTCTTCTTACTGCCTATGTCTTGAACCATTCCTGTGACACTAGTAATAGATTCCGATGCTTCACTACAGTTTTACTGTATCCCTCTGACCTCCTAATAGACGATGAAATACAGAAATTGCTTCGGAATTATACACAAAAGGCACAATGCCGACGTAAGTACAAAAAAACTGACTCTTCTTACTGTCTATGATTTGAACCATTCCTGTGACACTAGTTATAGATTCCGATGCTTCACTTGAGGTTTACTGTATCCCTCTGACCTTCTTATTGACGATGAAATACAGAAATTGCATCGAAATGAAATACAAATGCACAAAGCCGACTTATGTAATAGAAGACTGACTCTTCATACTGTCTATGTTTTGAACCATTCCTGTGACACTAGTTAGAGATTCCGATGCTTCACTTCAGGTTTACTGTATCCCTCTGAGCTTCTTATTGACGACGAAACACAGAAATTGCATCGGAATTAAATACAAAAGGCACAATGCCGACTCAAGTACAAGAAGACTGGCTCGTCTTACTGTCTATGCTTTGAACCATTCCCGTGACACTAGTTATAGATTCCGATGCTTCACTTCAGGTTTACTGCATCCCTCTGACCTTCTTATAGACGATGAAACACTGAAATTGCATCGGAATTATATACAAAAGGCACAATGCCGACTTAAGTACTAGAAGACTGACTCTTCTTACTGTCTATGTTTTGAACCATTCCTGTGACACTAGTTACAGATTCCGATGCTTCACTTCAGGTTTACTGTATCCCTCTGTCCTTCTTATTGACGATCAAACACAGAAATTTAATCGGAATTAAATACAAAAGGCACAATGCTGACTCAGGTAAAAGAAGACTGGCTTTTCTTACTGCCTATGATTTGAACCATTCCTGTGACACTATTTATAGATTCCGATGCTTCACTTCAGGTTTACTGTATCCCTCTGACCGTCTTATTGACGATGATACACAGAAATTGCATCGAATTAAAAACAAAAGGCATAATGCCGACTCAAGTACAAGAATTCTGGCTCTTCTTACTGTCTATGACTTGAACAATTCCTGTGACACTAGTAATAGATTCCGATGCTTCACTTCAGTTTTACTGTATCCCTCTGACCTCCTTATAGACGATTAAACACAGATATTGCATCTTAATTAAATACAAAAGGCACAATGCCAAGTTAAATACAAGAAGACTGACTAATCTTACTGTCTATGGTTTGAACCATTCCTGTGACACTAGTTATAGATTCAGATACTTCACTTCAGGTATACTGGATCCGGCTGACCTTCTTATTGATGATGAAGCACATAAATGGCATTAGAGTGAAATACAAAAGGCACAATGCCAACATAAGTATGAGAAGACTGGCTCTTCTTACTGTCTATGTTTGAACCATTACTGTGACACTAGTTATAGAGTCCGATGCTTCAATTCAGCCTTAGTGTATCCCTCTGACCTTCTTATTGACGATGAACCACAGAAATTGCATCGGAATTAAATACAAAAGGCACAATGCCGACTTAAGTAGAACAAGACTGACTCTTCCTACTCCCTATGTTATGGACCATTCCTGTGACATTAGTTTTTGTTTCCGATGCTTCACTTCAGGTTAACTGTATCCCTCTGACATCCTTATTGACGATGAAACACAGAAATTGGATCTTAATTAAATACAAAAAGCACAATGCCGGCTTCAGTACAAGAAGACTGACTCTTCTTATTGTCTATGCTTTGAACCATTCCTGTGACACTAGTTATACATTCCGATGCTTCGCTTCAGGTTTACTGTATCCCTCTGACCTTCGTATTGACGATCAAACACAGAAATTTCATCGCAATTAAATACAAAAAGCACAATGCCGACTCAAGAGCAAGAAGACTGGCTCTTCTTACTGCTATGTTTTGAACCATTCCTGTGACACTAGTTATAGGTTCCGATGCTTCACTTCATGTTTACTGTATCCCTCTGCCCTTCTTATTGACGATGAAACACAGAAATTGCGTCGGAATTAAATACAAAAGGCACAATGCCGACTCAAGTACCAGAAGACTGGCTCGTCTTACTGTCTATGTTTTGAACCATTCCTGTGATACTAGTTATAGATTCCGATGCTTCACTTCAGGTTTACTGTATCCATCTGACCTTCTTATTGACGATCAAACACAGAAATTTCACCGGAATTAAATACAAAAGGCACAATGCCGACTCAAGTACAAGAAGACTGGCTTTTCTTAATGCCTATGTTTTGAACCATTCCTGTGACACTAGTTATAGATTCCGATGCTTCACTTCAGGTTTACTGTATCCCTCTGACCGCCTTATTGACGATGAAACACAGAAATTGCATCGAATGAAATACAAAACGCACAATGCCGACTCAAGTACAAGAAGTCTGGCTCTTCTTACTGTCTATGTTTTGAACCATTCCTGTGACACTAGTTATAGATTCCGAAGCTTCACTTCAGTTTTACTGTATCCCTCTGACCTTCTTATTGACGATGAAACACAGAAATTGCTTCGGAATTATATACAAAAGGCACAATGCCGACTTAAGTACAAGAAAACTGACTCTTCCTACTGCCTATGCTTTTGAACCATTCCTGTGACACTAGTTATAGATTCCGATGCTTCACTTCAGGTTTACTGTATCCCTCTGACCTTCTTATTGACGATGAAATACAGAAATTGCATCGAAATTAAATACAAAAGGCACAATGCCGTCTTAAGTTATAGAAGACTGATTTTTCATACGGTCTATTTTTGAATCATTCCTGTGACACTAGTTATAGATTCCGATGCTTCACTTCAGGTTTACTGTATCCCTCTGACCTTCTTATTGACGATGAAACACAGAAATTGCATCGGAATTAAATACAAAATGCACAACGCCGACTCAAGTACAAGAAGACTGGCTCTTCTTACTGTCTGTGTTTTGAACCATTCCTGTGACACTAGTTATAGATTCCGATGCTTCACTTCAGGTTTACTGTATCCCTCTGACCTTCTGATTGACGATGAAACACAGAAATTGCATCTTAATTAAATAGAAAAGGCACAATGCCAACTTAAGTACAAGAAGACTGACTAATCTTACTGTCTATGGTTTGAACCATTCCTGTGACACTAGTTATAGATTCAGATGCTTCACTTCAGGTATACTGGATCCGGCAGACCTTCTCATTGATGATGAAGCACAGAAATTGAATCAGAGTGAAATACAAAAGGCACAATGCCAACTTAAGTATAAGAAGACTGACTCTTGTTCCTGTCTATGTTTTGTACCATTCCTGTGACACTAGTTATAGATTCCGATTCTTCACTTCAGTTTTACTGTATACCTCTGACCTTCTTATTGACGATGAACCACAGAAATTGCATCGGAATTAAATTCAAAAGGCACAATGCCGACTTAAGTACAAGAAGACTGACTCTTCCTACTGTCTATGCTTTGAACCATTCCCGTGACACTAGTTATAGATTCCGATGCTTCACTTCAGGTTTACTGCATCCCTCTGACCTTCTTATAGACGATGAAACACTGAAATTGCATCGGAATTATATACAAAAGGCACAATGCCGACTTAAGTACTAGAAGACTGACTCTTCTTACTGTCTATGTTTTGAACCATTCCTGTGATACTAGTTACAGATTCCGATGCTTCACTTCAGGTTTACTGTATCCCTCTGTCCTTCTTATTGACGATCAAACACAGAAATTTAATCGGAATTAAATACAAAAGGCACAATGCTGACTCAAATAAAAGAAGACTGGCTTTTCTTACTGCCTATGATTTGAACCATTCCTGTGACACTATTTATAGATTCCGATGCTTCACTTCAGGTTTACTGTATCCCTCTGACCGTCTTATTGACGATGATACACAGAAATTGCATCGATTTAAGAACAAAAGGCATAATGCCGACTCAAGTACAAGAATTCTGGCTCTTCTTACTGTCTATGACTTGAACCATTCCTGTGACACTATTAATAGATTCCGATGCTTCACTTCAGTTTTACTGTATCCCTCTGACCTCCTTATAGACGATTAAACACAGATATTGCATCTTAATTAAATACAAAAGGCACAATGCCAAGTTAAATACAAGAAGACTGACTAATCTTACTGTCTATGGTTTGAACCATTCCTGTGACACTAGTTATAGATTCAGATACTTCACTTCAGGTATACTGGATCCGGCTGACCATCTTATTGATGATGAAGCACATAAATGGCATTAGAGTGAAATACAAAAGACACAATGCCAACATAAGTATGAGAAGACTGGCTCTTCTTACTGTCTATGATTGAACCATTCCTGTGACACTAGTTATAGATTCCGATGCTTCAATTCAGCCTTAGTGTATCCCTCTGACCTTCTTATTGACGATGAACCACAGAAATTGCATCGGAATTAAATACAAAAGGCACAATGCCGACTTAAGTAGAACAAGACTGACTCTTCCTACTCCCTATGTTATGGACCATTCCTGTGACATTAGTTTTTGTTTCCGATGCTTCACTTCAGGTTAACTGTATCCCTCTGACATCCTTATTGACGATGAAACACAGAAATCGCATCTTAATTAAATACAAAAGGCACAATGCCGGCTTCAGTACAAGAAGATTGACTCTTCTTATTGTCTATGCTTTGAACCATTCCTGTGACACTAGTTATACATTCCGATGCTTCGCTTCAGGTTTACTGTATCCCTCTGACCTTCGTATTGACGATCAAACACAGAAATTTCATCGCAATTAAATACAAAAAGCACAATGCCGACTCAAGAGCAAGAAGACTGGCTCTTCTTACTACTATGTTTTGAACCATTCCTGTGACACTAGTTATAGGTTCCGATGCTTCACTTCAGGTTTACTGTATCCCTCTGACCTTCTTATTGACGATGAAACACAGACATTGCGTCGGAATTAAATACAAAATGCACAATGCCGACTCAAGTACAAGAAGACTGGCTCGTCTTTCTGTCTATGTTTCGAACCATTCCTGTGATACTAGTTATAGATTCCGATGCTTCACTTCAGGTTTACTGTATCCCTCTGACCTTCTTATAGACAATGAAACACAGAAATTGCATCGGAATTATATACAAATGGTACAATGCCTACTTAAGTACAAGAAGACTGACTCTTCTTACTGTCTATGTTTTGAACCATTCCTGTGACACTAGTTATCGATTCCGATGCTTCACTTCAGGTTTACTGTATCCATCTGACCTTCTTATTGACGATCAAACACAGAAATTTTACCGGAATTAAATACAAAAGGCACAATGCCGACTCAAGTACAAGAAGACTGGCTTTTCTTAATGCCTATGCTTTGAACCATTCCTGTGACACTAGTTATAGATTCCGATGCTTCACTTCAGGTTTACTGTATCCCTCTGACCCTCTTATTGACGATGAAACACAGAAATTGCATAGAATGAAATACCAAACGCACAATGCCGACTCAAGTACAAGAAGTCTGGCTCTTCTTACTGTCTATGTTTTGAACCATTCCTGTGACACTAGTTATAGATTCCGATGCTTCACTTCAGTTTTACTATATCCCTCTGACCTTCTTATTGACGATGAAACACAGAAATTGCTTCGGAATTATATACAAAAGGCACAATGCCGACTTAAGTACAAGAAAACTGACTCTTCCTACTGCCTATGCTTTTGAACCATTCCTGTGACACTAGTTATAGATTCCGATGCTTCACTTCAGGTTTACTGTATCCCTCTGACCTTCTTATTGACGATGAAATACAGAAATTGCATCGAAATTAAATACAAAAGGCACAATGCCGTCTTAAGTAATAGAAGACTGATTTTTCATACGGTCTATTTTTGAATCATTCCTGTGACACTAGTTATAGATTCCGATGCTTCACTTCAGGTTTACTGTATCCCTCTGACCTTCTTATTGACGATGAAACACAGAAATTGCATCGGAATTAAGTACAAAATGCACAACGCCGTCTCAAGTACAAGAAGACTGGCTCTTCTTACTGTCTGTGTTTTGAACCATTCCTGTGACACTAGTTATAGATTCCGATGCTTCACTTCAGGTTTACTGTATCCCTCTGCCCTTCTGATTGACGATGAAACACAGAAATTGCATCTTAATTAATTAGAAAAGGCACAATGCCAACTTAAGTACAAGAAGACTGACTAATCTTACTGTCTATGGTTTGAACCATTCCTGTGACACTAGTTATATATTCAGATGCTTCACTTCAGGTATACTGGATCCGGCAGACCTTCTCATTGATGATGAAGCACAGAAATTGAATCAGAGTGAAATACAAAAGGCACAATGCCAACTTAAGTATAAGAAGACTGACTCTTGTTACTGTCTATGTTTTGAACCATTCCTGTGACACTAGTTATAGATTCCGATGCTTCACTTCAGTTTTACTGTATCCCTCTGACCTTCTTATTGACGATGAACCACAGAAATTGCATCGGAATTAAATTCAAAAGGCAACAATGCCGACTTAAGTACAAGAAAACTGACTCTTCCTACTGTCTATGTTTTGAACCATTCCTGTGACACTAGTTTTAGATTCCGATGCTTCACTTCAGGTTTACTGTATCCCTCTGACCTTCTTATTGACGATCAAACACAGAAATTACATCGGAATTAAATACAAAAAGCACAATGCCGACTCAAGTACAAGAAGACTGGCTCTTCTTACTGCCTATGTATTGAACCATTCCTGTGACACTAGTTATAGATTCCGATGCTTCACTTCAGGTTTACTGTATCCAGCTGACCTTCTTATTGACGATGAAACAAAGAAATTGCATCGGAATTATATACAAGAGGCACAATGCCGACATAAGTACAAGAAGACTGACTCTTCTTACTGTCTATGTTTTGAACCATACCTGTTACACTAGTTATAGATTTCGATGCTTTACTTCAGGTTTACTGTATCCCTCTGACCTTCTTATTGAGGATGAAACACAGAAATTGCATTGGAATTAAATACAAATGGCACAATGCCGACTCAAGTACAAGAAGACTGGCTCTTCTTACTGCCTATGATTTGAACCATTCCTGTGACACTAGTTTTAGATTCCGATGTTTCACTTCAGGTTTACTGTATCCCTCTGACCTGCTTATAGACGATGAAACACAGAAATTGCATCGGAATTAAATACAAAAGGCACAATGCCGACTCAAGTACAAGAAGACTGGCTCTTCTTACTGTCTATGTTTGAACCATTCCTGTGACACTAGTTCTACATTACAATGCTTCACTTCAGGTTTACTGTATCCAGCTGACATTCTTATTGACGATGAAGCACAGAAATTGCATCGGAATTAAATACAAAAGGCACAATGCCGACTTAAGTACAAGAAAACTGACTCTTATTACTGTCTATGTGTTGAACGACTCCTGTGACACAAGTTATAGATTTCGAAGCTTCACTTCAGTTTTACTGTATCCCTCTGACCTTCTTATTGACGATGAAACACACAAATTGCCTCTGAATTAAATACAAAAGGCACAATGCCGACTTAAGTTGAAGAAAACTGACTCATCCTACTGTCTATGTTTTGAACCATTACTGTGACACTACTTATTGATTCCGATGCTTCACTTTACGTTTACTGTATCTCCCTGACCTCCTTATAGACGATGAAAGACAGAAATTGCATCTTAAATAAATACAAAAGGCACAATGCCAACTTAAGTAGAGAAGACTGACTCTTCTTACTGTCTATGTTTTGAACCAATCCTGTGACACTAGTTATAGATTCCGATGCTTCACTTTTTTTTTACTGTATCACTCTGACCTTCTTACTGACGATGAAACACAGAGATTGCATCGGAATTAAATACAAAAGGCACAATGCCGACTTAAGTACTAGAAGACTGACTCTTCTTACTGTCTATGTTTTGAACCATTCCTGTGACACTAGTTATAGATTCCGATGCTTCACTTCGGTTTTGCTGTATCCCTCTGACCTTCTTATTGAAGATGAACCACAATAAATTTCATCGGAATAAATACAAAAGACACAATGCCGACTTAAGTACGAGAAGACTGACTCTTCTTACTATCTATGTTTTGAGCCTTTCCTGTGAGACCTGTTTAAGATTCCGAAGCTTCACTTCAGGTTTACTGTATCCCTTGGACCTTCTTATTGACGACTAAACACTGAAATTGCATCGGAATTAACTAGAAAAAGCACAAAGCCGACTTCAGTACAAGAAAACTGACTCTTCTTCCTGTCTATGTTTTGAACCATTCCTGTGACACTTGTTATAGATTCAGATGCTTCACATCAGGTTTACTGTATCCAGCTGACCTTCTTATTGACGATGAAACACAGAAATTGCATCGGGATTTAATACAAAAGGCACAATGCCAAACTAAGTACAAGAAAACTGACTATTCTTACTGTCTATGTTTTGAACCATTCCTGTGACACTAGGTATAGATTCCGATGCTTCACTTCAGATTTAATGTATCCCTCTGACCTTCTTATTGACGATGAAACACAGATATTGCATCTGAAGTAAATACAAAAGGCACAACGCCGACTCAAGTACAAGAAGACTGACTCTTCTTACTGTCCATGTTTGTACCATTCCTGTCACACTAGTTATAGATTCCGATGCTTCACTTCAGATTTACTGTATCCCTAGGACCTTCTTATTGACGACGATACACAGAAATTGCATCTGAATTAAATACAAAGGGCCCAATGCCGATTTAAGTACAAGAAGACCGGCTCTTCTTACTGTCTATGTTTTGAACGTTTCCTGTGAGAGCGGTTTTAGATTCCGATGCTTCACTTCACGTTTACTGTATCCCTTGGACCTTCTTATTGACGACGACACACAAAAATTCCAACGGAATTAAATAGAAAAGGCACAATGCCTACTTAAGTACAAGAAAACTGACTCTTCATACTGTCTATGTTTTGAACCATTCCTGTGACACCAGTTATAGTTTCCGATGCTTCACTTCAGGTTTACTATATCCCTCTGACCTTCTTATTGACGACGAAACACAGAAATTGCATCGGAATTAAATACAAAAGGCACAATGCCGACTTATGTATAAGAAAACTGACTCTTCTTACTGTCTATGTTTGAACCATTCCTGTGGCACTAGTTATAGATTCCGATGCTTCACTTCAGGTTTACTGTATCCCTCTGACCTTCTTATCGACGATGAAACACAGAAATTGCATCTTAATTAAATACAAAAGGCACAATGCCGACTTAGGTACAAGAAGACTGACTCTTCTTACTGTCTATGGTTTGAACCATTCCTGTGACACTAGGTATCGATTCCGATGCTTCACTTCAGTTTTACTGTATCACTCTGGCCTTCTTATTGACGATGAACCACAATAAATTTCATCGGAATAAATACAAAAGGTACAATGCCGACTGAAGTACGAGAAGACTGACTCTTCCTACTGTCTATGTTTTGAACCATTCCTGTGACACTAGTTGTATATTCCGATGCTTCACTTCAGGTTTACTTTATACCTCTGACCGTCTTATTGCCGATGAAACACAGAAATTGCATCGGAATTAAATACAAAACGCACAATGCCGACTCAAGTACAAGAAGACTGGCTTTTCTTACTGTCTATGTATTGAACCTTTCCTGCGAGACCGGTTTTAGATTCCGATGCTTCACTTCAGGTTTACTGTATCCCTTGGACCTTTTTATTGACGCCGAATCACAGAAATTGCATCGAAATTAAATAGAATAGGCACAATGCCTACTTAAGTACAAGAAAACTGACTCTTCATACTGGCTATATTTTGAACCATTCCTGCGAAACCAGTTATAGATTCCGATGCTTCACTTCAGGTTTACTATATCTCTCTGACCTTCTTATTGACGACGAAACACAGAAATTGCATCGGAATTAAATACAAAAGGCACAATGCCGACTTATGTACAAGAAAACTGACTCTTCTTACTGTCTATGCTTTGAACCATTCCTATGACACCAGTTATAGATTCCGATGCTTCACTTCAGGTTTACTGTATCCCTCTGACCTTATTATCGACGATGAAACACAGAAATTGCATCTTAATTAAATACAAAAGGCACGATGCCGACTTAAGTACAAGAAGACAGACTGTTCTTTTTGTCTATGGTTTGAACCATTCCTGTGACACTAGGTATAGATTCCGATGCTTCACTTCAGGTTTACTGTATCCCTCTGACCTTCTTACTGACGATCAAACAGAAAATTCATCGGAATTAAATACAAAAGACACAATGACGACTCAAGTACAAGAAGACTGGCTCTTCTTACTGTCTATGTTTTGAACCATTCCTGTGACACTAGTTATAGATTACGATGCTTCACTTCAGATTTACTGTATCCAGCTGACCTTCTTATTGAGGATGAAGCACATATATTGCATCGGAATTAAATACCAAAGGCACAATGCCGACTTAAGTACAAGGAGACTGACTCTTCTTCCTGTCTATGATTTGAACCATTCCTGTGACACTAGTTATAGATTCCAATGCTTCACTTCAGTTTTACTGTATCCCTCTGACCTACTTATTGACGATGAAACACAGAAATGGCACCGGAATTAAATACAAAAGGCACAATGCCGACTTCAGTTCAAGAAGACTGACTCTTCCTACGGTCTATGTTTTGACCCATTCATGTGACATTAGTTTTAGATTCCGATGCTTCACTTTAGGTTTACTGTATCTCTCTGACCTCCTTATTGACGATGAAACACAGAAATTGCATCCTAATTAAATACAAGAGGCACAATGCCGACTTAAGTACAAGAATACTGTCTCTTCTTACTGTCAGTGTTTACAACCATTCCTGTGACACTAGATATAGATTCCGACGCTTCACTTTAGGTTTACTGTATCCCTCTGACCTTCTTATTAACGATCAAACACAGAAATTTCATCGGAATCGAACACAAAAGGCACAATGCCGACTGAAGTACAAGAAGACTGGCTCTTCTTACTGCCTATGCTTTGAATCATTCCTGTGACACAAGTTATACATTCCGATGCTTCACTTCAGGTTTACTGTATCCCTCTGACCGTCTTATTGACGATGAAACAAAGAAATTGCATCGGAATTAATACAAAAGGCACAATGCCGACTCAAGTACAAGAAGCCAGGCTCTTCTTAGTGTCTATGTTGTTAACCTTTCCTGTGAGACCGGTTTTAGATTCCGATGCTTCACTTCAGGTTTATTGTATCCCTTGGACCTTCGTATTGACGCCGAAACACAGAAATTGCATCGGAATTATATACAAAAGGCACAGTGCCGACTTAAATACAAGAAGCCTGACTCTTCTTACTGTCTATGATTTGAACCATTCCTGTGACACTAATTTTAGATTCCGATGCTTCACTTCAGGTTTACTGTATCCCTCTGACCTTCTTATTGACGATGAAACACAGAAATTGCATCGGAATTAAATACAAAAGGAACAATGTTGACTCAAGTACGAGAAGACTGGCTCTTCTTACTGTCTATGATTTGAACCATTCCTCAGGCACTAGTTATAGATTCCGATGCTTCTCTTCAGTTTTTCTGTATCCCTCTGACTTTCTTATTGACGATGAAACACAGAAATTGCATCGGAATTAAATACAAAGGGCACAATGCCGACTTAAGTACAAGAAAACTGACTCTTCTTACTGTTTACGTGTTGAACTATTCCTGTGACACTAGTTATAGATTCCGATGCTTCACTTCACGTTTACTGTATCCCTGTGACCTTCTTATTGACGATGAAACACAGAAATTGCATCAGAATTAAATACAAAAGGCACAATGCCGACTTAAGTACAAGAAGCCTGACTCTTCTTACTGTTTATGTTTTGAACCATTCCTGTGACACTAGTTATAGATTCCGATGCTTCACTTCAGGTTTACTGTATCCCTCTATCCTTCTTATCGACGATGAAACACAGATATTGCATCTTAATGAAATACAAATGGCACAATGCCGACTTAAGTACAAGAAGACAGACTCTTCTTACTGTCTATGGTTCGAACCAATCCTGTGACACTAGTTATTGATTCCGATGCTTCTCTTCAGGTTTACTGTATCCCACTGACCTTCTTACTGACGATCAAACACAGAAAATTCATCCGAATTAAATACAAAAGGGACAATACCGGCTCAAGTACAAGAAGACTGGCTCTTCTTATTGTCTATGTTTTGAACCAATCCTGTGACACTAGTTATAGATTACGATGCTTCACTTCAGGTTTACTGTATCCAGCTGATCTTCGTATTGACGATGAAGCACAGAAATTTCATCGGAATTAAATACAAAAGGCACAATGCCGACTTATGTACAAGAAGACTGACTCTTCTTCGTGTCTATGTTTTGAACCAATCCTGTGACACTTTTTATAGATTCCGATGCTTCACTTCAGTTTTACAGTATCCCTCTGAACTTCTTATTGACGACGAAACACAGTAATTGCATCGGAATTAAATACAAAAGGCACAATGCCGACTTAAGTTCAATAAGACTGACTCTTCCTACTGTCTATGGTTTGAACCATTCCTGTGACACTAGCTTTCGATTTGTGATGTTACAAAATAGAAGTGATGTTGCTATTCAATGGAAAGTTGGAAATTGAGATTTAACTAACTGTTTTATCAATCACAATTGGCGTAAGAATCATGGATTGACCATTGTCATAAAATATTGCATTATGAGATGTGAATAGTTTTTACTTGCGGTTTCGCGTGGCTTGAGGCAGTCACAACTAGCGTGCTATTGATTAAGAAGTTGCGTTATCGTCTTTCTAATTACTTCATGATCGTAGATACGATCATACCCGGTTGTGAAGTTATTGTTATGACAAAAAAATTTCCTAAGGGACCAGAAAGTTCTTAAGGGCGCAAAAACAACTGTAACATCACACAAAAGAGAAATTCAATATTAAAGCTGATGCAAGAAGACGATAAAACAGTTTTCTTTTTATCAATGTAACACGCACATTGGACTGCTGATCTTGGATTCTGTAACATTAGCAAAATGCATAATTAAAATGAAAATAATACTGAGGAGATAATAGGAATGAGCACTGCTAAATGATTCAGTATTCCCAGAACAAATATTTATTATAACTAAAACATATATCGTACCTTAAGCTTAATACAACAATGACGGTAGATTTTTATGTCCGTATCATGTCCATTTAGCGCTCTTTTATATAGCCATTGTCTTCTTTGAGTCGCTCGTGCGTCGTCACGGTAAGTTATAACAGTTCTTTACACTTCACTCAACTCAGACATACACGTTTTTATACATTTAGTAAAAATTAGATCAGACTGCCACAAATCTGCGTCCGTCTTACTTCAGAAAAACAGTACAAGTCTTTTTAGCGCTCAAGGCTTCATTTGTTCTCCCTCGAACAAAATAGTGAAGGATCGTATATCTATCCGTATTTTTCTGTTTTTATTGCCGCCCAAAGACGACGAATTACATTATCTAGAAAATTCCACCGTCGCCATGCGACGCCTTATTATACATTAATCATTATTTACAAACAAGTATTTGCCTTCTGGCTGAATTTGCTATTTTAATTAAGCCAAAAATAGCGAATATCACATTGCCTCCCATGAGGAGAGAGGGAATGCCGAAGGATTACCTCGATCCTCATGTCCTCATGAGATATTCGTGATTTTTGGTGTGACATTTACATAACGTTACTGGCGTACAAAGTACATAAATTGAAATCACATTTATAAACATATATCAGATATTTATCATTTTTCAAAATAAAGTTTTTCATTCTTTGTTCATCAGTCACTTCATTCCATAATACCAAGACTAACATTTATGTGCATATTTAAGTTTGGTCCATATTTGCTTATAACAATAAGTGAACGTTCATTTCGCACTTCAGGGGATAGAATTCAGGAATTACTTTCTCTTGAGCTTAACAACTAATACATGAGTACAGTGAGTGCTTATTTTCACTAAACTAGAGTGGACAATGTTCGAGCATCTGTTGACTCCTTGTGGTTCAATTACAGTTTAATAACGTAGCACTACACTTCGTGATGCTTTCACTTTCTGTGTTAGTTGTCTACGGCGTTCATCATGCAGTACATCTGTCCATTCCACTGTGGTGCCAGGAATTCAAGTGGCTTCCCGGGTTTTTATTTACAATATGAAACAGAAGAAGTGGAAAATTATTAGTATGACTTACAAGCTACTGGATACATTTATTAAGGATCGGGACTGGTCTGGAGTTTAGGGTCTTCCTATAGTGCACATTCATTTTCTTTGTCCATCAAGAGACAGGGTTATAATTCATTTTAGCAGTGTTCAGGAGTGCCGGTATTAATGGCTTTAAGGCCTGAGTAATCTATCAATCTACTTCTCACTCATCTTAACTTCAACTCAAGAAAATTGCTTAATTTACGTATGAAAATGTAGTCACACAAGTGTACAAATGTCTTTCCTCCAGCATGTACGATGGAAGTCATGGCGGTTAGCAGTTTAAAGTTTGGATTGTTTCGTCACCCACACGTCAGCCACTCACAGCGGCTGCACAGTGTTGCGTGAGCTCCAATACTCAGTATCCGTTCGCGCTAAGGCTGTAACAGAGCTGCTGGTCGTAGATTGCTCCTTTTTTTTTTTTTTTTGTGAACTTCGTATCACACGAGTGCATCGATACAAACACCTCGCGCGCGTTTTCCATCGGAGGAGCCAGACACTGAAGCTGCCTCCATACTTCTCTGTCAACTGCCTCCCATGAGGCTCACAGGTAAGTGACGACGAATGTTTTAGCTGTCGCTGCACTTAGAACAACACTGAACTTTGCGTTGCACCTGTTGTCGTAGCCTTGACTTCTTTTTACACTTGCAGTACAACACTACCACTAATATACAGTGAACAGTTATTTTTATGATGCACGTCGCACTTTAGTGTGCATCTTCACACAGCATTCGTGCTTAGTTCCTTCGCCGATGGAGTTCATTTACAAAACAATCAATTTTGCACGTTTCCTCCACTGGTATAGAAAGACTTATATTCTACTATTTACAAAATATCACTTACGAGCTAATATTTACAATTAATGGTCACTCCTTTTGTTAAGTCCAGTGAACAACTGCTTTATGAATGGACTCTTTATATCTCAAGATTTGCTTTCACTAGTGAACCTAAAAATATTCTTTCAAACTTTCTTTTAAGTGCTCATCTCCTCATTATGAAAACTACAGGTTTCACAACACTCGTTGCATTTATTCTTTAGTGCACCCAAGATCATTTTCTACTGCCACGCAGCATATCTACTACTTAACGAGTATGCATTTAACGCTGAATCTTTTTTTTTTTGCTTGCCAAATTTGTTTTTATATTTGAGGGCAGACTGGATAACAATAGGTCTCCCTCTTCGCTTCATGTACTCAGCAATCGTTCTCTGTTAAAAAAAAAAATAGGGTAACGCGTGTCTACTATTTTTTTTTTTTTTTTGCATGAATGGAATTACCGACAGTTCACTGGGTTTACGCAACCGGTCCATAACAAACATTACCAAAGCTAGCGAAGTTCATCACGCTACGTGTCTCATTTCTCATAAGCACTGCTTTGCTTCGAAGCACACGTGCCTTTTACAAGTCGACCCTTGGTCTGGGTTAATGAACCAGGATCAAAAGGAACGGGCAGAAGGAAAATGGATTTCATAAGAGGAGTGTCTTAGGAGACATTTTTGCAATAAAATCTGCATGTAAATAAAATTATCTTAATAAACATAGGCACATATATAAACTTCAACCTCCTTCCTTACAGCATGCTTTGCTACTTCTACGTCTTACTCAGGTTATAGTCAATATTAAGTTTAAATATCACTGCATTGCTTGTTCTTTAGATTAGCCTTCAATTAGGGTATTGAATGGTCGCTAGATTACACTACAAATCTTCTGAAGATCTTTACTTGGACTTATTTATGATACAGGGGGCTTGCTGTGTGGTTATTTAGTAACTTGATTCTACTGAAATCAATTCGTCAGCTAACATTCCTCATATACTCTTTACATTGGGCTCAGATCACAGGGAAATAGTTTACTTTCATAGCAATTAATGGCCTCGTGGAGTACTTACGCTACATTATTGATGCTTCATGGTTTGCCTCCATTTGTACTGTATTTCACCTTACTTAGTTTACTACAGCTTTTTGTCTCCTTGCGTGAACACATGCGGGTTACCACTTGTTTTTTCCATTTAACAGCACGCTTTAACTGAACTTTAAGCTATTTCTTCTACTCCTGTCCACTGTCTGGACTGTTTGACCATGTACCCTTTTTTTTTAAGCAGGTAATTTGGGCTTTTACTACAGAACTTCAAGTACTTACATTACTAAAAATAAATCTATCTTCTTGTACCTTGAGAGAAGTGCTTATTTACGCATCCTTCTCCATTTCTCACCTTTACATATTTATATAGCTCCGGGCAATCGCCTCGCAAGCATTTTTTTTTTTTTTTTTTAATACTAACTTAAAATTAAATTGAAATTCTTGGTGCAACCCCAGTTTCCTGCTTCAGCTTGTTGAAGAAATATCGGTTCATGTCCATCACTATAAACAATTTTTCAATACATAGCATTTAATTCTTAAAGGAAATTTCCAGTAAGCAAGAATTCATTTCCACGACAGTATTTAACCACTACCATTATAAAATTTCTTTAAGTCTTGATGGTGAAATAAGCCTTTTACTCTCCCCGTAGCCGGGTCAGTTAACAAATAACTCCCTATGTGCGGTTTCCTTAAAATAAGGTAAGGACCTTGGTACATATGTTGCCACTTGCGATTTTTCTTACATATTAATGATGGCTTGAAATGAGTCTTAAGTAATACCTTTTCACCTACATGGTAATTTACAACTTTGTTTACTTTTTTATCATAGCCTTTCTTCCTTAATTGAGCATTGGTGGTAATGGAACTTAAAGCTTCTCGAATTTTGACATCTAGATCTACCTCAGGGCTAGGTATCTTGGGAAGAGGATCAACCCACTCATTCTGTTCCTTCTTTCGAGATATCAACTCGTGTGGAGTAAAACCTGTGGAAGTGTGTGGCAAATTATTAACTATCTCCTCAAAAGGTGTCACAAAATCAACCCAACGAGTTTGCTTGTCTGGAATGTACGTCCGAACAAATCTGTTAAACTCCTTGAAGATCCGCTCAGTCAAATTCGACTGAGGCCTAAAACGTGATATTAAGATCTGCTTGACATTGTGATGGGCCAAAAACTCACGCCATTTGCGGCAAGTAAAGTTGGATGCATTATCTGAAAGTATAGATTCGGGGACTCCGAATCGAGGGAAATAGTCATTTTCAAGACAGCGTATAATAGGCGGAGCACAAGATGTCTTCATAACATACATTCGAACGTATTTAGTGAAGTTGTCGAGAACAGCAACGAGGTATTTGACACCTCCCCTACCCATCGGTAGAGGGCCAGCCAGGTCAATGCTAATGAGCTGATTAGGTCTTTCTGCGATGATCGGATTCAATGGAATTAAAGTAGGAATATTCAGAGCTTTCGCCTTTTGGCAGATGACACAGAATTTTAGCAACTTGTGTATCCGACGATGTAGGTTGGGCACATAACGGTAAGTAGCAATCTTCTTTTTACACTTCTCTGGACCATAGTGGCCCCAAGAAATGTGGGTATACCACAAAAGATGTTCGACAAAACTGCTAGGTATACAAACAAGCCAGTTGTCTGATGACACAGAGGTACGATGAAATAATACCTGATTATGAATCTTGAAGAATTTGGACAACTTATGGTTTGGATTTTCTTGAAGAAGTCTGATTACTTTTCCCCACTTAGGATCTGTGGTCTGTAGTGTCTGGATTTGCTTGCACAGTTCCAAGAAATATTTTCTATGAATGGGATCCTGCATAAGAAGAACTTTGTAATTCGACATCTGTTCTACCAACTCACTTGTCTCAGGCAGACCTTCTGGTGAACGAGAAAGTGCGTCTGCAATAATGTTATCCTTGCCCTTTATATACACAATATCAAAATCGTATTCTTGCAGAAATAAACACCACCTGGTCAGACGCGGATGTTGTAATTTACAGGTCAAAAGATACGAAAGTGCTTGATGGTCCGTAAACACTTTTATCTTTCTGCCAAAAATGTAATAATTAAACCTCTTGAAGGACCAAATAACTGCAAGTGCCTCCAGCTCAGTAACTGAATAGGACTTTTCACATTCTGTTAAGACCCTACTCGCAAAACTAATCACTCTGATCTGCTCTGTTTCGTCTACTAATTCAATCTGAAACAAACAAGATCCAATTCCAACAAACGAAGCGTCTGAGGTGATACAAAATTCTTTGTCCATTTGTGGATGACAGAGAATGTTATTGTTTACAAGACCATCTTTAATTGCCTGAAAAGCTTTCTAACACTCTGGTGTCCAAATCCAATGCGTACTTTTCTTCAGAAGATTGTGCAAAGCGGGATTGTTCATTACTTGACCAGACAGAAATCGTCGAAAGAAAGACGAAAGACCGAGAAATCCTCTTAGTTGCCTCTTAGTTACCGGCGTAGGGAAATTCTTAATCGCAGACAACTTTTCCGGGTCGGGTTTAATCCCTTCAGGTGTAATCACATGACCTAAAAACTTTACCTCACGTTTTCCAAATTTTGACTTTTTCAGATTCGCTGTAACACCATGTTCTTGAAATCTCTGAAACACCTTTCGTAGAATAGCTAAATGATCTTCCCAGTTCTTAGTGGCTATCAACACGTCATCTACATAAACAGTTACCTCATCCAGAAGTTCAGGTCCTAACACAAAATCGAGAGCAGAAATAAATATTCCCGAGCTTACATTTAAACCAAAAGGCATGACCTTAAACTGATATGAGCGGCCGGCAAATATAAAAGCAGTATATTTTCTGGATTCCTTGGCCAATTTCACCTGCCAATAGCTACTTCTTAAATTGAGTGTACTCAAAAATCTAATGCCATGAAATTTTTGCAAGTGCTCCTCAAGTGCTTCAGGCCGAGTCCTTATCGGTACAATTATTTTGTTTATTGATCTGGCGTCCAGTACTAGTCTGACACTACCGTCCTGTTTAAGTACGGACAACAAGGGACTTGGGTACGGCGAATTCGATAACTCGATAACATCCCAACACAGCATTTTCCTAATCTCATGCTTTACAGCTTCTCGTCGGGCGTAGGGTACTGAATAGCTTGCTTTGCAGAACGTTGAGTGGGGAAGCACTTCCATTTTATACTCGAACCCTTTTATTACTCCTGGTTTCTTTGAAAAGATTTTCTTGTAACTTACTAATAAATGGAACAACTCATATTTCTGCTCCCCCCTGAGTTCAGTCGATTCCTTGGCTTTAGCATCGATCTCGTCTGTGTCAGGAAGTAAGTCTTCATACTCATTGTCATTTATGTCATCCCATTTACTCAGGTCATTTGTCTGATCAAAGCACGGTTTGCCGGTCCTCTGTCGTCTCCAAACCTGATGCAATGTCAACACTGCCTTCACTTTACTCCTTAACAAGTTAACAACAACTTGTTGTTGATTTACGATAAAGGTACACATTCCAGATTCAATATCTATCACTGCTTTTGTTTGTCGAAGAAACTCCATCCCCAAGAGACATGGAACTGACAAGTTCTTTACTATTAGAAAGTGGCAAAAAACCAAAACAGATTCTATCTGCAGTTGAAGCGGCGTCTGTAAACTAACTCTGTTTCAATGGACCAATCGCTCCCGATATGGAGCAGCCCTGAATCGGCTATGATAAAACTTTTGAAACAGAAGACACCTGTCTGAAGAGACATGATGACATCACATTGATGTTTGCTCCTGTATCAACAACGGCTGTGAAAGGAATGTTGGCAATAGAAATCTTAATCGAAGCCTGGACCTGTTCATCATAAATGTTGTTAATGTCTTGAGCTTCTTTGTCACGTGCAAGGTCATCTCGTAAGTCGGTCTCATGGTCGTACCGTATCGCATTAACATACTCAGAATCACAGTATTCGTTAGTGCCCCCACTCAAAATCCGCAGCGACCTCTAGGAGGCTGAAAGGCGCTGCCTCTAATTTTCCGCAGGATGTTTAACCTGTTTGTCATTCATGGCCTTAAGTGTTTGTTCCGTTTCATATTGGTGCTGGTTATGTGGTACAAATGCCGGTGTAGAGGGGTAAAATCCACTGGGTGCATTCACTTGTGAATAAAATACTTGAGACGGCTGCTGTCGCCCGATCTTTTGGTTGCCGGCAAAACCATTTCCTTGTGAAGGAAAGTTCGCATTTGGTGCCATTTGAAAATTGTTCCGCGGTCCTCTATCCTGTGAATAGTTGTTCTTATGTTGTGCTGGGTGGCCTCCGCCTTGCCCATGCCACTTGCTATATTTCGACCTATAACTTTGATTGTACACTGGTCCATTTGAAAAATTACCACTAGTTTGTGGAGAATTTCCATGCTGCTCAGGCGCCGAATTAAAGGGTGGGTTTCCGTACTGATGTTGTACCTGGTGGTTGTAAATTGGGTGGTATCTCTGCTGATTACTGTAATTGGTTTTCTGCTTCCGTTTAAAGTTGTTGCCGTTTGCGTTTTGATAACCGCTGGCAGATTGGTAACAGCGGTCGCAGTAGCTCGCTCTCTCCTTCGGCGCATTGTTGTCCGCGTGCGATGCATTCTGCTGGCTGCCAGGGAAGAATTTGCCGCTGCCAACCTTGGAGCGCACATCCTCGCTAATTAAATCTAAGGAATCCAGCACAGAAAAGGAATACATCCGTGTCTTCTTCGGACACATTTACTAATTTCTCTCTAATAGACACAGGGAGTTTGCTTTTGAGAATCATAATTACGTCCTTGGAAGAAATCGGAGAATCCCAGAATTTAATTTTTGCTAGATACTTCTCAAAGTATCGCCGGAGACTTCCATGCTTCTCATTGAAAATTTCCGCACCATACACCTCCTTCCTTAATCTTTGCTGTACCCCATTACTCCAAAATTTTGCCAAGAACATTTTCTCAAACTCTTCATAATTCCTACACGTGTCTACCATTTCCGTTCCCCATAGTGCTGCATCACCAGAAATAAAGCCAGTGACGAACTGAATACGCTGTCTGTCTGTCCAGCTCCTGGGAAATATGCCGGAAAAATTCTTTAGGAACACGATGGGGTGTATTTCTCGCTTCTGCGGATGAAAAACAGGAAAAGTGCGATGCTTAATCACACTTTCCTCTTGCATTAAACTCACAATTGTGGGCGGATCATTTAGTTTCCCTACTCGGGACTCAACAGGACTGTTGTTTTGCATGTAATCAGGCGGTGAACGATAAGGAGTTGACTGACATTCGTCACCGTCTAAAGAGTTGTTCCCTATAGTTTGCGTATGTGTGTGCGGATTTTCTACACAGTTTCTCAGCATTCTGACTTCTTCCACTACTTGCTGCTTCCACTCGGGAAGATCCCGTGTGAGTGTCCTCCGAATCTGTCCCAATTCAGAAACTACTGTGTCTCCCGACTTACCAGGAGCAGCTAAGATTTCATAAGTTACATCCTTGACAGTCTCCCTAAGCTCCTCCCTGACCTTCTTTTCGATAAAAATATCTTTACCCTTTATCCATTCACTGTAGTGTTCCGACAATGCCTCCGCGTGTGCTTTCACGGTGCTCTTAACCTGTTCTTCAATATTGATTGAGTCTATCTGCCTCGACAGATCCTCCACTACACCTTCAATGTCAGATACTGCATTTCTAACTGAGTTTATTTCTTTGGTAGCTGCCTGAATTTTTGTGTTTAATGTTCCAGATACTTCAGCTATTTCACTTTTCACCTGTTTCTGCATTTTCTGAATTTGATCACTGATCTTAGTTTGCACCTCACCCAAATGGGTATTTAATTCAGCCGTAATTTCTTTATGCAGATCTGTTTTGATTGTGCCTAGCTGTGTTTTTAATGATTCGCTTACAGCATCTAATCGGGCGTTAACAGTCTCATTTTGTGTTTTTATAGTCTCATTTTGTGTTTTTACTGATTCGCTTACAGCATCTAATCGGGCGTTAACAGTCTCATTTTGTGTTTTTACTGATTCGCTTACAGCATCTAATCGGGCGTTAACAGTCTCATTTTGTGTTTTTATAGTCTCATTTACTGCGTCAAACTGTTGTTTCAGCATTTCCATTAACGCACCGAGGACATTTGTAGCTGCAGCGGGAAGAATTTGGACTTTAGGGTCACTTTCCCCTGTTACAGACATGGTTAGTTCAGTTTCCACACGGGAACCTACCGTTCGCGATCGTAAAGGGTATGGAATACTATTAACGTCTTCACTCCCGTCTCCTGTTGTCACCTGTCTCTGTTTACTATCTGCCATTTTCGTTAGTAAATCACGTGCTACGTAAGGCTTTCGTCGTTTGTCAGTGACGTGGTGAGTCCGCTAAGAGCACCACTCTCGCGTGAGCAACAAATGAAATTCTATCTGGCAAGAAGACAAGATGGAACCTAACCGTGTCAGACAAATGAATGAAGATGCTCTTCACTGCAAATTGCGCACACTATCCACCATGTTGAAAATGCAATACAGGTATACTAACAATGGGGAGAAATAATTTCTATTATCAGACTACGAAGAATTTTACTTTGAAAGATAAAATAAAGCAGATTTTCTATAGCGGGAAGGAGATAGAAAGGATGTGGATCGACTTGGAAAAGCAACGTTGCTACTGAAGCACTACACTGCGTATGCAAAATTCTGACTTACTTTTTGATGGCTTGAAAACCGCTATGTTGTCTCAGCAAATTCACGTCTCTTTTCTTTTCTTTTCTCTCGGTAATTAAACTGCATTATTGACCGTTATTCTCACAGAGATACGATGTGTACATGAAACGACAGAACATTTATTAACACAAGCACATAGAAAATTTTCCAAGAATTTGAACTAATTTTTGGTCAAGTCCCTGTTCGGGCGCCAAGTGTGATGTTACAAAATAGAAGTGATGTTGCTATTCAATGGAAAGTTGGAAATTGAGATTTAACTAACTGTTTTATCAATCACAATTGGCGTAAGAATCATGGATTGACCATTGTCATAAAATATTGCA
This sequence comes from Schistocerca piceifrons, assembly GCF_021461385.2. Taxonomy (NCBI): domain Eukaryota; kingdom Metazoa; phylum Arthropoda; class Insecta; order Orthoptera; family Acrididae; genus Schistocerca; species Schistocerca piceifrons. The sequence continues at coordinate 382,374 of NC_060142.1, read as the reverse complement.
TTATGAGATGTGAATAGTTTTTACTTGCGGTTTCGCGTGGCTTGAGGCAGTCACAACTAGCGTGCTATTGATTAAGAAGTTGCGTTATCGTCTTTCTAATTACTTCATGATCGTAGATACGATCATACCCGGTTGTGAAGTTATTGTTATGACAAAAAAATTTCCTAAGGGACCAGAAAGTTCTTAAGGGCGCAAAAACAACTGTAACATCACACAAAAGAGAAATTCAATATTAAAGCTGATGCAAGAAGACGATAAAACAGTTTTCTTTTTATCAATGTAACACGCACATTGGACTGCTGATCTTGGATTCTGTAACATTAGCAAAATGCATAATTAAAATGAAAATAATACTGAGGAGATAATAGGAATGAGCACTGCTAAATGATTCAGTATTCCCAGAACAAATATTTATTATAACTAAAACATATATCGTACCTTAAGCTTAATACAACAATGACGGTAGATTTTTATGTCCGTATCATGTCCATTTAGCGCTCTTTTATATAGCCATTGTCTTCTTTGAGTCGCTCGTGCGTCGTCACGGTAAGTTATAACAGTTCTTTACACTTCACTCAACTCAGACATACACGTTTTTATACATTTAGTAAAAATTAGATCAGACTGCCACAAATCTGCGTCCGTCTTACTTCAGAAAAACAGTACAAGTCTTTTTAGCGCTCAAGGCTTCATTTGTTCTCCCTCGAACAAAATAGTGAAGGATCGTATATCTATCCGTATTTTTCTGTTTTTATTGCCGCCCAAAGACGACGAATTACATTATCTAGAAAATTCCACCGTCGCCATGCGACGCCTTATTATACATTAATCATTATTTACAAACAAGTATTTGCCTTCTGGCTGAATTTGCTATTTTAATTAAGCCAAAAATAGCGAATATCACAGATTCCAATGCTTCACTTCAGGTTTACTGTATCTCTCTGACCTCCTTATTGACGATGAAACACAGAAATTGCATCTTAATTAAATACAAAAGGCACAATGACGACTTAAGTACAAGAAGACTGACTCTTCTTACTGCCTATGTTTTGAACCATTCGTGTGACACTAGTTACAGATTCCGATGCTTCACTTTAGGTTTACTGTATCCCTCTGACCTTCTTATTGACGATCAAACACTGAAATTTCATCGGAATATAATACAAAAGGCAGAATGCCGACTCAAGTACAAGAAGACTGGCTCTTCTTACTGCCTATGTTTTGAATCATTCCTGTGACACTAGTTGTAGATTCCGATGCTTCACTTCAGGTTTACTGTATCCGGCTGACCTAATTCTTGACTATGAATCACTGAAATTGAATCGGAATTAAATTCAAAAGGCACAATGCCGACTTAAGTACGAGAAGACTGACTCTTCTTACTGTCTATGTTTTGAACCATTCCTGTGACACTAGTTATAGATTCCGATGCTTCACTTCAGTTTTTCTGTATCCCTCTGACCTTCTTATTGACGATGAAACACAGAAATTACATCGGAGTTAAATACAAAAGGCACAATGCCGACTCAAGTACAGGAGGTCTGGCTCTTCTTACTGTCTATGTTTTGAACCTTTCCTGTGAGACCGGTTTTAGATTCCGATGCTTTACTTCAGGTTTACTGTATCCCTCTGACGTTCTTATTGACGATGAAACACAGAAATTGCATCGGAATTAAATACAAAAGGCACAATGCCGACTTAAGTACAAGAAAACTGACTCTTCTTACTGTTTACGTTTTGAACTATTCCTGTGACACTAGTTATAGATTCCGATGTTTCACTTCAGGTTTACTGTATCCCTCTGACCTTCTTATTGACGATGAAACACAGAAATTACATCGGAATTAAATACAAAAGGCACAATGCCGACTTAAGTACAAGAAGACTGACTCTTCATACTGTCTATGCTTTGAACTATTCCTGTGACACTAGATATAGATTCCGAAGCATCACTTCAGGATTACTGTATCCCTCTGACCTTCTTGTTGACGATGAAACACAGAAATTGCATCGGAATTAAATACAGAAGGCACAATGCCGACTCAAGTACAAGGAGACTGGCTATTTTTACTGTCTATGTTTTGAACCATTCCTGTGACACTAGTTATAGATTCCGATGCTTCACTTCAGGTTTACTGTATCCATCTGACCTTCTTATAGACGATGAAACACAGAAATTGCATTGGAATTATATACGAGAGGCACAAGGCCGATTTAAGTACAAGATGCCTGACTCTTCTTACTGTCTGTGTTTTGAACCATTCCTGTGACACTAGTATAGATTCCGATGCTTCACTTCAGGATTACTGTATCCCTCTGACCTTCTTATCGACGATGAAACACAGAAATTGCATCTTAATTAAATACAATAGGCACAATGCCGACCTAAGTACAAGAAGACTGACTCTTCTTACTGTCTATGGTTTGAACTATTCCTGTGACACTAGTTATAGATTCCAATGCTTCACTTCAGGGTTACTGTATCAATCTGACCTTCTTACTGACGATCAAACACAGAAAGTTCATCGGAATTAAATACAAAAGGCACAATGCCGACTCAAGTACAAGAATACTGTCTCTTCTTACTGTCTATGTTTTGAACCATTCCTGTGACACTAGTTATAGATTACGATGCTTCACTTCAGGTTTACTGTATCCAGCTGACCTTCTTATTGACGACGAAGTACAGAAATTCCATCGGAATTAAATACAAAAGGCACAATTGCCGACTTAAGTACAAGAAGACCGACTCTTCTTCCTGTCTATGTTTGATCCATTCCTGTGACACTAGTTATAGATTCCGATGCTTCACTTCAGTTTTACTGTATCCCTCTGACCTTCTTATTGACGATCAAACACATAAATTTCATCGGAATAAAATACAAAAGGCACAATGCCGACTCAAGTACAAGAAGAATGTTTCTTATTACTGACTATGTTTTGAAACATTCCTGTGACACTAGTTACACATTCCGATGCTTCACTTCAAGTTTAGTATTTCCCTCAGACCGTCTTATTGACGATGAAACACAGAAATTGCATCGGAATTATTTACAAAATGCACAATGCCGACTCAAATACAAGAAGACTGACTCTTCTTGCTGCCTATGTTTTGAACCTTTCCTGTGTGACCGGTTTTAGATTCCGATGCTTCACTTCAGGTTTACTGTATCCCTTAAACCTTCTTATTGACGACGAAACACAGAAATTGCATCGGAATTGTATACAAAAGGCACAATGCCGACTTAATTACAAGAAGCCTGACTCTTCTTACTGTCTATGTTTTGAACCATTCCTGTGACACTAGTTATAGATTCGAATGCTTCACTTCAGGTTTACTGTATCTCTCTGACCTCCCTATTGGCGATGAAACACAGAAATTACATCTTAATTAAATACAAAAGGCACAATGCCGCATTGAGTACGCGAAGACTGACCCTTCCTACTGTCTATGCTTTGAACCATTCCTGTGACACTAGTTATAGATTCCGATGCTTCACTTCAGGTTTACTGTATGCCTCTGACCGTCTTATTGAAGATGAAACACAGAAATTGCATCGCAATTAAATGCAAAAGGCACAATGCCGACCTAAGTACATGAAGACTGACTCTTCTTACTGTCTATGTTATGAACCTATCCTGCGACACTAGTTATAGATTCCGATGCTTCATTTCAGATTTACTGTATTCCTCTGACCTTCTTATTGACGTTGAAACACAGATATTGCATCGGTATTAAATACAAAAAGCCCAATGCCGACTCAAGTACAAGAAGACCGGCCCTTCTTACTGTTTATGTTTTGAACCTATCCTGTGAGACCGGTTCTAGATTCCGATGCTTCAATTCATGTTTACTGTATCCCTTGGACCTTCTTATTGACGACTAAACACAAAAATTGCATCGGAATTAAATAGAAAAGGCACAATGCCGACATAAGTACAATGAAACTGACTCTTCTTACTATCTGTGTTTTGAACCATTCCTATGACACTAGTTATAGATTCCGATGCATCACTTCAGGTTTACTGTATCCCTCGGACCTTCTTATCAGCGATGAAACACAGAAATTGCATCGGAATTAAATACAAAAGGCACAATGCCGACTTAAGTACAAGGAGACTGACTCTTCTTACTGTCTACGGTTTGAACCATTCCTGTGACACTAGTTATAGATTCCGATGCTTCACTTCAGGTTTACTGGATCCCTCTGACCTTCTTGTTGACGAAGAAATACAGAAATTGCATCGAAATGAAATACAAAAGGCACAATGCCGACTTAAGTACAAGAAGACTGACTCTTCTTCCTGTCTATGTTTTGAACCATTCCTGTGACACTAGTTATAGATTCCGATGATTCACTTCAGGTTTACTGTATCTCTCTGACCACCTTATTGAAGATGAAACACAGAAATTGAGTCTTAAATAAATACAAAAGGCACAATGCCGACTTAACTACAAGAAGACTGAGTCTTCTTACGGTCTATGTTTTGAACCATTCCTGTGGCACTAGTTATAGATTCCGATGCTTCACTTCAGTTTTACTGTATCCCTCTGACGTTCTTATTGACGATGAAACATAGATATTGCATCGGAAGTAAATACAAAAGGCACAATGCCGACTCAAGTACAGGAAGGCTGACTCTTCTTACTGTCTATGTTTTGTACCATTCCTGTGTCACTAGTTATAGATTCCGATGCTCCACTTCAGGCTTACTGTATCCCTTGGACCTTCTTATTGACGACGAAACACAGAAATTGCATCGGAATTAAACAGAAAATTCACAATGCCGACTTAAGTACAAGAAAATTGATTCTTCTTCCTGTCTATGTTTTGAACCATTCCTGTGGCACTAGAGATAGATTCCGATGCTTCACTACAATTTTACTGTATCCCTCTGACCTTCTTATTGACGAAGAAACAGAGAAATTGCATCGGAATAAAATACAAAAAGCACAATGCCGACACAAGTACAAGAAGTCTGGCTCTGCTTACTCTCTATGATTTGAACCATTCCTGTGACAATAGCTTTCGATTCCAATGCTTCACTTCAGGTTTACTGTATCTCTCTGACCTCCTTATTGACGATGAAACACAGAAATTGCATCTTAATTAATTACAAAAGGCACAATGCCGACTTAAGTACAAGAAGACTGACTCTTCTTACTGCCTATGTTTTGAACAATTCCTGTGACACTAGTTACAGATTCCGATGCTTCACTTTAGGTTTACTGTATGCCTCTGACCTTCTTATTGACGAACAAACACTGAAATTTCATCGGAATATAACACAAAAGGCAGAATACCGACTCAAGTACAAGAAGACTGGCTCTTCTTACTGCCTATGTTTTGAATCATTCCTGTGACACTAGTTGTAGATTCCGATGCTTCACTTCAGGTTTACTGTATCCAGCTGACCTAATTATTGACAATGAATCACTGAAATTGAATCGGAATTAAATTATAAAGGCACAATGCCGACTTATGTACGAGAAGACTGACTCTTCTTACTGTCTATGTTTTGAACCATTCCTGTGACACTAGTTATAGATTCCGATGCTTCACTTCAGTTTTTCTGTATCCCTCTGACCTTCTTATTGACGATGAAACACAGAAATTGCATCGGAGTTAAATACAAAAGGCACAATGCCGACTCAAGTACAGGAGGTCTGGCTCTTCTTACTGTCTATGTTTTGAACCTTTCCTGTGAGACCGGTTTTAGATTCCGATGCTTTACTTCAGGTTTACTGTATCCCTCTGACATTCTTATTGACGATGAAACACAGAAATTGCATCGGAATTAAATACAAAAGGCACAATGCCGACTTAAGTACAAGAAGACTGACTCTTCATACTGTCTATGTTTTGAACTATTCCTATGACACTAGATATAGATTCCGATGCTTCACTTCAGGATTACTGTATCCCTCTGACCTTCTTATCGACGATGAAACACAGAAATTGCATCTTAATTAAATACAATAGGCACAATGCCGACCTAAGTACAAGAAGACTGACTCTTCTTACTGTCTATGGTTTGAACTATACCAGTGACACTAGTTATAGATTCGAATGCTTCACTTCAGGGTTACTGTATCCCTCTGACCTTCTTACTGACGATCAAACACAGAAAATTCATCGGAATTAAATACAAAAGGCACAATGCCGACTCAAGTACAAGAATACTGGCTCTTCTTACTGTCTATGTTTTGAACCATTCCTGTGACACTAGTTATAGATTACGATGCTTCACTTCATGTTTACTGTATCCAGCTGACCTTCTTATTGACGACGAAGTACAGAAATTGCATCGGAATTAAATACAAGAGGCACAATTGCCGACTTAAGTACAAGAAGACCGTCTCTTCTTCCTGTCTATGTTTGATCCATTCCTGTGACAGTAGTTATAGATTCCGATGCTTCACTTCAGTTTTACTGTATCCCTCTGACCTTGTTATTGACGATCAAACACAGAAATTTCATCGGAATAAAATACAAAAGGCACAATGCCGACTCAAGTACAAGAAGAATGTTTCTTCTTACTGACTATGTTTTGAAACATTCCTGTGACACTAGTTACAGATTCCGATGCTTCACATCAGGTTTACTGTATCCAGCTGACCATCTTATTGACGATGAAACACAGAAATTGCATCGCAATTAAATACAAAATTCACAAAGCCGACCTATGTACAAGAAGACTGACTCTTCTTACTGTCTATGTTTTGAACCATTCCTGTGACACTAGTTATAGATTCCGATGCTTCACTTCAGTTTTACTGTATCCCTCTGACGTTCTTATTGACGATGAAACATAGATATTGCATCGGAAGTAAATACAAAAGGCACAATGCCAACTCAAGTACAGGAAGGCTGACTCTTCTTACTGTCTATGATTTGTACCATTCCTGTGTCACTAGTTATAGATTCCGATGCTCCACTTCAGGTTTACTGTATCCCTTGGACCTTCTTATTGACGACGAAACACAGAAATTGCATCGGAATTAAACAGAAAAGGCACAATGCCGACTTAAGTACAAGAAAACTGATTCTTCTTCCTGTCTATGTTTTGAACCATTCCTGTGGCACTAGTTATAGATTCCGATGCTTCACTTCAGTTCTACTGAATCCCTCTGACGTTCTTATTGACGATGAACATAGATATTGCATCGGAAGTAAATACAAAAGGCACAATGCCGACTCACGTACAAGTAGGCTGCCTCTTCTTACTGTCTATGTTTTGTACCATTCCTGTGTCACTAGTTATAGATTCCGATGCTCCACTTCAGGTTTACTGTATCCCTTGGACCTTCTTATTGACGACGAAACTCAGAAATTGCATCGGAATTAAATAGAAAAGGCACAATGCCGACCTAAGTACAAGAAGACTGACTCTTCTTACTCTCTATGTTTGAACCATTTCTGTGACAATAGTTATAGATTCAGATGTTTCACTTCAGTTTTACTGTATCCCTCTGACCTTCTTATTGACGATGAGACACAGAAATTGCATCGGAATTAAATACAAAAGGCACAATGCTGACTTAAGTACGAGAAGACTGACTCTTCCAACTGTCTATGTTTTGAACCATTCCTGTGACACTAGTTATAGATTCCGATGGTTCACTTCAGGTTTACTGTATCCCTCTGACCGTCTTATTGACGATGAAACACCGAAATTGCAACGGAATTAAATAGAAAAGGCACAATGCCCACTTAAGTTCAAGAAGACGGACTCTTCCTACTGTCTATGGTTTGAACCATTCCTGTGACACTAGTTTTCGATTCCGATGCTTCACTTCAGGTTTACTGTATCCTTGGACCTTGTTATTGGCGACGAAACACAGAAATAGCATCGGAATTAAATAAAAAAGGCACAGTGCCGACTTAAGTACAAGTAAACTGACCTTCTTCCTATCTATGTTTTGAACCATTCCTGTGACACTAGTTATAGATTCCGATGCTTCACTTCAGGTTTACTGTCTCCAGCTGACCATCTTATTGACGTTGAAACACAGAAATTGCATCGCAATTAAATACAAAATTCACAATGCCGACCTAAGTACAAGAAGACTGACTCTTCTTACTGTCTATGATTTGAACCATTCCTGTGACACTTGTTATAGATTACAATGCTTCACTTCAAGTTTACTGTATCCAGCTGATCTTCTTATTGACGATGAAGCACAGAAATTGCATCGGAATTAAATACAAGAGGCACAATGCCGACTCAAGTACATGAAGACTGGCTCCTCTTACTGTGTATGTTTGAACCATTCCTGTGACACTAGTTATAGATTCGGACGCTTCACTTCCGTTTTACTGTATCACTCTGACCTTCTTATTGACGATGAAACACAGAAATTGCATCGGAATTAAATACAAAAGGCACAATGCCGACTCAAGTACAAGTAGCCTGTCTCTTCTTACTCTCTATGATTTGAATCATTCTTGTGACACTAGTTATAGATTACGATGCTTCACTTTGGGTTTACTGTATCCCTGTGACCCTCTTATTGACGATGAAACACAGAAATTGCATCGGAATTAAATACAAAAGGCACAATGGCGACTCAAGTACGAGAAGCCTGTCTCTTCTTACTGTCTATATTTTGAATCATTCTTGTGACACTAGTTATAGATTCCGATGCTTCACTTCAGGTTTACTGTATCCCTCTGACCTTTATATCGACGATGAAACACAGAGATTGCATCTTAATTAAATGCAAAAGGCACATTGCCGACTTAAGTACAAGATGAGTGACTTTTCTTACTGTCTATGGTTTGAACCATTCCTGTGACACTAGGTATAGATTCAGATGCTTCACTTCAGGGTTACTGTATCCCTCTGACCTTCTTACTGACGATCAAACACAGAAAATTCATCGTAATTAATTACAAAAGGCACAATGCCGTCTCAAGTACAACAAGACTGGCTCTTCTTTCTGTCTATGATTTGAACCATTCCTGTGACACTTGTTATAGATTACGATGCTTCACTTCAAGTTTACTGTATCCAGCTGACCTTCTTATTGACGAAGAAGCACAGAAATTGCATCGGAATTAAATACAAGAGGCACAATGCCGACTCAAGTACATGAAGACTGGCTCCTCTTACTGTCTATATTTGAACCATTCCTGTGACACTAGTTATAGATTCGGACGCTTCACTTCCGTTTTACTGTATCACTCTGACCTTCTTATTGACGATGAAACACAGAAATTGCATCGGAATTAAATACAAAAGGCACAATGCCGACTCAAGTACAAGTAGCCTGTCTCTTCTTACTCTCTATGATTTGAATCATTCTTGTGACACTAGTTATAGATTACGATGCTTCACTTCGGGTTTACTGTATCCCTTTGACCTTCTTATTGACGATGAAACACAGAAATTGCATCGGAATTAAATACAATAGGCCCAATGCCGACTTAACTACAAAAAACTGACCCTTCTTACAGTCTATGTTTTGAACCATTCCTGTGACACTAGCTATTGATTCCGATGCTTCACTTCAGTTTTACTGTATCCCTCTGACGTTCTTATTGACGATGAAACACAGAAATTGCATCGGATTTAAATACAAAAGGCACAATGCCGACTCAAGGACAAGAAGCCTGTCTCTTCTTACTTTCTATGTTTTGAATCATTCTTGTGACACTAGTTATAGATTCCGATGCTTCATTTCAGGTTTACTGTATTCCGCTGACCGTCGTATTGACGATGAAACACAGAAATTGCATCGGAATTAAATTCAAAAGGCATAATGCCGACTCAAGTACAAGAAGACTGACTCTTCATACTGTCTATGTTTTGAACCTTTCCTGTGAGACTGGATTTAGATTCCCATGTTTCACTTCAGGTTTACTGTATCCCTTGGACATTCTTATTGACGACGAAATTCAGAAATTGCATCGGAAATAAATAGAAAAATCACAATGCCGACTAAAGTACAAGAAAACAGACTCTTCTTAATATCTATCTTTGAACCATTCCTGTGACACTAGGTACAGATTCCAAAGCATCACTTCAGGTTTACTGTATCCATCTGACCTTCTTATTGACGATGAAACACAGTAAATGCATCGGAATAAAATACAAAAGGCACAATGCCGACTTAAGTACAAGAAAACTGACTCTTCTTACTGGCTATGTTTGAACCATTCCTGTGACACTAGTTATAGATTCCGATGCTTCACTTCAGTTTTACTGTATCCCTTAGTCCTTCTTATTGACGATGAAACACAGAAACTGCATCGGAATTAAATACAAAAGGACAATGCCGACTCAAGTACAAGAAGCCTATCTCTTCTTACTGTCTATGTTTTGACCCATTCCCGTGACACTAGTTATAGATTCCGATGTTTCACTTCAGGTTTACTGTATTCAGCTGTCCTTCTTATTGACGATGAAACACAGAAATTGCATCGGAATTAAATACAAAAGGCACAATACCGACTTAAGTACAAGACGACTGACTCTTCTTACTGTCTATGTTTTGAACCATTCCTGTGACACTAGTTATAGATTACGATGCTTCACTTCCGTTTTACTGTATCCCTCTGACCTTCTTATTGACGATGAAACACAGAAATTGCATCGGATTTAAATACAAAAGGCACAATGCTGACTCAAGGACAAGAAGCCTGTCTCTTCTTACTGTCTATGTTTTGAATCATTCTTGTGACACTAGTTATAGATTCCGATGCTTCATTTCAGGTTTACTGTATTCCTCTGACCGTCGTATTGACGATGAAACACAGAAATTGCATCGGAATTAAATACAAAAGGCATAATGCCGACTGAAGTACAAGAAGACTGGCTCTTCATACTGTCTATGCTATGAACCTTTCCTGTGAGACTGGTTTTAGATACCGATGTTTCACTTCAGGTTCACTGTATCCCTTGGACTTTCTTATTGACAAAGAAACACAGAAATTGCGTCGGAAATAAATAGGATAAGGCACAATGCCGACTTAAGTACAAGAAAACAGACTCTTCTTAATATCTATTTTTTGAACCATTCCTGTGACACTAGTTACAGATTCCGATGCATCACTTCAGGTTTACTGTATCCCTCTGACCTTCTTATTGACGATGAACCACAGAAAATGCATCGGAAATAAATACAAAAGGCACTATGCCGACTCAAGTCCAAGAAAACTGACTCTTCTTACTGGCTATGTTTGAACCATTCCTGTGACACTAGTTATAGATTCCGATGCTTCTCTTCCGGTTTACTGTATCCCTCTGACCTCCTTATTGACGATGTTATACAGAAATTGCATCGGAATTTAATACACACGGCACAATGCCGACTTAAGTACAAGAAAACTGACTCTTCTTTTTGTCTATGTTTTGAACCGTTCCTGTGACACTAGTGATATATTCCGATGCATCACTTCAGGTTTACTGTATCCCTCTGACCTTCTTATTGACGATGAAACACAGAAATTGCAACGGAATTAAAAAAAAGGCACAATGCCGACTCAAGTTTAAGGAGACTGGCTCTTCTTACTGTCTATGCTTTTAACCTTTCCTGTGAGACTGGTTTTAGATTCCGATACTTTACTTCAGGTTTACCGTACCCTTTGGACCTTCGTATTGACGCCGAAACACAGAAATTGCACCGGAATTACATACAAAAAGCACAATGCCGACTTAAGTACAAGAAAACCTACTCTTTTTACTGTCTATGTTTTGAACCATTCCTGTGACACTAGTTATAGATTGCGATGCTTCACTTCAGGTTTACTGTATCCCTCTGACCTTCTTTTTGACTATGAAACACAGAAATTGCATCGGAATGAAATACAATAGGCACAATGCCGACTTAAGTACAAGAAAACTGACCCTTCTTACTGTCTATGTTTTGAACCATTCCTGTGACACTAGTTATATATTCTGATGCATCACTTCAGATTTACTGTATCCCTGTGACCTTCTTATTGACGTTGAAACACAGAAATTGCATCGGAATTAAATACAAAAGGCACAATGCCGACTTAAGTACAAGAAGACTGACTCTTCCGACAGTCTATGTTTTGAACCATTCCTGTGCCACTAGTTATAGATTCCGATGCTTCACTTCGGGTTTACTGTATCACTCTGACCGTCTTATTGACGATGAAAAACAGAAATTGCAACGGAATTGAATACAAAAGGCACAATACCGGCTCAGGTACAAGAAGTCAGACTCTTCTTACTGTCTATGTTTTGAACCTTTCCTGTCTGACCGGTTTTAGATTCCGATGCTTCAATTCAGGTTTACTGTATCCATTGGACCTTCTTATTGACGACGAAACACAGAAATTGCATTGGAATTAAATAGAAAAGGCACAATGCTGACTAAAGAACAAGAAAAAATACTCTTCTTAACATCTATGTTTTGAACCATTCCTGTGACACTAGTTATAGATTCCGATCCTTCACTTCAGTTTTACTGTATCCCTCTGACCTTCTTATTGACGATGAAACGCAGAAATTGCATCGGAATTAAATATAAAAGGCACAATGCCGACTCATGTACAAGAAAACTGACTCTTCTTACTGTCTATGTTTTGAACCATTCCCGTGACACTATTTACAGATTCCGATGCTCCACTTCTGGTTTACTGTATCCCTATGACCGTCGTATTGACGATGAAACACAGAAATTGCATCGGAATTAAATAAAAAAGGCACAATGCCGAGTCAAGTACAAGAAGACTGGCTCTTCTTACTGTCTATGTTTTGAACCTTTCTTCTGAGACCGGTTTTAGGTTCCGATGCATCACTTCAGGTTTACTGTATCCCTCTGACCTTCTTATTGACGATGAAACACAGAAAATGCGTCGGAATTAAATACAAAAGTCACAATGCCGACTTCAGTACAAGAAAACTGACTCTTATAACTGTCTATTTTTCAACCTTTCCTGTGACACTAGTTATATATTCCGATGCTTCACTTCAGGTTTACTGTATCCCTCTCACCTTCTTATTAACGATGAAACACAGGAATGGCATCGGAATTAAATACAAAAGACACAATGTTAACTTAAGTACAAGAAAACTGACTCTTCTTACTGTCTATGCATTGAACCATTCCTGTGACACTAGTTATGGATTTTGATGCTTCACTTCAGGTTTACTGTATCCCTCTGACCTTCTTATTGACGATGAAACACAGTGACTGCATCGGAATTAAATACAAAAGGCACAATGCCGACTCAAGTACAGGAAGGCCGACTCTTCTTACTGTCTATGTTTTGTACCATTCCTGTGTCACTAGTTATAGATTCTGATGCTCCACTTCAGGCTTACTGTATCCCTTGGACCTTCTTATTGACGACGAAACACAGAAATTGCATCGGAATTAAACAGAAAAGGCACAATGCCGACTTAAGTACAAGAAAACTGATTCTTCTTCCTGTCTATGTTTTGAACCATTCCTGTGGCACTAGAGATAGATTCCGATGCTTCACTACAATTTTACTGTATCCCTCTGACCTTCTTATTGACGATGAAACAGAGAAATTGCATCCGAATAAAATACAAAAAGCACAATGCCGACACAAGTACAAGAAGTCTGGCTCTTCTTACTGTCTATGATTTGAACCATTCCTGTGACACTAGCTTTCGATTCCAATGCTTCACTTCAGGTTTACTGTATCTCTCTGACCTCCTTATTGACGATGAAACACAGAAATTGCATCTTAATTAAATACAAAAGGCACAATGCCGACTTAAGTACAAGAAGACTGACTCTTCTTACTGCCTATGTTTTGAACAATTCCTGTGACACTAGTTACAGATTCCGATGCTTCACTTTAGGTTTACTGTATGCCTCTGACCTTCTTATTGACGATCAAACACTGAAATTTCATCGGAATATAACACAAAAGGCAGAATGCCGACTCAAGTACAAGAAGACTGGCACTTCTTACTGCCTATGTTTTGAATCATTCCTGTGACACTAGTTGTAGATTCCGATGCTTCACTTCAGGTTTACTGTATCCAGCTGACCTAATTATTGACGATGAATCACTGAAATTGAATCGGAATTAAATTATAAATGCACAATGCCGACTTAAGTACGAGAAGACTGACTCTTCTTACTGTCTATGTTTTGAACCATTCCTGTGACACTAGTTATAGATTCCGATGCTTCACTTCAGTTTTTCTGTATCCCTCTTACCTTCTTATTGACGATGAAACACAGAAATTGCATCGGAGTTAAATACAAAAGGCACAATGCCGACTCAAGTACAGGAGGTCTGGCTCTTCTTACTGTCTATGTTTTGAACCTTTCCTGTGAGACCGGTTTTAGATTCCGATGCTTTACTTCAGGTTTACTGTATCCCTCTGACATTCTTATTGACGATGAAACACAGAAATTGCATCGGAATTAAATACAAAAGGCACAATGCCGACTTAAGTACAAGAAGACTGACTCTTCATACTGTCTATGTTTTAAACTATTCCTGTGACACTAGATATAGATTCCGATGCTTCACTTCAGGATTACTGTATCCCTCTGACCTTCTTATCGACGATGAAACACAGAAATTGCATCTTAATTAAATACAATAGGCACAATGCCGACCTAAGTACAAGAAGACTGACACTTCTTACTGTCTATGGTTTGAACTATACCTGTGACACTAGTAATAGATTCGAATGCTTCACTTCAGGGTTACTGTATCCCTCTGACCTTCTTACTGACGATCAAGCACAGAAAATTCATCGGAATTAAATACAAAAGGCACAATGCCGACTCAAGTACAAGAATACTGGCTCTTCTTACTGTCTATGTTTTGAACCATCCCTGTGACACTAGTTATAGATTACGATGCTTCACTTCAGGTTTACTGTATCCAGCTGACCTTCTTATTGACGACGAAGTACAGAAATTGCATCGGAATTAAATACAAAAGGCACAATTGCCGACTTAAGTACAAGAAGACCGACTCTTCTTCCTGTCTATGTTTGATCCATTCCTGTGACACTTGTTATAGATTCCGATGCTTCACTTCAGTTTTACTGTATCCCTCTGACCTTCTTATTGACGATCAAACACAGAAATTTCATCGGAATAAAATACAAAAGGAACAATGCCGACTCAAGTACAAGAAGAATGTTTCTTCTTACTGACTATGTTTTGAAACATTCCTGTGACACTAGTTATAGATTCCGATGCTTCACATCAGGTTTACTGTATCCAGCTGACCATCTTATTGACGATAAAACACAGAAATTACATCGCAATTAAATACAAAATTCACAAAGCCGACCTATGTACAAGAAGACTGACTCTTCTTACTGTCTATGTTTTGAACCATTCCTGTGACACTAGTTATAGATTCCGATCCTTCACTTCAGTTTTACTGTATCCCTCTGACCTTCTTATTGACGATGAAACGCAGAAATTGCATCGGAATTAAATATAAAAGGCACAATGCCGACTCAAGTACAAGAAAACTGACTCTTCTTACTGTCTATGTTTTGAACCATTCCCGTGACACTATTTACAGATTCCGATGCTCCACTTCTGGTTTACTGTATCCCTATGACCGTCGTATTGACGATGAAACACAGAAATTGCATCGGAATTAAATAAAAAAGGCACAATGCCGAGTCAAGTACAAGAAGACTGGCACTTCTTACTGTCTATGTTTTGAACCTTTCTTGTGAGACCGGTTTTAGGTTCCGATGCATCACTTCAGGTTTACTGTATCCCTCTGACCTTCTTATTGACGATGAAACACAGAAAATGCGTCGGAATTAAATACAAAAGTCACAATGCCGACTTCAGTACAAGAAAACTGACTCTTATAACTCTCTATTTTTCAACCTTTCCTGTGACACTAGTTATATATTCCGATGCTTCACTTCAGGTTTACTGTATCCCTCTCACCTTCTTATTAACGATGAAACACAGGAATGGCATCGGAATTAAATACAAAAGACACAATGTTAACTTAAGTACAAGAAAACTGACTCTTCTTACTGTCTATGCATTGAACCATTCCTGTGACACTAGTTATGGATTTTGATGCTTCACTTCAGGTTTACTGTATCCCTCTGACCTTCTTATTGACGATGAAACACAGTGACTGCATCGGAATTAAATACAAAAGGCACAATGCCGACTCAAGTACAGGAAGGCCAACTCTTCTTACTGTCTATGTTTTGTACCATTCCTGTGTCACTAGTTATAGATTCTGATGCTCCACTTCAGGCTTACTGTATCCCTTGGACCTTCTTATTGACGACGAAACACAGAAATTGCATCGGAATTAAACAGAAAAGGCACAATGCCGACTTAAGTACAAGGTAACTGATTTTTCTTCCTGTCTATGTTTTGAACCATTCCTGTGGCACTAGAGATAGATTCCGATGCTTCACTACAATTTTACTGTATCCCTCTGACCTTCTTATTGACGATGAAACAGAGAAATTGCATCCGAATAAAATACAAAAAGCACAATGCCGACACAAGTACAAGAAGTCTGGCTCTTCTTACTGTCTATGATTTGAACCATTCCTGTGACACTAGCTTTCGATTCCAATGCTTCACTTCAGGTTTACTGTATCTCTCTGACCTCCTTATTGACGATGAAACACAGAAATTGCATCTTAATTAAATACAAAAGGCACAATGCCGACTTAAGTACAAGAAGACTGACTCTTCTTACTGCCTATGTTTTGAACAATTCCTGTGACACTAGTTACAGATTCCGATGCTTCACTTTAGGTTTACTGTATGCCTCTGACCTTCTTATTGACGATCAAACACTGAAATTTCATCGGAATATAACACAAAAGGCAGAATGCCGACTCAAGTACAAGAAGACTGGCTCTTCTTACTGCCTATGTTTTGAATCATTCCTGTGACACTAGTTGTAGATTCCGATGCTTCACTTCAGGATTACTGTATCCCTCTGACCTTCTTATCGACGATGAAACACAGAAATTGCATCTTAATTAAATACAATAGGCACAATGCCGACCTAAGTACAAGAAGACTGACTCTTATTACTGTCTATGGTTTGAACTATACCTGTGACACTAGTTATAGATTCGAATGCTTCACTTCAGGGTTACTGTATCCCTCTGACCTTCTTACTGACGATCAAGCACAGAAAATTCATCGGAATTAAATACAAAAGGCACAATGCCGACTCAAGTACAAGAATACTGGCTCTTCTTACTGTCTATGTTTTGAACCATCCCTGTGACACTAGTTATAGATTACGATGCTTCACTTCAGGTTTACTGTATCCAGCTGACCTTCTTATTGACGACGAAGTACAGATATTGCATCGGAATTAAATACAAAAGGCACAATTGCCGACTTAAGTACAAGAAGACCGACTCTTCTTCCTGTCTATGTTTGATCCATTCCTGTGACACTTGTTATAGATTCCGATGCTTCACTTCAGTTTTACTGTATCCCTCTGACCTTCTTATTGACGATCAAACACAGAAATTTCATCGGAATAAAATACAAAAGGAACAATGCCGACTCAAGTACAAGAAGAATGTTTCTTCTTACTGACTATGTTTTGAAACATTCCTGTGACACTAGTTATAGATTCCGACGCTTCACATCAGGTTTACTGTATCCAGCTGACCATCTTATTGACGATGAAACACAGAAATTACATCGCAATTAAATACAAAATTCACAAAGCCGACCTATGTACAAGAAGAGTGACTCTTCTTACTGTCTATGTTTTGAACCATTCCTGTGACACTAGTTATAGATTCCGATGCTTCACTTCAGTTTTACTGTATCCCTCTGACGTTCTTATTGACGATGAAACATAGATATTGCATCGGGAGTAAATACAAAAGGCACAATGCCGACTCAAGTACAGGAACGCTGACTCTTCTTACTGTCTATGATTTGTACCATTCCTGTGTCACTAGTTATAGATTCCGATGCTCCACTTCAGGTTTACTGTATCCCTTGGACCTTATTATTGACGACGAAACACAGAAATTGCATCGGAATTAAACAGAAAAGGCACAATGCCGACTTAAGTACAAGAAAACTGATTCTTCTTCCTGTCTATGTTTTGAACCATTCCTGTGGCACTAGATATAGATTCCGATGCTGCACTACAATTTTACTGTATCCCTCTGACCTTCTTATTGACGATAAAACACAGAAATTGCATCGGAATTAAATACAAAAAGCACAATGCCGACTTAAGTACAAGAAGTCTGGCTCTTCTTACTGTCTATGATTTGAACCTTTCCTGTGAGACCGGTTTTAGATTCCGATGCTTCAATTCAGGTTTACTGTATCCCTTGGACTTTCTTATTGACGACGAAACACAGAAATTGCATGGGATTTAAATAGAAAAGGCACAATGCCGACTTAAGTAGAAGAAATTTGACTCTTCTTCCTGTCTATGTTTTGAACCATTCCTGTGACACTTGTTATAGATTCCGATGCTTCACATCAGGTTTACTGTATCCAGCTGACCATCTTATTGACGATGAAACACAGAAATTGCATCGCAATTAAATACAAAATTCACAATGCCGACCTAAGTACAAGAAGACTGACTCTTCTTACTGTCTATGTTTTGAACCATTCCTGTGACACTAGTTATAGATTCCGATGCTTCACTTCAATTTTACTGTATCTCTCTGACGTTCTTATTGACGATGAAACATAGATATTGCATCGGAAGTAAATACAAAAACCACAATGCCGACTCACGTACAAGAAGGCTGCCTCTTCTTACTGACTATGTTTTGTACCATTCCTGTGTCACTAGTTATAGATTCCGATGCACCACTTCAGGTTTACTGTATCCCTTGGACCTTCTTATTGACGACGAAACTCAGAAATTGCATCGGAATTAAATAGAAAAGGCACAATGCCGACCTAAGTACAAGAAGACTGACTCTTCTTACTCTCTATGTTTGAACCATTTCTGTGACAATAGTTATAGATTCAGATGTTTCACTTCAGTTTTACTGTATCCCTCTGACCTTCTTATTGACGATGAGACACAGAAATTGCTTCGGAATTAAATACAAAAGGCACAATGCTGACTTAAGTACGAGAAGACTGACTCTTCCAACTGTCTATGTTTTGAACCATTCCTGTGACACTAGTTATAGATTCCGATGGTTCACTTCAGGTTTACTGTATCCCACTGACCGTCTTATTGACGATGAAACACCGAAATTGCAACGGAATTAAATAGAAAAGGCACAATGCCGACTTAAGTTCAAGAAGACGGACTCTTCCTACTGTCTATGGTTTGAACCATTCCTCTGACACTAGTTTTCGATTCCGATGCTTCACTTCAGGTTTACTGTATCCTTGGACCTTGTTATTGACGACGAAACACAGAAATAGCATCGGAATTAAATAGAAAAGGCACAGTGCCGACTCAAGTACAAGTAAACTGACTCTTCTTCCTATCTATGTTTTGAACCATTCCTGTGACACTAGTTACAGATTCCGGTGCTTCACTTCAGTTTTACTGTATCCCTCTGACCGTCTTCATGACGATGAA
This sequence comes from Schistocerca piceifrons, assembly GCF_021461385.2. Taxonomy (NCBI): domain Eukaryota; kingdom Metazoa; phylum Arthropoda; class Insecta; order Orthoptera; family Acrididae; genus Schistocerca; species Schistocerca piceifrons. The sequence continues at coordinate 362,851 of NC_060142.1, read as the reverse complement.
ACACAGATACTGCATCGGAAGTAAATACAGAAGGCACAATGCCGACTCAAGTACAAGAAGGCTGACTCTTCTTACTGTCTATGTTTTGTACCATTCCTGTGACACTAGTTATAGATTCCGATGCTCCACTTCAGGTTTACTGTATCCCTTGGACATTCTTATTGACGACGAAACACAGAAATTGCATCGGAATTAAATACAAAAGGCACAATGCCGACTTAAGTACAAGACAACTGACTCTTCTTACTGTCTATTTTTTGAACCCTTTCCTGTGGGACCGGTTCTAGATTCCGATGCTTCACTTTAGGTTTACTGTATCCCTTGGACCTTCTTATTGACGACGAAACAGAAAAATTGCAACCGAATTAAATAGAAAAGGCACAACGCCGACTTAAGCACAATAAAACTGACTCTTCTTACTATCTGTGTTTTGAACCATTCCTGTGACACTAGTTAGATATTCCGATGCTTCACTTCAGGTTTACTGTATCCCTCTGACCTTTATATCGACGATGAAACACAGAGATTGCATCTTAATTAAATGCAAAAGGCACATTGCCGACTTAAGTACAAGATGAGTGACTTTTCTTACTGTCTATGGTTTGAACCATTCCTGTGACACTAGGTATAGATTCAGATGCTTCACTTCAGGGTTACTGTATCCCTCTGACCTTCTTATTGACGATGAAGCACAGAAATTGCATCGGAATTAAATACAAGAGGCACAATGCCGACTCAAGTACATGAAGACTGGCTCCTCTTACTGTCTATGTTTGAACCATTCCTGTGACACTAGTTATAGATTCGGACGCTTCACTTCCGTTTTACTGTATCACTCTGACATTCTTATTGACGATGAAACACAGAAATTGCATCGGAATTAAATACAAAAGGCACAATGCCGACTCAAGTACAAGTAGCCTGTCTCTTCTTACTCTCTATGATTTGAATCATTCTTGTGACACTAGTTATAGATTACGATGCTTCACTTCGGGTTTACTGTATCCCTGTGACCCTCTTATTGACGATGAAACACAGAAATTGCATCGGAAATAAATACAATAGGCCCAATGCCGACTTAAGTACAAAAAACTGACCCTTCTTACTGTCTATTTTTTGAACCATTCCTGTGACACTAGTTATAGATTCCGATGCTTCACTTCAGTTTTACTGTATCTCTCTGACCTTCTTATTGACGATGAAACACAGAAATTGCATCGGATTTAAATACAAAAGGCACAATGCCGACTCAAGGACAAGAAGCCTGTCTCTTCTTACTTTCTATGTTTTGAATCATTCTTGTGACACTAGTAATAGATTCCGATGCTTCATTTCAGGTTTACTGTATTCCGCTGACCGTCGTATTGACGATGAAACACAGAAATTGCATCGGAATTAAATTCAAAAGGCATAATGCCGACTCAAGTACAAGAAGACTGGCTCTTCATACTGTCTATTTTTGAACTATTCCTGTGATACTAGTGATAGATTCCGATGCATCACTTCCGGTTTACTGTATCCCTCTGACCTTCTTATTGACGATGAAACACAGAAATTGCATCGGAATTAAATAAAAACGCACAATGCCGACTCATGTTTAAGGAGACTGGTTCTTCTTACTGTCTATGTTTTGAACCTTTCGTGTGAGACTGGTTTTAGATTCCGAAGCTTCACTTCAGGTTTACTGTACCCTTTGGACCTTCTTATTGACGCCGAATCACAGAAATTGCATGGGAATTACACACAAAAAGCACAATGACGACTTAATTACAAGGAAACTGACTCTTCTTACTGTCTATGGTTTGAAACATTCCTGTGACACTTGTTATAGATTCCGATGCTTCACTTCAGGTTTACTGTATCCCTCTGACCTTCTTATTGACGATGAAACACAGAAATTGCATCGGAATGAAATACAATAGGCACAATGCCGACATAAGTACAAGAAACCTGTTTCTTCTTACTGTTTATGTTTTGAACCATTCCTGTGACACTAGTTATAGATTCCGATACTTCACTTCAGGTTTACTGTATCCCTGTGACCCTCTTAATGACGATGAAGCACAGAAATTGCATCGGAATTAAATACAATAGGCCCAATGCCGACTTAAGTACAAAAAACTGACCCTTCTTACTGTCTATGTTTTGAACCATTCCTGTGACACTAGTTATAGATTCCGATGCTTCACTTCAGTTTTACTGTATCCCTCTGACCTTCTTATTGACGATGGAACACAGAAATTGCATCGGATTTAAATACAAAAGGCACAATGCCGACTCAAGGACAAGAAGCCTGTCTCTTCTTACTGTCTATGTTTTGAATCATTCTTGTGACACTAGTTATAGTTTCCGATGCTTCATTTCAGGTTTACTGTATTCCTCTGACCGTCGTATTGACGATGAAACACAGAAATTGCATCGGAATTAAATACAAAAGGCATAATGCCGACTCAAGTACAAGAAGACTGGCTCTTCATACTGTCTATGCTATGAACCTTTCCTGTGAGACTGGTTTTAGATTCCGATGTTTCACTTCAGGTTTACTGTATCCCATGGACTTTCTTATTGACAACGAAACACAGAAATTGCATCGGAAATAAATAGAAAAGGCACAATGCCGACTTAAGTACAAGAAAACAGACTCTTCTTAATATCTATTTTTTGAACCATTCCTGTGACACTATTTACAGATTCCGATGCATCACTTCAGGTTTACTGTATCCCTCTGACCTTCTTATTGACGTAGAACCACAGAAAATGCATCGGAAATAAATACAAAAGGCACTATGCCGACTCAAGTCCAAGAAAACTGACTCTTCTTACTGGCTATAATTGAACCATTCCTGTGACACTAGTTATAGATTCCGATGCTTCTCTTCCGGTTTACTGTATCCCTCTGACCTCCTTAATGACGATGTTATACGGAAATTGCATCGGAATTTAATACACACGGCACAATGCCGACTTAAGTACAAGAAAACTGACTCTTCTTTTTGTCTATGTTTTGAACCGTTCCTGTGACACTAGTGATAGATCCGATGCATCACTTCAGGTTTACTGTATCCCTCTGACCTTCTTATTGACGATGAAACACAGAAATTGCATCGGAATTAAAAAAAAGGCTCAATGCCGACTCAAGTTTAAGGAGACGGGCTCTTCTTACTGTCTATGCTTTTAACCTTTCCTGTGAGACTGGTTTTAGATTCCGATACTTTACTTCAGGTTTACCGTACCCTTTGGACCTTCGTATTGACGCCGAAACACAGAAATTGCATCGGAATTACATACAAAAAGCACAATGCCGACTTAAGTACAAGAAAACCTACTCTTTTCACTGTCTATGTTTTGAACCATTCCTGTGACACTAGTTATAGATTGCGATGCTTCACTTCAGGTTTACTGTATCCCTCTGACCTTCTTTTTGACTATGAAACACAGAAATTGCATCGGAATGAAATACAATAGGCACAATGCCGACTTACGTACAAAAAAAACTGACACTTCTTGCTGTTTATGTTTTGCACCATTCCTGTGTCACTAGTTATAGATTCCTATGCTTAACTTCAGGTTTACTGTATCCCTGTGATCCTCTTATTGACGATGAAACACAGAAATTGCATCGGAATTAAATACAAAAGGCACAATGCCGACTTAAGTACAAGAAAACTGACCCTTCTTACAGTCTATGTTTTGAACCATTCCTGTGACACTAGTTATATATTCTGATGCATCACTTCAGGTTTACTGTATCCCTGTGACCTTCTTATTGAGGTTGAAACACAGAAATTGCATCGGAATTGAATACAAAAGGCACAATACCGGCTCAGGTACAAGAAGTCAGGCTCTTCTTACTGTCTATGTTTTGAACCTTTATTGTGAGACCGGTTTTAGGTTCCGATGCATCACTTCAGGTTTACTGTATCCCTCTGACCTTCTTATTGACGATGAAACACAGAAAATGCGTCGGAATTAAATACAAAAGTCACAATGCCGACTTAAGTACTAGAAAACTGACTCTTATAACTGTCTATATTTCAACCTTTCCTGTGACACTAGTTATATATTCCGATGCTTCACTTCAGGTTTACTGTATCCCTCTGACCTTCTTATTAACGATGAAACACAGGATTGGCATCGGAATTAAATACAAAAGACACAATGTTGACTTAAGTACAAGAAAACTGACTCTTCTTACTGTCTATGCTTTGAACCATTCCTGTGACACTAGTTATGGATTTTGATGCTTCACTTCAGGTTTACTGTATCCCTCTGACCTTCTTATTGACGATGAAACACAGTGATTGCATCGGAATTAAATACAAAAGACACAATGCCGACTTAAGTACAAGAAGACTGACCCTTCCTACTGTCTATGTTTTGAACCGTTCCTCAGACACTAGTTATAGATTCCGATGCTTCACTTCAGGTTTACTGTATCCCTCTGACCGTCTTATTGACGATGAAACACAGAAATTGCATCGAGGTTAAATACAAAAGGCACAATACCGGCTCAGGTACAAGAAGTCAGGCCCTTCTTACAGTCTATGTATTGAACCATTCCTGTGACACTAGTTATGGATTCCGATGCTTCACTTCAGGTTTACTGAATCCCTCTGACCGTCTTATTGACGATGAAACACAGAAATTGCATCGGAATCAAATACAAAAGGCACAATGCCGGCTGAGGTACAAGTAGTCAGGCTCATCTTACTGTCTATGTTTTGAACCTTTCCTGTGAGACCGGTTTTAGATTCCGATGCTTCACTTCAGGTTTACTGTATCCCTTGGACATTCCTATTGACGACGAAACACAGAAATTGCATCGGAATTAAATAGAAAAGGCACAATGCTGATTTCAGTACAAGAAAAAATACTCCTCTTAACATCTATGTTTTGAACCTTTCCTGGAATACCGGTCTTAGATTCCGATGCTTCACTTCAGGTTTACTGTATCCCTTGGACTTCTTATTGATGATGAAACACAGAAATTGCATCGCAATTAACTACAAAAGGCACAATGCCGACTCAAGTACAAGAAGACTGACTCTTCTTACTGTCTTTGTATTGAACCATTCCCGTGACACTAGTTATAGATTCCGATGCTCCAATTCAGGTTTACTGTATCCCTCTGACCGTCGTATTGACGATGAAACACAGAAATTGCATCGGAAATGAATACAAAAGGCACAATGCCGACTCAAGTACAAGAAGACTGGCTCTTCTTACTGTCTATGTTTTGAACCTTTCCTGTGACACTAGTTATAGATTCCGATGCATCACTTCGGTTTTACTGTTTCCCTCTGACCTGCTTATTGACGATGAAACACAGGAATTGCATCGGAATTAAATACAAAAGGCGCAATGCCGACTCAAGTACAAGAAGACTGACTCTTCTTACTGTCTATGTATTGAACCATTCCCGTGACACTAGTTATAGATTCCGATGCTCCAATTCATGTTTACTGTATCCCCCTGACCGTCGTATTGACGATGAAACACAGAAATTGCATCGGAAATGAATACAAAAGGCACAATGCCGACTCAAGTTCAAGAAGACTGGCTCTTCTTACTGTCTATGTTTTGAACCTTTCCTGTAGACCGGTTTTAGGATCCGATGCTTCACTTCAGTCTTACTGTATCCCTTGGACCTCCTTATTGACGACGAAACACAGATATTGCATCGGAATTAAATAGAAATAGCACAATGCCGACTTAAGTAAAAGAAAACAGACTCTTCTTAATATCTATGCATTGAACCATTCCTGTGACACTAGTTATAGATTCCGATGCATCACTTCAGGTTTACTGTATCATTCTGACCATCTTATTGACGACGAAACACAGAAAATGCATCGAAACTATATACAAAAGGCACAATGCCGACTTAAGTAAAAGAAAACAGACTCTTCTTAATATCTATGCATTGAACCATTCCAGTGACACTAGTTATAGATTCCGATGCATCACTTCAGGTTTACTGTATCATTCTGACCATCTTATTGACGATGAAACACAGAAAATACATCGGAATTATATACAAAAGGCACAATGCCGACTTAAGTACTAGAAGACTGACTCTTCATACTGTCTATGATTTGAACCATTCCCGTGACACTAGTTATAGATTCAGACGCTTCACTTCAGGTTTACTGTATCCCTCTGACCGTCGTATTGACGATGAAGCATAGACATTGCATCGGAATTAAATACAAAAGTCACAATGCCGACTCAAGTACAAAAAGACTGGGTATACTTCCTGTCTATGTTTTGAACCATTCCTGTGACACTAGTTATAGATTCCGATGCATCACTTCAGGTTTACTGTATCATTCTGACCATCTTATTGACGACGAAACACAGAAAATGCATCGGAATTATATACAAAAGGCACGATGCCGACTTAAGTACTAGAAGACTGACTCTTCATACTGTCTGTGCTTTTGAACCATTCCCGTGACACTAGTTATAGATTCCGATGCTTCATTTCAGTTTTACTGTATCACTCTGACTTTCTTATTGACGATAAAACACACAAATTGCATCGGGATTAAATACAAAAGGCACATGCCGACTCAAGCACAAGAAGCCTGTCACTTCTTACTGTCTATTTTTTGAATCATTCTTGTGACACTAGTTATAGATTCCGATGCATCACTTCAAGTTTACTGTATCCCTCTGACCTTCTTAATGACGATAAAACACAGAAATTCCATCGGAATTAAATACAAAAGGCACAATGCCGACTTAAGTACAAGAAAACTGACTCTTCTTACTGTTTATGTTTTGAACCATTCCTGTGACACTAGTTATAGATTCCGATGCTTCACTTAAGGTTTACTGAATCCCTGTGACCCTCTTACTGTCGATGAAAAACAGAAATTGCGTCGGAATTAAATACAAAAGGCACAATGCCGACTTAAGTACAAGAAAACTGACCCTTCTTACTGTCTATGTTTTGAACCATTCCTGTGACACTAGTTATAGATTCTGATGCTTCACTTCAGGTTTACTGTATCCCTCTGACATTCATACTGACGATGAAACACGTAAATTGCATCGGAATTAAATACAAAAGGCACAATGCCGACTTAAGTACAAGAGGACTGACTTTTCTTACTGTCTAGGTTTTGAACCATTCCTGTGACACTAGTTATAGATTCCGATGCTTCACTTCAGGTTCACTGTATCCCTCTGACGCTCTTATTGACGATGAAACACAGAAAAAGTACATCGTAATTAAATATAAAAGGCACAATGCCGACCTAAGTACAAGAAAACTGACTCTTCTTACAGTCTATGTTTTGAACCAGTCCTGTGATACTAGTTATAGATTCCGATGCTTCACTTCAGGTTTACTGTATCCCTCTGACCTTCTTATTGGCGATGAAACACAGAAATTGCATCGGAATTAGATACAAAGGGCACAATGCCGACTCAAGTACAAGAGGACTGGCTCTTCTTCCTGTCTATGTTTTGAACCATTCCTGTGACACTAGTTATGGATTCCGATGCTTCACTTCAGGTTTACTGTATCCAGTTGACGTTCTTATTGACGATGAAACACAGGAATTGCATCTTAATTAAATACAAAAGGCACAATGGCGACTCAAGTACAAGACGACTGGCTCTTCTTACTGTCTATGTATTGAACCATTCCTGTGACACTAGTTATAGATTCCGATGCTTCACTTCAGGTTTACTGTATCCCTCTGTCCGTCTTATTGACGATGAAACACAGAAATTGCATCGGAATCAAATACAAAAGGCACAATGCCGGCTCAGGTACAAGTAGTCAGGCTCATCTTACTGTCTATGTTTTGAACCTTTCCTGTGAGACCGGTTTTAGATTCCGATGCTTCACTTCAGGTTTACTGTATCCGTTGGACATTCCTATTGACGACGAAACACAGAAATTGCATCGGAATTAAATAGAAAAGGCACAATGCTGATTTCAGTACAAGAAAAAATACTCCTCTTAACATCTATGTTTTGAACCATTCCTGTGACACTAGTTATAGATTCCGATGCTTCACTTCAGGTTTACTGTATCTAGCTGACCTTCTTATTGACGATGAAACTCACAAATTGCATGAGAATTAAATACAAAAGGCACAATGCCGACTTAAGTACAAGAAGACAGACACTTCTTACTGCCTATGTTTTGAACCATTCCTGTGACACTAGTTATAGATTCCGATGCTTCACTTCAGTTTTACTGTATCCCTCTGACCGTCTTATTGACGATGAAACACAGAAATGGCATCGGAATTAAATACAAAAGGCACAATGCCGACTCAAGTCCAAGTAGTCTGGCTCTTCTTACTGTCAATGTTTTGAACCTTTCCTGTAATACCGGTCTTAGATTCCGATGCTTCACTTCAGGTTTACAGTATCCCTTGGACCTTCTTAATGACGATGAAACACAGAAATTGCATCGGAATTAAATACAAAAGGCACAATGCCAACTCAAGTACAAGAAGACTGACTCTTCTTACTGTCTATGTTTTGAACCATTCCTGTGACACTAGTTATAGATTCCGATGCTTCACTTCGGTTTTACTGTTTCCCTCTGACCTGCTTATTGACGATGAAACACAGGAAATGCATCGGAATTAAATACAAAAGGCGCAATGCCGACTCAAGTACAAGAAGACTTACTCTTCTTACTGTCTATGTATTGAACCATTCCCGTGACACTAGTTATAGATTCCGATGCTCCAATTCAGGTTTACTGTATCCCTCTGACCGTCGTATTGACGACGAAACACAGAAATTGCATCGGAAATGAATACAAAAGGCACAATGCCGACTCAAGTACAAGAAGACTGGCTCTTCTTACTGTCTATGTTTTGAACCTTTCCTGTAGACCGGTTTTAGGTTCCGATGCTTCACTTCAGTCTTACTGTATCCCTTGGACCTCCTTATTGACGACGAAACACAGAAATTGCATCGGAATTAAATAGAAAATGCACAATGCCGATTTAAGTAAAAGAAAACAGACTCTTCTTAATATCTATGCATTGAACCATTCCTGTGACACTAGTTATAGATTCCGATGCATCACTTCAGATTTACTGTATCATTCTGACCATCTTATTGACGACGAAACACAGCAATTGCATCGGAATTATATACAAAAGGCACAATGCCGACTTAAGTAAAAGAAAAGAGACTCTTCTTAATATCTATGCATTGAACCATTCCTGTGACACTAGTTATAGATTCCGATGCATCACTTCAGGTTTACTGTATCATTCTGACCATCTTATTGACGACGAAACACAGCAAATGCGTCGAAATTATATACAAAAGGCACAATGCCGACTTAAGTACTAGAAGACTGACCCTTCATACTGTCTATGTTTTGAACCATTCCCGTGACACTAGTTATAGATTCAGATGCTTCACTTCAGGTTTACTGTATCCCTCTGACCGTCGTATTGACGATGAAACATAGAAATTGCATCTGAATTAAATACAAAAGTCACAATGCCGACTCATGTACAAAAAGACTGGGTATACTTCCTGTCTATGTTTTGAACCATTCCTGTGACACTAGCTATAGATTCGATGCATCACTTCAGGTTTACTGTATCATTCTGACCATCTTATTGACGACGAAACACAGAAAATGCATCGGAATTATATACAAAAGGCACAATGCCGACTTAAGTACTAGAAGACTGACTCTTCATACTGTCTGTGTTTTGAACCATTCCCGTGACACTACTTATAGATTCCGATGCTTCATTTCAGTTTTACTGTATCACTCTGACTTTCTTATTGACGATGAAACACAGAAATTGCATCGGAATTAAATACAAAAGGCACATGCCGACTCAAGCACAAGAAGCCTGTCACTTCTTACTGTCTATTTTTTGAATCATTCTTGTGACACTTGTTATAGATTCCGATGCATCACTTCAGGTTTACTGTATCCCTCTGACCTCCTTATTGCCGATAAAACACAGAAATTGCATCGGAATTAAATACAAAAGGCACAATGCCGACTTAAGTACAAGAAGACTGACTTTTCTTACTGTCTATGTTTTGAACCATTCCTGTGACACTAGTTATTGATTCCGATGCTTCAGTTCTGGTTTACTGTATCCCTCTGACCTTCTTGTTGACGATGAAACACAGATATTGAATCGGAATTAAATGCAAAAGGCACAGTGCCGACTTAAATACAAGAAGACTGACTCTTCTTACTGTCTGTGTTTTGAACCATTTATGTGACAGTAGTTATAGATTCCGATGCTTCACCTCAGGTTTACTGTATCCCTCTGACCTACTTATTGACGAAGAAACACAGATATTGCATTGGAATTAAATACAAAAGGCACAATGCCGACTTAAGTACAAGAATACTGACTCTTCTTACTGTATATGTTTTGAACCATTCCTGTGACACTAGTTATAGATTCAGGTGCTTCACTTCAGGTTCACTGTATCCCTCTGACCCCCTTATTGACGATGAAACACAGAAATTACATCGTAATTAAATACAAAAGGCACAATGCCGACTTAAGTACAAGAAAACTGACTCTTCTTACTGTCTATGTTTTGAACCATTCCCGTGACACTAGTTATAGATTCCGATGCTTCATTTCAGTTTTACTGTATCACTCTGACGTTCTTATTGACGATGAAACACAGAAATTGCATCGGAATTAAATACAAAAGGCACATGCCGACTCAAGCACATGAAGCCTGTCACTTCTTACTGTCTATTTTTTGAATCATTCTTGTGACACTAGTTATAGATTCCGATGCATCACTTCAGGTTTACTGTATCCCTCTGACCTTCTTATTGACGATAAAACACAGAAATTGCATCGGAATTAAATACAAAAGGCACAATGCCGACTTAAGTACAAGAAAACTGACTCTTCTTACTGTTTATGTTTTGAACCATTCCTGTGACACTAGTTATAGATTCTGATGCTTCACTTCAGGTTTACTGAATCCCTGTGACCCTCTTATTGTCGATGAAAAACAGAAATTGCATCGGAATATAAATACAAAAGGCACAATGCCGACTTAAGTACAAGAAAACTGATCCGTCTTATTGTCTATGTTTTGAACCATTCCTGTGACACTAGTTATAGATTCTGATGCTTCACTTTAGGTTTACTGTATCCCTCTGACCTTCTTGTTGAGGATGAAACACAGGTATTGAATCGGAATTAAATGCAAAAGGCACAATGCCGACTTAAATACAAGAAGACTGACCCTTCTTACCGTCTATGTTTTGAACCATTTATGTGACAGTAGTTATAGATTCCGATGCTTCACCTCAGGTTTACTGCATCCCTCTGACCTACTTATTGACGAAGAAACACAGATATTGCATCGGAATTAAATACAAAAGGCACAATGCCGACTTAAGTACAAGAATACTGACTCTTCTTACTGTATATGTTTTGAACCATTCCTGTGACACTAGTTATAGATTCCGATGCTTCACTTCAGGTTCACTGTATCCCTCTGACCCTCATATTGACCATGAAACACAGAAATTACATCGTAATTAAATTCAAAAGGCACAATGCCGACTTAAGTACAAGAAAACTGACTCTTCTTACTGTCTATGTTTTGAACCATTCCTGTGACACTAGTTATAGATTCCGATGTTTCACTTCAGGTTTACTGTGTCCCTCTGACGTTCTTATTGACGATGAAACACAGAAATTGCCTCGGAATTAAATACAAAAGGCACAATGCCGACTCAAGTACAAGAAGACTGGCTCTTCTTACTGTCTATGTATTGAACCATTTCTGTGACTCTAGTTATAGATTCCGATGCTTCACTTCAGGTTTACTGTATCCCTCTGTCCTTCTTATTGACGAGGAAACACAGATATTGCATCGGAATTAAATTCAAAAGGCACAATGCCGACTTAAGTACAAGAACACTGACTCTTCTTACTGGCTATGTTTGAACCATTCCTGTGACACTAGTTATAGATTCCGATGGTTCACTTCGGGTATACTGTACATCTCTGACCTCCGTATAGACGATGAAACACAGAAATTGCATCGCAATTAAATACAAAAGGCACAATGCCGACTTAAGTACAAGATAACTGACCCTGCTTACTGTCTATGTTTTGAACCATTCCTATGACACTAGTGATAGATTCCGAAGCTTCACTTCAGGTTCACTGTATCCCTCTGACCTTCTTATTGACGATGGAACACTGAAATTGCATCGGAGTTAAATACAAAAGGCACAATGCCGACTCAAGTTTAAGAAGACTTTCTCTTCTTACTGTCTATGTTTGGAACCTTTCCTGTGGGACCGGTATTGATTCCGATGCTTCACTTCAGGTTTACTGTATCTCTTAGACCTTCTTATTGACGACGAAACGCAGAAATTGCATCGGAATTAAATAGAAAGGGCACAATGGCGAATTAAGTACAAGAAAACAGACTCTTCTTAATATCTATGCTTTGAACCATTCCTGTGACACTAGTTATAGATTCCGATGCTTCACTTCAGGATTACTGTATCCCTGTAACCCTCTTATTGAAGATGAAACACAGAAATTGCATCGGAATTACATACAAAAGGCACAATACTGACTTAAGTACAAGAAAACTGACTCTTCTTACTGTCTATGTGTTGAACCATTCCTGTGACACTAGTTATAGATTCCGATGCTTAACTTCAGGTTTACTGTATCCCTCTGACCTACGTATTGACGATGAAACCCCTAAATTGCATCGGAATTAAATACAAAAGGCACAATGCCGACTTAAGTACAAGAAGACTGACTCTTCTTACTGTCTATGTATTGGGCCATTCCTGTAACACTAGTTATAGATTCCGATGTTTCACTTCAGGTTCACTGTGTCCCTCTGACCTTCATATTGACGATGAAACACAGGAATTGCATCTTAATTAAATACAAAAGGCACAATGCCAACTCAAGTACTAGAAGACTGGCTCTTCTTACTGTCTATGTATTGAACCATTTCTGTGACACTAGTTATAGATTCCGATGCTTCTCTTCAGGTTCACTGTATCCCTCTGACCTTCTTATTGACGAAAAAACACAGAAATTGCATCGGAATTAAATACAAAATGCACAATGCCGACTCAAGTTTAAGAAGACTGGCTCTTCTTACTGTATATATTTTGAACCCTTTCTGTTAGACTGGTTTTAGATTCCGATGCTTCACTTCAGGTTTACTGTACCCATCGGACCTTCTTATTGACGCTGAAATACAGAAATTGCATCGGAATTAAATAGAAAAGGCACAATGCCGACTTAAGTACAAGAAAACTGACTCTTCTTACAGTCTATGTTTTAACCATTCCTGTGACACTAGTTATAGATTCCGATGCTTCACTTCAGGTTTACTGTATCCCTCTGAACTTCTTATTGGCGATGAAACACAGAAATTGCATAGGAGTAAAATACAAAAGGCACAATGCCGACTCAAGTACAAGAGGACCGGCTCTTCTTCCTGTCTATGTTTTGAACCACTCCTGTGACACTAGTTATGGATTCTGATGCTTCACTTCAGGTTTACTGTACCCTTTGGACCTTCGTATTGACGCCGAAATACAGAAATTGCATCGCAATTAAATAGAAAAGGCACAATGCCGACTTACGTACAAGAAAACTGACTCTTCTTACATTCTATGCTTTGAACCATTCCTGTGACACTTGTTATAATTTCCGATGCTTCACTTCAGGTTTACTGTATCCCTCTGACCTTCGTATTGGCGATGAAACACAGAAATTGCATCGGAATTAAATACAAAAGGCACAATGCCGACTCAACTACAAGAAGACGGGCTCTTCTTACTGCCTATGTTTTGAACCATTTCTGTGACACTACTTATAGATTCCGATGCTTCGCTTCAGGTTTACAGTATCCCTCAGACCTTCTTATTGACGAGGAAACACAGATATTGAATCGGAATTAAATACAAAAGGCACAATGCCGACTTAAGTACACGAAGACTGACTCTTCTTACTGTCTATGCTTTGAACCATTCCTGTGACACTAGTTATTGATTCCGATGCTTCACTTCAGGTTTACTGTATCCCTCTGACCTTCGTATTGACAACGAAACACAGAAATTGCATCGGAATTAAATACAAAAGGCACAATGCCGACCCAAGTACAAGAAGACTGGCTCTTCTTCCTGTCTATGTTTTGAACCATTCCTGTGACACTAGTTATGGATTCCGATGCTTCACTTCAGGTTTACTGTATCCAGTTGACCTTCTTATTGACGATGAAACACAGAAATTGCATCGGAATAAAGTACAAAAGGCACAATGCCGACTTTAGTACATGATGTCTGACTCTTCTTACTGTCTATGTTTTGAACCATTCCTGTGACACTAGTGATAGATTCCGATGCTTCACTTCAGGTTTACTGTATCCCTCTGACCTTCTTATTGACGATGAAGCACTGAAATTGCATCGGAGTTAAATACAAAAGGCACAATGCCGACTCAAGTTTAAGAAGACTGGCTTTTCTTACTGTCTATGTTTAGAACCTTTCCTGTGGGTCGAGTTTAGATTCCGATGCTTCACTTCAGGTTTACTGTAACTGTTGGACCTTCTTATTGACGACGAAACACAGAAATTGCATCGGAATTAAGTAGAAAAGGCACAATGCCGACTTAAGTACAGGAAAACAGACTCTTCTTAATATCTATGCTTTGAACCATTCCTGTGACACTAGTTATAGATTCCGATGCTTCACTTCAGGATTACTGTATCCCTGTGACCCTCTTATTGACGATGAAACACGGAAATTGCATCGGAATTAAATACAAAAGGCACAATGCCGACTCAAGTTTAAGAAGACTGGCCCTTCTTACTGTCTATGTTTAGAACCTTTCCTGTGAGATTGGTTTTAGATTCCGATCTTCACTTCAGGTTTGCTGTACCCTTTGGACCTTCTTATTGACGCCGAAATACAGAAATTGCAACGGAATTAAATACAAAAGGCACAATGCCGACTTATGTACAAGAATACTGACTCCTCTTACTGTCTAAGTTTTGAACCATTACTGTGACACTAGTTATAGATTCCGATGTTTCACTTCAGGTTTACTGTGTCCCTCTGACCTTCTTATTGACGATGAAACACAGAAATTGCATCGGAATTAAATACAAAAGGCACAATGCCGACTCAAGTACAAGAAGACTGGCTCTTCTTACTCTGTATGTATTGAATCATTTCTGTGACACTAGTTATAAATTCCGATGCTTCACTTCAGGTTTACTGTGCCCCTCTGACCTTCTTATTGACGATGAAACACAGGAATTGCATCGGAATTCAATACAAAAGGCACAATGCCGACTCAAGTACAAGAAGACTGGCTCTTCTTACTGTCTATGTATTGAACCATTTCTGTGACACTAGTTATAGATTCCGATGCTTCACTTCAGGTTTACTGTATCCCTCTGACCTTCTTATTGACGAGGAAACACAGATATTGCATAGGAATTAAATACAAAAGGCACAATGCCGACATAAGTACAAGAAGACTGGCTCTTCTTACTGTCTATGTTTTGAACCATTTCTGTGAGACTGGTTTTAGATTCCGATGCTTCGCTTCAGGTTTACTGTACCCTTTGGACCTTCTTATTGACGCCGAAATACAGAAATTGCATCGCAATTAAATAGAAAAGGCACAATGCCGACTTAAGTACAAGAAAACTGACTCTTCTTACATTCTATGCTTTGACAATTCCTGTGACGCTAGTTATAATTTCCGATGCTTCACTTCAGGTTTACTGTATCCCTCTGACCATCTTATTGGCGATGAAACACAGAAATTGCATAGGAGTTAAATACAAAAGGCACAATGCCGACACAACTACAAGAAGACGGGCTCTTCTTACTGCCAATGTTTTGAACCATTTCTGTGACACTAGTTATAGATTCCGATGCTTCACTTCAGGTTTACAGTATCCCTCAGACCTTCTTATTGACGAGGAAACACAGATATTGAATCGGAATTAAATACAAAAGGCACAATGCCGACTTTAATACAAGAAGACTGACTCTTCTTACTGTCTATGCTTTGAACCATTCCTGTGACACTAGTTATAGATTCCGATGCTTCACTTCAGGTTTACTGTATCCCTCTGACCTTCGTATTGACAACGAAACACAGAAATTGCATCGGAATTAAATACAAAAGGCACAATGCCGACTCAAGTACAAGAAGACTGGCTCTTCTTCCTGTCTATGTTTTGAACCATTCCTGTGACACTAGTTATGGATTCCGATGCTTCACTTCAGGTTTACTGTATCCAGTTGACCTTCTTATTGACGATGAAACACAGAAATTGCATCGGAATTAAGTACAAAAGCCACAATGCCGACTTTAGTACAAGAGGTCTGACTTTTCTCACTGTCTATGTTTTGAACCATTCCTGTTGCACTAGTTATAGATTCCGATGCTTCACTTCAGGTTCACAGTATCCCTCTGACCTTCTTATTGACGAGGAAACACAGATATTGAATCGGAATTAAATGCAAAAGGCACAATGCCGACTTAAGTACAAGAAGACTGACTCTTCTTAGTGTCTATGTTTTGAATCATTCCTGTGACACTAGTTATAGATTCCGATGCTTCACTTCAGGTTTACTGTATCCCTCTGACTTTCGTATTGACGATGAAACACAGAAATTGCATCGGAATTAAATACAAAATGCACAATGCCGACTCAAGTACTAGAGGACTGGCTCTTCTTCCTGGCTATGTTTTGAACCATTCCTGTGACACTAGTGATGGATTCCGATGCTTCACTTCAGGTTTACTGTATCCAGTTGACGTTCTTATTGACGATGAAACACAGAAATTGCATCGGAATTAAGTACAAAAGGCACAATGCCGACTGAAGTACAAGAAGTCTGACTCTTCTTACTCTCTATGTTTTGAACCATTCCTGTGACACTAGTGATAGATTCCGATGCTTCACTTCAGGTTTACTGTATCCCTCTGACCTTCTTATTGACGATGAAACACTGAAATTGCATCGGAGTTAAATACAAAAGGCACAATGCCGACTCAAGTTTAAGAAAACTTTCTCTTCTTACTGTCTATGTTTTGAACCTTTCCTGTGGGACCGGTTTGGATTCCGATGCTTCACTTGAGGTTTACTGTATCTCTTAGACCTTCTTATTGACGACGAAACACAGAAATTGCATCGGAATTAAATAGAAAATGCACAATGCCGACTTAAGTACAAGTAAACAGACTCATCTTAATATCTATGCTTTGAACCATTCCTGTGACACTAGTTATAGGTTCCGATGCTTCACTTCAGGATTACTGTTTCCCTGTGACCCTCTTATTGACGATGAAACACAGAAATTGCATCGGAATTAAATACAAAAGGCACAATACCGACTTAAGTACAAGAAAACTGACTCTTTTTACTGTCTATGTGTTGAACCATTCCTGTGACACTAGTTATAGATTCCGATGCTTCACTTCAGGTTTACTGTATCCCTCTGACCTTCTTATTGACGATGAAACACCTAAATTGCATCGGAATTAAATACAAAATGCACAATGCCGAATTAAGTACAAGAAGACTGACTCTTCTTACTGTCTATGTATTGAGCCATTCCTGTGACACTAGTTATAGATTCCGATGTTTCACTTCAGGTTTACTGTGTCCCTCTGACCTTCTTATTGACGAGGAAACACAGATATTGCATAGGAATTAAATAAAAAAGGCACAATGCCAACTTAAGTACAAGAAGACTGACTCTTCCTACTGCCTACGTTTGAACCATTCCTGTGACACTAGTTGTAGATTCCGATGCTTCACTTCGGGTTTACTGTATGCCTCTGACCTCCGTATAGACGATGAAACACAGAAATTGTATCGCAATTAAATACAAAAGGCACAATGCCGCCTTAAGTAAAGATAACTGACTCTTCTTGCTGTCTATGTTTTGAACCATTTCTGTGACACTAGTTATAGATTCCGATGCTTCACTTCAGGTTCACAGTATCCCTCTGGCCTTCTTATTGACGAGGAAACATAGATATTGAATCTGAATTAAATGCAAAAGGCACAATGCCGACTTAAGTACAAGAAGACTGACTGTTCTTACTGTCTATGTTTTGAATCATTCCTGTGACACTAGTTATAGATTCCGATGCTTCACTTCAAGTTTACTGTATCCCTCTGACCTTCGTTTTGACGATGAAACACAGAAATTGCATCGGAATTAAATACAAAATGCACTATGCCGACTCAAGTACAAGAGGACTGGTTCTTCTTCCTGTCTATGTTTTAAACCATTCCTGTGACACTAGTTATGGATTCCGATGCTTCACTTCAGGTTTACTGTATCCAGTTGACGTTCTTATTGACGATGAAACACAGAAATTGCATCGGAATTAAGTACAAAAGGCACAATGCCGACTGAAGTACAAGAAGTCTGACTCTTCTTACTGTCTATGTTTTGAACCATTCCTGTGACACTAGTGATAGATTCCGATGCTTCACTTCAGGTTTACTGTATCCCTCTGACCTTCTTATTGACGATGAAACACTGAAATTGCATAGGAGTTAAATACAAAAGGCACAATGCCGACTCAAGTTTAAGAAGACTTTCTCTTCTTACTGTCTATGATTTGAACCTTTCCTGTGGGACCGGTTTGGATTCCGATGCTTCACTTGAGGTTTACTGTATCTCTTAGACCTTCTTATTGACGAAAAAACACAGAAATTGCATCGGAATTAAATAGAAAAGGCACAATGCCGACTTAAGTACAAGAAAACAGACTCTTCTTAATATCTATGCTTTGAACCATTCCTGTGACACTAGTTATAGATTCCGATGCTTCACTACAGGATTACTGTATCCCTGTGACCCTCTTATTGACGATGAAACACAGAAATTGCATCGGAATTAAATACAAAAGGCACAATGCCGACTTAAGTACAAGAAAACTGACTCTTCTTACTGTCTATGTGTTGAACTATTTCTGTGACACTAGTTATAGATTCCGATGCTTCACTTCAGGTTTACTGTATCCCTCTGACCTTCTTATTGACGATGAAACACCTAAATTGCATCGTAATTAAAAACAAAAGGCACAATGCCGACTTAAGTACAAGAAGACGGGCTCTTCTTACTGCCTATGTTTTGAACCATTTCTGTGACACTAGTTATAGATTCCGATGCTTCACTTCAGGTTCACAGTATCCCTCTGACCTTCTTATTGACGAGGAAACACAGATTTTGAATCGGAATTAAATGCAAAAGGCACAATGCCGACTTAAGTACAAGAAGACTGACTCTTCTTAGTGTCTATGTTTTGAATCATTCCTGTGACACTAGTTATAGATTCCGATGCTTCACTTCAGGTTTACTGTATCCCTCTGACTTTCGTATTGACGATGAAACACAGAAATTGCATCGGAATTAAATACAAAATGCACAATGCCGACTCAACTACAAGAAGACGGGCTCTTCTTACTGCCTATGTTTTGAACCATTTCTGTGACACTAGTTATAGATTCCGATGCTTCGCTTCAGGTTTACAGTATCCCTCAGACCTTCTTATTGACGATGAAACACAGATATTGAATCGGAATTAAATACAAAAGGCACAATGCCGACTTAAGTACACGAAGACTGACTCTTCTTACTGTCTATGCTTTGAACCATTCCTGTGACACTAGTTATAGATTCCGATGCTTCACTTCAGGTTTACTGTATCCCTCTGACCTTCGTATTGACAACGAAACACAGAAATTGCATCGGAATTAAATACAAAAGGCACAATGCCGACCCAATTACAAGAAGACTGGCTCTTCTTCCTGTCTATGTTTTGAACCATTCGTGTGACACTAGTTATGGATTCCGATGCTTCACTTCAGGTTTACTGTATCCAGTTGACCTTCTTATTGACGATGAAACACAGAAATTGTATCGGAATTAAGTACAAAAGGCACAATGCCGACTTTAGTACAAGAGGTCTGACTCTTCTTACTGTCTATGTTTTGAACCATTCCTGTGACACTAGTGATAGATTCCGATGCTTCACTTCAGGTTTACTGTATCCCTCTGACCTTCTTATTGACGATGAAGCACTGAAATTGCATCGGAGTTAAATACAAAAGGCACAATGCCGACTCAAGTTTAACAAGACTGGCTTTTCTTACTGTCTATGTTTAGAACCTTTCCTGTGGGTCGAGTTTAGATTCCGATGCTTCACTTCAGGTTTACTGTAACTCTTGGACCTTCTTATTGACGACGAAACACAGAAATTGCATCGGAATTAAGTAGAAAAGGCACAATGCCGACTTAAGTACAGGAAAACAGACTCTTCTTAATATCTATGCTTTGAACCATTCCTGTGACACTAGTTATAGATTCCGATGCTTCACTTCAGGATTACTGTATCCCTGTGACCCTCTTATTGACGATGAAACACGGAAATTGCATCGGAATTAAATACAAAAGGCACAATGCCGACTCAAGTTTAAGAAGACTGGCCCTTCTTACTGTCTATGTTTAGAACCTTTCCTGTGAGATTGGTTTTAGATTCCGATCTTCACTTCAGGTTTGCTGTACCCTTTGGACCTTCTTATTGACGCCGAAATACAGAAATTGCATCGGAATTAAATACAAAAGGCACAATGCCGACTTAAGTACAAGAATACTGACTCCTCTTACTGTCTAAGTTTTGAACCATTACTGTGACACTAGTTATAGATTCCGATGTTTCACTTCAGGTTTACTGTGTCATTCTGACCTTCTTATTGACGATGAAACACAGAAATTGCATCGGAATTAAATACAAAAGGCACAATGCCGACTCAAGTACAAGAAGACTGGCTCTTCTTACTCTGTATGTATTGAATCATTTCTGTGACACTAGTTATAAATTCCGATGCTTCACTTCAGGTTTACTGTGTCCCTCTGACCTTCTTATTGACGATGAAACACAGGAATTGCATCGGAATTCAATACAAAAGGCACAATGCCGACTCAAGTACAAGAAGACTGGCTCTTCTTACTGTCTATGTATTGAACCATTTCTGTGACACTAGTTATAGATTCCGATGCTTCACTTCAGGTTTACTGTATCCCTCTGACCTTCTTATTGACGAGGAAACACAGATATTGCATAGGAATTAAATAGAAAAGGCACAATGCCGACATAAGTACATGAAGACTGGCTCTTCTTACTGTCTATGTTTTGAACCATTTCTGTGAGACTGGTTTTAGATTCCGATGCTTCGCTTCAGGTTTACTGTACCCTTTGGACCTTCTTATTGACGCCGAAATACAGAAATTGCATCGCAATTAAATAGAAAAGGCACAATGCCGACTTAAGTACAAGAAAACTGACTCTTCTTACATTCTATGCTTTGACAATTCCTGTGACGCTAGTTATAATTTCCGATGCTTCACTTCAGGTTTACTGTATCCCTCTGACCATCTTATTGGCGATGAAACACAGAAATTGCATCGGAATTAAATACAAAAGGCACAATGCCGACTCAACTACAAGAAGACGGGCTCTTCTTACTGCCAATGTTTTGAACCATTTCTGTGACACTAGTTATAGATTCCGATGCTTCACTTCAGGTTTACAGTATCCCTCAGACCTTCTTATTGACGAGGAAACACAGATATTGAATCGGAATTAAATACAAAAGGCACAATGCCGACTTTAGTACAAGAAGACTGACTCTTCTTACTGTCTATGCTTTGAACCATTCCTGTGACACTAGTTATAGATTCCGATGCTTCACTTCAGGTTTACTGTATCCCTCTGACCTTCGTATTGACAACGAAACACAGAAATTGCATCGGAATTAAATACAAAAGGCACAATGCCGACTCAAGTACAAGAAGACTGGCTCTTCTTCCTGTCTATGTTTTGAACCATTCCTGTGACACTAGTTATGGATTCCGATGCTTCACTTCAGGTTTACTGTATCCAGTTGACCTTCTTATTGACGATGAAACACAGAAATTGCATCGGAATTAAGTACAAAAGCCACAATGCCGACTTTAGTACAAGAGGTCTGACTCTTCTCACTGTCTATGTTTTGAACCATTCCTGTTACACTAGTTATAGATTCCGAAGCTTCACTTCAGTTTTCCTGTATCCCTCTGACCTCCTTATAGACGATGAAACACAGAAATTGCATCGGAATTAAATACAAAAGGCACAATGCCGACTTAAGTACAAGAAAACTGACTCTTCTTACTGTCTATGTTTTGAACCATTCCTGTGACACTAGTGATAGATTCCGATGCTTCACTTCAGGTTTACTGTATCCCTCTGACCTTCTTATTGACGATGAAGCACTGAAATTGCATCGGAGTTAAATACAAAAGGCACAATGCCGACTCAAGTTTAAGAAGCCTGGCTTTTCTTACTGTCTATGTTTAGAACCCTTCCTGTGGGTTCGGTTTAGATGCCGATGCTTCACTTCAGGTTTACTGTAACTCTTGGACCTTCTTATTGACGACGAAACACAGAAATTGCATCGGAATTAAATACAAAAGGCACAATGCCGACTTAAGTACAAGAAAACTGACTCTTCTTACTGTCTATGTTTTGAACCATTCCTGTGACACTAGTTATAGATTCCGATGCTTCACTTCAGGTTTACAGTATCCCTCAGACCTTCTTATTGACGAGGAAACACAGATATTGAATCGGAATTAAATACAAAAGGCACAATGCCGACTCAAGTACAAGAAGACTGGCTCTTCTTACTCTCTATGTATTGAATCATTTCTGTGACACTAGTTATAGATTCCGATTCTTCCCGTCAGGTTTTCTGTGTCCCTTGGACCTTCGTATTGACGACGAAACACAGGAATTGCATCGCAATTAAATACAAAAGGCACAATGCCGACTCAAGTACAAGAAGACTGGCTCTTCTTACTGTCTATGTATTGAACCATTTCTGTGACACTAGTTATAGATTCCGATGCTTCACTTCAGGTTTACTGTATCCCTCTGACCTTCTTATTGACGAGGAAACACAGATATTGCATAGGAATGAAATACAAAAGGCACAATGCCGACTTAAGTACAAGAAGACTGACTCTTCTTACTGGCTATGTTTGAACCATTCCTGTGACACTAGTTATAGATTCCGATGCTTCACTTCAGTTTTACTGTATCCCTCTGACCTCCTTATAGACGATGAAACACAGAAATTGCATCGGAATTAAATTGAAAAGGCACAATGCCGACTTAAGTACAAGAAAACTGACTCTTCTTACAGTCTATGTTTTGAACCATTCCTGTGACACTAGTTATAGATTCCGATGCTTCACTTCAGTTTTACTGTATCCCTCTGACCTCCTTATAGACGATGAAACACAGGAATTGCATCGGAATTAAATGCAAAAGGCACAATGCCGACTTAAGTACAAGAAGACTGACTCTTCTTAGTGTCTATGTTTTGAATCATTCCTGTGACACTAGTTATAGATTCCGATGCTTCACTTCAGGTTTACTGTATCCCTCTGACTTTCGTATTGACGATGAAACACAGAAATTGCATCGGAATTAAATACAAAATGCACAATGCCGACTCAAGTACAAGAGGACTGGCTCTTCTTCCTGGCTATGTTTTGAACCATTCCTGTGACACTAGTGATGGATTCCGATGCTTCACTTCAGGTTTACTGTATCCAGTTGACGTTCTTATTGACGATGAAACACAGAAATTGCATCGGAATTAAGTACAAAAGGCACAATGCCGACTGAAGTACAAGAAGTCTGACTCTTCTTACTCTCTATGTTTTGAACCATTCCTGTGACACTAGTGATAGATTCCGATGCTTCACTTCAGGTTTACTGTATCCCTCTGACCTTCTTATTGACGATGAAACACTGAAATTGCATCGGAGTTAAATACAAAAGGCACAATGCCGACTCAAGTTTAAGAAAACTTTCTCTTCTTACTGTCTATATTTTGAACCTTTCCTGTGGGACC